>NW_006399753.1:22521400-22617325 GCF_000299155.1 Elephantulus edwardii
CTATAGACCCACCCCACTGCTCTCAAGGAGATTGCAACTCACAGTAACCCTTTAGTGTCTCCAGAGGCCGTTAGAGAAGTAGACAGCCTCCTCATATATATATATATAAAATTGAGTCAGAATCAACCCATAGCTGACCCTCCAGCAGCTTTTCAGAGCTGGCTAATCATATGGGAGGAGATTGAGCATCTTTCTCCTGTAGAGCAGCTGGTGGATTCGAACTACATGCCTCTGGGATTATATTATATCACAGCTTTTTATCACTAGGCTACTAATGACAGCGCAACTCTTTACTGATAGACCATCAGAGCTTTTATTTACTTATACACACGTACATATTAATTGTGTATTTAGGAGATTTCTTAATACTAAAGGTCTGAAATATGAATTTTAATAATCAGATCTCATCTTTGAGAAAAAAAATGCTGGCTATAGGCCATTACGTGAAATGTTTATAATGAAATTCAGTAGATAGCAATCCTGATCTCAATCTGATGAGAGTTGAATGATTGACAGAAGTTCTTATCTGTTAAAACAAATTAGAAATGACCACGTTAGATGACACAATCAAGGCAATAAAAGTAAAAAGCAATTTAAGTCAGGTTCTTAGAATGTCAGTCTTTTGTGTGTGTGTTATGAGTCTAAGTGGTATGTTTCTCTATAAAAAAATACATGTTAATGCAAAGTAGTATCTTCTTAAAATGTCAAGTGCAGTGAATTACTAAGATGTTGCTGATGGTTTGAGTTTTAACCTCAAGCACTTCCAGTTATTGTCTTGATTGTTACAAATAGTAGATATGCTTTCTGACATGATTACTTTATTAAATAATTTTCCTTAATGCCCTTACGCCTTTTTCATATCTCTCCAATAATTTATTCATGAGGCTTAGCCTATTCTGCATAAAGCTAGCATGATTATATTTGCACCTGAAATGTTTTAGATTGAGATGGATGACAAAGATCAAATACTTTAAATGTTCTTCGCTGCACTGCCCTCTAATTGTCAGTTTTACTGAATGAGGAAAGCGTTTCCTTTCTTTTTCTTGTAGTTTCCTGGAAATGATGCTCTAACATTCAATAAAACTCCATTTAATATATAGCAAATATGTCCATCCTGGGCTAGCTTGCAGAGGAGGTTAGTTGTGAAAGTATTAGAATAGGATTTTAGTTGTGAAAGTCTTCATAGGATGACACCCTGTGGGGGTCTTGGTTTACCAAATCTTGGAAAACTTTAAAGCAAAATGTAAAACATACCTATTTTCCATTTCTTTCATCTGATATGAGTTATAGGGTGTGTGTGAGTGTGTCTGTCCCCAAGTTCACGTTTTAAATATATATTTATTGTTGCATGATTACCTACCTCCACCCCCCCCAGTGCTCTTTGCAGTGATAGATCTTTTATTCTGGACTGTTGTCATACATATAATGCCTAATCATATATTCATTTTATACAGTTCTTTCTTTATCTGTTCTGGTGTAATGGTCATTATCTGCCCACTCCTATCCTATTCTCCTCCCAACCCCTCCATGTCAGACCTCCTTGCAGAATTTTCCAATGCAACATATCTTTTGAATTCTTAACTACTGTTAATGTGAGTGTTGATTTGTGGGTCCAAGTAAAATGAACCCACTGACCACTTCAATCTTTTTTTCTGTCCATAATGGTGTGAGAGCTCTAGTGGAATTACCACTGGCAACCCGAAGGCGCCCAAAGGATCCACCGTTGGCTCTGTAGAAGGAAGATGAGCAGTCTCCTCCTGGGTGCTTCATTGCCTCTGTAAACCCACAGGAGGGTCAGTGTGGGTCAATTCAACAGTGCAAAACAAAAAGAACAACATGGTGTTACTTGCTGGTCCAGTGGTGAGGAGTTTTGTTTTCCTGATGTTGAAATGGAATCCATATTGAAGGCTGTGTAGGCTTTGATCTCCAGTAAATGCTTCAAGTTGTCTTCACTTTTGCAAGCAAGCTTGTGTCATATGGGGAGCAGACTAGGAAGGGGAAAAACAATCAATGCAATGGCTGATGGATCCATCCTCTTTAAATTGCACACTTATAGAAGGTCATTTCCTTGGAGGAGTTCATGTTTAAAGTGAGGCCAAATGGATAAGAAAAGATCTTCATGCCAAAATTGATGGAAGAAAAAGAGCATGAAGAATGTCATCTCATGAGTAAGGGATGGTAGAGATGGGGGCACAAACAGGTTTGCACAGATCTAAGATGATGAGTGAGACTGAGGCCTTATAAACGTGGAGGAGAGGACAGAGCATGAACCACTGTGACAGGTCAGACCTTTCCACAGCACCTTGAAGGTAGTATCAAGAGTATGGATCTAATGTGTAATAGAAAGTCACATAAACCTGAAAGATTATGGTTTTTCTTTATGATATTTTTTAAATCATTCTGGTTGCTTCTGGTGGGGGAAACCTGAGTCCAAATGGGGAACTGACTGGAGGCTATTTAGAATAGTTCACATCTGTTACAGTATTTAACACTTTGTGTTATTTTCATGTCTGATTTACTGGACTCTTCAGTTTTACGTCACTGGCTCCTTGCTTATTGCTTGGCGTGTGAGCTCTGTCAGAACATGTGAAACCACGGATGAGTGAACTGAAGGATGCCTGAATGTGGTCCAGGAGGTTCTGGCTCTACAGTGTGTGGTTTGTCTTTGGGCTCCATGCTGCAGCCGTCTGCCGCTGTCTCTTCCTTGGGTCCTATCTGCCTCTCTCTCTATAGACCCACCCCACTGCTCTCAAGGAGATTGCAACTCACAGTAACCCTTTAGTGTCTCCAGAGGCCGTTAGAGAAGTAGACAGCCTCCTCATTCTCCTACAGATGGGCTAATGGATTTGAACTACTGACCTTTCAGTTAGTCACTGCCCTACCATGGCTTTTTCCTCTCTCCACAGAAATCTAATCAAACACAGTGTCCTTTTCTACTGAATTGGGAATGAGGGGGGCGGGAGGGAGAGGGAAAAGGAGAGGAAGAGGAAGAGACAGAGAGAAACAGACACAGTGAGACAGACAGACACACAGAGACAAACATCTTTTTCTCTTTGTCTAGAGAATTATTAAATTCCTTGCTTCTGAATTCCCCAAAATCACATACCTAATTTTAAAAAAAATATTGTTATTCATGCTTTCCAAAAACCTTGCTGAGTGACCCAGATATGATTCTAGTGTCAAGCATTTCTTTTTCTCCCTTCTGCGCTTCACCCTTTCCTTACTGTTTCAGGAGGCAGTTTGTGCTCCTGCAGAGTGAGAGGCACTGTGCCAGCCTCCAGGGATGTAGTAGTGAACACAAATGACAAAGATATATGTCCTCACGGAGCTTACTTTTTACGAGCAAATATGTAAAGAGATGATTTTTCTCAGAGGCAAAAATGGTGACGGGCTCAAGGATTGCTGATAGGTGGATACACATTCAAGAAGGCTTCTCTAAAAAGAGGACATTGAGCAAATACTTCAAGAGGAAGCTGTGAGAATATTGGAAAAGAGTATTTTACAGAGGGAATCATGTAGGTGCCTGGTGAGTTTGAGGAAGGGCAGGCGGCCACTGTGATGGGTGGATAAGCCAAAGGAGATTCATAGGAAGGCTAGTCAAGTAATCCTGGAGAAACAGGTTGGGAAAGGCTTATTGATCACTCTGAGGACTTGTCTTTTCCTTTGAGGGAACTCAGGAGATAGTGCAGGGTTTGAGAAGCAGAAGATTCACTCTTAGCTTCTTATCAAGTGACAGAGAGACATCTGTCAGATCCATTGGCCTTGAAGTTGGTGCATCAGTTTTAGAATAGAAATTGCCAGGCACAAGCCTGGAGTAACTAGGATGTGTTTTTCAGGTTTGGAGCACTGAATGTGGGAGCATCCACTCTGCTTTAATGAGGTCCTGGAGCTCCCATACTCTGCTGTAGAGAGACAGTGGGGACCTACAGTGGCAGAAGCTGCCCCAAGCACCTGGCCATTAGGAAGGATCTCCAAGCCACTAGAGTGGAGAGGCAGTCCAGAGTCGTCCACAGCGGGCATTCTTAGACCAGACAGCACAGGTCTAAATCCCAGTTCTGCCATTTATGTTATTTTTTTTTTACATTTTGGGCAAATTAACTTCTCTTTCTCAATTGCCACAACCATGCAGAGGGAGTAATTGTGGTACCCACATCCTAGAGTTATTATGAAAAGGAGTTACTATTTGTAAAGCACTTTATTTTGGTTGAAATAAAAATCTAAATAGATCCCGTCTGTTTCCTTGGGCTTGTCCATCAAATTCATTTCATTGTAACTCAAGGAAACTCACTTGGTCTCCACAAAACCTCATAGGCTCTTCCTTGTCCCCAGTGTTTGTGGATGGTTGATGACTCTGCAGTTTAGTCTGAATCTCCAGCCCTGGTTAAAACTGGAACTGTAACTTTCTTTAGTGGGAACTACCTGTTTGAAGAAAATATTTTGGCCAAAGATCATGCCAATTTTCTAAGAGTAAAAGGAGTTAATTTCCTCCAAATTGTTGAAGGATAAATGATTCATTGAGTTAAAAAGATAAGAAAGGATGTATATTTAAATAACTAGATATGTGAAGGTGTGTGGTAAGTTTGGGGATCATAGTTCATTTGGAGGATGGTAAGCAGGTAAGGAGTGAGAGAAAAGGGAGGTCTCACTAGGTAGGGATATGAAAATTTGATATATATCTTGATAGGTTGTTGTTGTTGTTATGTGCCTTCGAGTCGTTTGCGACTCATAGGGACCCTATGTACAACAGCCCTAAACTCTGCTCTGTCCTGTGCCAATCGCACTGCCTCTGACACACCCATCCCGATTACCCCAGTCACTGAATTAGTCCACCTTATAGAGGGTCTTCCCCTCTTGTGCTGTCCCTCCACCCTCCCAAGCATGATGGCCCTCTCCAAGGACCTGTCCCTCCTTGCAACATGCCCAGAGTATGTCAGACGAAGCCCTAGAAGCCTTGCCTCCAAGGAGTTGCTTGGTTTAATCCTCTCCAAGATGAATCTGTTTGTTTTCTTGGCAGTCCATGGTACATTCAATACTCTTCTCCAGCACCACAGCTCAAAGGCATCAATTCTCCTTCTGTCCTCCCTAGTCATTGCCCAACTCTCTGATGCATAACAAGTGATTGCAAAGACCATGGTCTGTATCAGGCGCACCTTAGTCTCCAGAGAGACACCGTTGCTCTTGAGTACTTTAGAGAGGTCCCTAACAGCAGACTTTCCCATCGCAATCCTTTTTTTATTTCCTGGCTTCTCATGCCAAGAGTGTTGACTGTGGAGCCAAGCAAACTGAAGCTGTGAACAATCTCAATCTCTTCGCCAACCATCCTGATGCTGCCAATTGGTCCAGTGGCGAGAAACTTTGTCTTCTTTTTTTTTTTTTTAAATTATTATTTTTGTGTGAGTGTACCATCAAATCAGATGTGACTGATACAGGAGGAGATTGTCCCTCCTTCCCCGGCAGAGCATCTGGTGGATTTGAACCGTGCACCTCTGGGATTGTAGTTGCAGCTCCTTACCACTAGGCCATCAGAGCTCCCCGAAACTTTGTCTTCTTGACATTGAGCCTCAGTCCATACTGAAGGCTGCAGTCCTTGACCCTCTGCAGCAAGTGCATGAGGTCCTCCTCAGTTTCAGCAAGCAGGGTTGTGTCACCCGCATAACTCAGATTGTTAAAAGATCTTCCACCAATCCTGATGCCACAATTCTCCTCATAGAGCCCAGCCTCCCGGATAATCTGCTCTGCATACAGGTTGAAAAGGTATGGAGACAGGACACATCCCTGGAGTACACCCTTCCCAATTTTGAACCATGCAGTGTTGCCCTGCTCTGTTCTGATGACTGCCTCTTGGTCCAAGTATAGGTTTCGCATTAGCACTATTAAATCTTGATAGGAAATGGGGTTTATTCAAAAGACTTGAAATGGGGCAGCAAATTACAAAGGCATAGGGGTATCGAATTAAAAACACCAGTGAATCATAAACATCTATAAAATTGGGGCAGTGGGGCTGCGTACAGTCCAGTTCTTGCATGGCAGGACCTGGCTCAGAGCTGAAGTCATGGTGGATGGTCACCTTTAGAGGTCAGAGCTGGAGCGACACAGCCTACTGCTAGCCTTGTAATGGCACAGGCAGCAAGTGAAGTCCCCAGGCCTGTTTTCCTGACCTTCTCATCTCCTGTTCATGCTTCTTCATGACAGACCCCTACTGCAAGCAAAAGGCCCTGTGTAGAGGTCAGCCCCCTGGGGCCCAGAGGGAGACTAAGTAGATCTGTGTAGACGACACTCTAGCACCTCTTCGTTATGGTTGGTCACTGTGGAGTCAGAACCAACTCTTAGCTGACGCGGCCGCAGGTCAGTGAATCGCATGGCAGGCACTTGGCTGTCATTCTCCTGTGGGCAGCTGGTGGATCCACACTGCTTATGTCAGCGGGCAGCACTCCGTCTCTCGTGGACACTTTCTTTTGAGACTGCGTGAAGGTCTGCTCTTCTTTCTTTGTTTTTGGTGAGGAATTTTTTTTTTTTTGGTTTGGCTGGTTTGTATTTGTATGCCAAAACCTACAATACCAACAATAATTGTGGGTACGACTGGAGTTCATGTTATTTTTCAAATTGCCTTCCTATTCTGTATCAGAAACTTAAACAAGGCTTTTCTTCCTTAGGACTGTTTGGTTTTTTGGGGTTTTTTTCTGCTGATATTTAGTGAGTCTTTCCATATATGTATGAAATGATATTTTTAAATATGAATAATGTGTAAGCTATGCTTTTATTGTAAGCCATGCGATCCTGTTGCATTAGTTTCTTATGCGAGCTACATACATTATATGCCTGTGAGTGTTCTTTACGTGGGTGAGTTATGTGCTTCAAGACTGCGCATGCTCACCTTCTTAGAGAATTCTAACAGAAAACTGCAGAAAACGTACAAAATTCTTCCAGTGCTCATTTGCTGGAAGTGTGGCACGTTCTAGAGACCTACCATTAATCCAAAGAGTACCTTATATTATTACCATTCAAATTTTACTATTTTATCGCTAAGGAAATTGACCTTTCCTAAAGACATCATTGTGGGAGCGGTGAAAAGTCCTGGGAAGAGAGGAAGACCCTTAATGAGCTGGATTGACACAGTGACTGTAACAGTGGCTACCAGCATATCAGAGACAATGAGGAAGGTGATGAGGTAGGGCTCAGGTCTATTGTTCATAGGATCTACTAGTCAATTGGTTGACCCCAAACAACAGACAACAAGTTGCAGTGATTCTTTTCTGTGATACAACTCACCCGGGAAGGGGAAGGTTGGCGGTCTAGCTGTGATGCCAATTCAAAGGCGGTGTGTTGTCCTCTGTGCTAATCTGTCAGTAGTTCAGAGGAAGAAAGATGGGCTGTCCTTTCCTATTGGCAGTTTACAGCCTCCGAAACCCAGTGGTGGATTGGTAATTGCAATTCAGACTCAGCTTTGGTTGTTGTCTGCATTCTCTAGCTTTTAGGCAACACAGGTCCCATCCTGTTTGTGGAAGAGACTGGCTCCCTAGGTCTTCCCTGCCTCCAGTGCCCCACTCCACCATTGCTACACTATGACCACAACCACCATCAGCACCACTCTCATCCTCCACCACTGCATTACCATCTCTCACTTCCCTCATTACCACCATCACTACTTCCAGCCCAAACAACAATAAATAGACATGTGGGGCCAGGGGAAAATTTTACGAAGACTCAGTCCAAACATCTTAAGGAAGAGTTATGTTTTCCCAAGTCTGGTTTTATTTGTCAGGGACACACTTTAATTTTTGCTTTTGTGAAGGGATTTTATCAGGTTTCTTTGACCCTGGCTTCTTGCAGATATTTTCTGATGGTGACACCGTGGTTATAATTGGGTGTCATGAAGCATTCCAGTGGTTATTAATGCTTTGGCCATGACTTTCGTACCATGTTGATACAACTCAAGGGGCTGTAACAGTGACAAGATGACATTGCTCAGGATTGCCCTTCCCCCCTTCCCCTCTTCCCCCAAAATGGTGCTGCTGAAAGTCCTTACGGTGGCACATGAGGTAATTGAATAATTTGTATACCAAATTAAGGTCCAAATGATGCTTTTAATAGCATAATTACTCATAATGAGGAAAAGGTCAGCATTTGCTAGGTACTCTCTTTTCTCTGATTTTTAAAACATGGAGGGGGGAAAAAAATGCTGTGGCCAGCACATCCACAAGGGGAAAAGTCCCTGTGAAACACCAGCGGTGTGAGAACTCAGCTTTATTATTAGATTAGCAATTTCATTTGAGAGACACAATGTATAATTGATCAGTTAATTTGCCTGAAGCTTTTCATTTCAATATTGTATTTCATAGACTCTTACATAGACATCCCCCCCCATTTCTAAAAATTAGGACCCACCGTATGACATTAGTTTATTTAGCATCTTTCTCTTTCCTTTTTAGTGGCATATAAAACCAATTAATCTATGGCATCTTAAATGAGATGGAATAAAGGATTTAGTGTTTGTCCCCTTGCCACACCCCCTCCACCAACGAGTAATATCCCTAAAAGAATGATTTGGAGGAGGTGAAAGCCACATGAACGCAGAGAATGAAATTCCCACACTCTAACGCAGTCATTCGTTTCCCTAATTTATATTCGGTGCCTTATCTGTGTGAGGCACCGTGTTGGCACTTTATGGCAGCAATAATCTCAATGATGAAGAGTATCTTCCACTATATTTGGATAGAGCTTTGTTGTTTATAAAGTGCTGTTACCGACATCATCTTATTTATTCTCTGAGTTACCTTGGGAAATGAGCCTTAGTCCACCACTCTGGCTAGACCATCATTGACAAATCTCCGAAAGTGTATGTGGCCTAGCCAAGGTTATCTAGTTCAGTGCTGACCGAACAGTGCTAAGGAACTCAGCTCTCCCAACAAGTGCAGAGCCTAGGGGCTTTGGGAACAGGTAGGCCTTGGTTCGATTCCCACTTTACCCTCTAGTAACTAGGATTCCTGGCTGGCTTATCTGCCTTTTCCTGTACTGTTTCATTTCGTTATTGCAATAATACCACGAAATCTTCTGAGATTTGCTGTGGTGGTGGTTGGTTCTGGGTTTTTTTGAAAGGGGGAAAGCCTATGGTAAAATACATAGATATGAAACACCCTCATCTCCCTGCAATTCTACATAGGTAACATTGCAAACATTTTCTTTCATTTATTCTATGTGTGTACGGAAATAGCTGTTTAGCATAAATGGAGTCATGCTATATATAGTGTTTGTAGTTTGCTTTTCTCATTTGCAATCTGTCTTGGAAATTTATTCGTTCATTCAATAAATATTTACTCTTTTTTTTTTCAGCCCTGAGGAATCCACATATCAGTCTATATAGTTTGATCTCAATTTTTAATCACTGCAGAGTATTTCAGTCTGTGTTTATACTATAATTTATTAAAACCTCTTCTGTCGCTGAACATTTAGCTAATTTTCAGTTTGGTTTTAGTTAAATCTGATAGTGCAGCGAAACCCCGATCCGTGCCTGTGTGTGGCTGTGCAGACACGGAGGCAGCGGTGGAGTAAAGATGGGGCATGTTTTAGATTGTGCTGCACTTTCTGTCCGTCGATGCAGGAAGCTGAACCAACAGTCTGTCAGAATGGGCCAGTTGAATCATTGCAAACATCAGTTCATTTATAAAGTGGAGGAAATCGCCCTTCCCTCACAAGGTCCTTCCGGAAATCCTGCAGAGTAAGAGCTGAGGCAAAAGCAATAATGACAGCCATCCTGAAGGGTTTGTCCTGTTCAATGAAGAATACAGATGGAGCCACAGAAATGTGCAAAACAAAGTGGTCAATACTCGGGGGGTGGGGGTGGGGGGCTCAGAACAATGTGGTCACAAGTGGACAACATGACTGTGCCTGTTTACAGGAAGTGGAGGGAGGCTCAACCTCGACCTGCCCAATAATAAAATCAAACCTACTGCCACCAAGTCAATCCTGACTCATGGGGACCATCAAAGCTGTAAACGGTAATCGGAGTCAACTTCCTCCTCTTTCTCCCACAGAATGGCCGGTAGATTCAAACCCCCGACATTGTGGTGCGGGTCAACCCAGCATGTAAATAACTCCCTATGCCACCCAGACCCTCACCTGCCTCGTAGCTGTTAAATGTCATTGGGTCAAGTTCAACTCATAGTGAGATGATGAACAACAGATCTGAATCTTGCCCTATCCTGTGCCATCCCCATCGTCTCTGATACTCTTGAGCCCATTGCTGCAGTCACTATACCAATCCATCTTGTTAGGGTGACAATCCATCTCATTTCTCTCTTTGACTGTCCTCTACTTTTCCAAGCACAGTATTCTTTTTCAAGAAATGGTTTCTCCTAGCAGCATGTCCAAAATAGGACAGGTGAAGCTCTTCATCATCTTTGCTTCAAGAAAGTATTCTGGCTGCAGCTTTTCCAAGATAGACCTGTTTGTTCTCCTGGCTGTCCATGATATGTTCAAGACTCTTCTCCAACACTATAACTCAAAAGTATCAGTTCTTCTTCTGTCATCCTTATTTATTATCCAATTCTCAGAAGCATAGCAGGTAGTTGAAAAGATCATAGCCTGAATCAAGCACACCTTAATCTTCAGACGTACATCATTGCTCTGCAATATTTTGAAAAGGTCTCTGACAGTGGACTTCCCCAGAGCAATATGTCTTCTGATCTCCTGGCTGCTAGTACCAAGGGTGTTGATTGTAGATTCAAGTAAGATGAAGTCGTTGCCAGTTTGAATCCTTTCTCCATCTGTCATGGTGTTGCCTGTTGGCCCAGTACTAAGGATCTTTGTGGTGGTGTTTGATGTTGAGTTGTAATCCATATTGAAGGCTTTGGTCTTTTATCCTTTGCCGGTTAGGTAGATACAAATGCACTAGAAGAATTTTGCCATCAAAAAGAAAAGCATGGACCAAGGCCAAGCCAGAAGGTAAATGTAATTAGGAAGTACTGAAATTTTATATGATACGAAGTGGTAGCCTTTCATTAATCATTCTATAAGACAGGCGTAGCTAACTTTGGCCATTGCTTTTTGTACTGCATTTATCTGCACAAAGATAGGAATGCTTTTCTTGTTATCAACCATCCAGTCAAGCCATTGTGTCAGCCCCATGCATAATGAGACACAGTCCTGCCCCATTTGCAGGTTAGATCTTTATGAGGCATACAGTTTTAACTTGTTGATTTGGGGAACTAGGTTGCCAGGCCTTACTTACTCCTCTCTCTTAAAATGGAAGCTCCACTGAAGCCTGTTCAGCATTATAGCACAAGCCTCCGGTCACACCTGGATGGTGGCTACGTGTGAGATGCATGATCCAGGAATTGAACCTGGGTCTCCTACAAAGGTGAGAATATTTTCCATATACCCAACAAAATTTCTACCAGAAGTCCTGCATATTATTCTAGGAGGGCATTATGATCATGAAAAGATCAGTGATAGAGTTGGACCTGGACTGAGGGGAGAATCTAATTTCTTGATACAATTAAGCTATATTACAGTTCAGTTCTCTTCGACCATTCTGTGCCTAGCCTTCTGCTAGGTACTGTGGAGGAGAGGAGAGAAATGAGGAGAGGGGCCACACACACACACACACACACAAAAAAAAATTTAAAGACTAATTACTAACCAATAAAACCTTTCCTATTAAAAATAGAATATGTTTTATAGCCCCTAAATTCTGCTGAGTGCCAAGTATCTGGGTTTTTTTCACATTAGTAATTTCTGAAGTAATGCTTGGGAGATTGGAGGGACAGCGCAGGAGGGGAAGACTCTCTATGAGGTGGATTGATTCAATGACTGTGGTAATGGGGGTGGGTGGGTGTGTCAGAGACGGTGAGATTGGCACAGGACAGAGCAGGGTTTAGAGCTGTTGTAAATAGGGTCCTTAAGAGTCGCAGGCGACTCGGCGGCACATAACAAAAACAATTATTTCTTTGCAATCGTAATTTCTAAAGTAATTCTGAGCTGGTGGACATATTAGCAGCATAGAGAACAGACATTTTTATGTTTTGAGTGAAGATGCCACTATCCAAATCTCCTTCCTCCCCCCCCCAAAAAAAAATGGCTGTGGAGTTAACACTGAATCATAGCAACTTATTTGTGTCAAAGAGAACTGCTTCGTAGTGCATTCATTGGCTGATTTTTTAACTTAGGAGATCACCAGGCCTTTTCTCTAAGGCAGCTCCAGGAGGAGATGACCATTCTTCTCCTGTGGAACTGTTAATAGATTTAAACCACCTTGGATGTGTAACCTTTTGGTTAACACTCTACAGACAATACCACCAAAGTAAAATTTCATGTAGTGGATACTATTAAGCACTCTGCGTGGATTACCACCTAATCTTTCCATGAGTCTATCAAGTAGATACACTCATTCATTTTCAGTTTATAGACAGGAAAACAGGTATACTGAGATATAATGAGTTGTTTCAGATCATATAGCTATTAAGTGATTTGAACTGGGTACAGAAGAGCCCATGGCATTCAGGATATCAAGGCTGATGTCAGATGGATCATGGCTGAAAGTAGAGTGTACAAGACGGATATCTATTTGTGTTTTATCGCCTATGCAGAGACATTTTTACTCTGTGGATCACAGCAAATTGTGGCTAACACTGAGAAGAGTGGAAATCCCAGAATACTTCATTGTACTCATGTGAACCCTCAGCCTAGACCAGGAAACTGTTGTCTGAATAGAGCAAGGAAACACTGCATGGTTCAAAATGAAGAAAGGAATGTATCAGGGATGTATCTTTTCTTCATACCTTTTCAATCACTATGAGGAACAAATAGTTTAAGAGACTGAACTTTATCAAGAACAGTGTGGATCAAGATTAGAGGAAGACTCATCAACAGCTTGGTTTTGCAGATGACACAACCTTGTTTACTGAAACGGAGGGAAAATTGAAGCATCTGCTGAATGTCAAAGATTGCAGTCTTCAATATGGATTGCATCTCAACATCAAAAAAACAAAGGTCCTTATCACCAAACACCACCAGGCCAATTGGCAGTATCATGAGAGATAGGGAAATGATTGAAGTTGTTAATGATTTGACTTTTCTTGGATTCACAGTTAACACTCTTGGTACCCGCAGCCAGGAAATCAAAAGATGAGTTGCCCTGGAAAAATCTATTCTCAGGGACCTCTCCAGATTACTAAAGAAGAAAAATTTCATTCTAGAGATTAAGATGAACCTGATCCAGGTCATGGTCTTCTCAATTACGTGCTATGGATCTGAGCACTGGACAATGAATAAGGATGACACAGGAAGAATGGATGTCTGAATTGTGGTACTGAAGCAGAGTAATGAGCATACCATGAACTGCCAAGGGAATACACAGGTCTGTCCTGGAGATGGTGAAATCAGGCTGCTCCGTGGAGGCAGGGATTTTGAAGCTCTGTCTCACATACTTTGAGATATTCCCAGGCAGAATCAGTCCTCGGATAAGAACATCATACCTGTAGGGGTGGAGGGTTAGCACAGAAGAGGAAGACCCCAGATAAGATGGATTGACACAGTGACTGACTATGGAATGGGGTCAGGTGTGTCAGAGACAGTGAAGCTGGCTCAGGGTAGGGAAAGGTCCAGAGCCACTGTTCATAGGGTCACTATGAGCTGTAGTCAACTGGACAACATGTAACAACCACAGTGAGACTAAAGCAGCTCAGGCTGCCTAGCGGTAGCTGTGCTGCCAACCCCAGGCACGTGGTGTGAGCCCAGCAGCTGCTCTGTCAGAGAGAAATGGACAATCTTCCATGCGATTTACTGCCTCTGAAAACCCACTGAAGGATTAGCTATGGGTTGGTTCTGAATTGAAAGTATGTAACAGTAACAGTGGGACTAATGAAGTTCTGGGCTATAATTGCTTATTGCAGCTGAAAACAACAAATCAAACCACACCAGCTGCTATAAAGTCTGTTCCATCTCATGGCATCCCCATGAGTTTCAGAGCCCATCTACACTCTGTAGGTTCCCCACATCTGTAGTGTCCCAGAAGCAGATGAGCCGGCTTTTCTTCTGAAGTGCCTCTTGGGGGGTTCAAATTGACAACCTTTTAGTTAGTGGCCCAACTTTTAATTATTTGCATCACCTGTTGTTGTTAGATACCTTCAGGTCAATGATGACTGGTACAGTGGATTGAAGCCCTGCTCTATCATGTATCATCCTCATAGGCTCCACGCTCCTGAAGTCCGTTGTTACAGTCACTGCGTCAATCCATCTTCCAGATCTTTGGGTGACCCTCCTTTTCACAGTCTGATATCCTTTTGCAAGAACTAGTCTCTCCTGCTAGCATAATTTAGATAGTCCTGTTAAGGATGGAGGGACAGCCCAAGAGAGGAAGACCTCAAGTGAGATGGACTCACTCAGTGCCTGGGGTTATGGGGGCAGGTGTGTTTGAGACACTGAAATTGGCTCAAGATAGAGCAGGGTTCAGAGCTGTTGGTTGAAGATAGGGACGCTATGAGTCACAGGCCACTTGAAAACACATAACAGTAACTAAGGTTCCGAGGGCTCAGAATTAGCCATATAGACAGGAGCATTAGGACGGACACAGTTGAAGGTCAGCCCACTGCAGCATACTATGAGTATGATACCTATGTAAAGATAACGCAAGGAAATGTGATTCTGTCATCGTCTGTTCCCAGCCGCCTGGTATTCTCTTTTGTGATTCCTACTAGGAATCATTGATTACTGAAAATGGTTTGTAAAGCAATCCAATTAAGTGAGCCAAGAATTACATGTCAAGTGTTACCATCTTTATTTGCTTATGTCAAGTGGAGTCAGAGGCCTTCTGTGATCAGAAAAGCAAGTGTAAAGTGGTTGACTAATTTCCTTTAGATTTTGTCAAAATTTGTGGGCAGAGTCTAATTTTCAGTTTAATTTCTTTTACACACACATGCACCTCATTTCTCTCTCTCGCTCGTTCTCTCGCTCTCATTCTTTGTCTCACCGCTAGTCAGAGCATCATTTGCAGCTTCACTTTACTTGAATGTTGGGTTAATAGTATTAATTTGAATCTTTCTGACTTTTTATCTTTATTTTAAACAATTTGTATGGGATCATCAGTTACAGACATGCTTACATAAGCCTCAGCTGTTTTATAGAATACAAGAAAAGGAAAGTAATTTTATTAAATTATGCTTTAAAATACTTACACACCCTACACTGAATTTTTAAAGATTGATAATACCATTTTTCTGTCTGATTTGTTGATTATTTGCCTTTTACAGGGTGACTATGGTTGTAGCATCTAATAAAACAGCAGCATTAGTGAGATGTGTGGAAATGGGGGTGGGGAGGGTAAGATACGTGGAAATAAGGAGACAAATAAGATTCATAGCCACAGCTTAAGCTTTCTCATACATAATATGAAGATAATCATTAGATTTATTCAGAAGCTCTATGAACCTTCTTTTTTTTCTATATTTTATTAATTTTCATAAACATTTACAGAGATTTTGGGCTTCCACTCATTCATTGTTGCACTATTCTCTCTACCCTCCTCCCAGTTTGTTCTTGTCCAAATGCCACAGTGCTTGTCAAAGCCAGTTCTGATTAATCTTCTTTGTCAGTGTGTCCTTTGCCATTCCCTATCACTCCTCCCTGAGAGAGACTTCACCCTGAGTCATAAGGAAAAGGGGATGGCGTATTCTCTTAGCTACTTCCTGCTGAAAAGGGACGCTGTGGGTTTCAGGGTGAAGATCTTCTCTCACTACTCTAAAGGGCCCCTTTGGCAGTAGGAAACACATAGACTATTATGGAGATTGATTTCGGAATTTAGATGCACTCTTATTGATTGTGCTTGGCCGTACATGTTCATATCCTTGAAGATGTATCATGGGGGTGTTGCAACCTAGAAGACACAAATTTGACTAACAAGTTATAAGTACATGAGTCAAAAAATAAGGAAAAAGAAAAAAAAAAATTCTTTCATTGTTTTACAAACCCTCCCCCAGGTCCCCTCCACCATGTAGCCCTCGCTCTAGTCTCCTGTGATGACAGAAATACCTAGTTATATATCTCTATGAACCTTCTTAAATGTCATTAGTTGTAGACGGATATCAGGCCTTTTGTTCATAGGGTTATTATGAGTCATGCTCAACTTGAAGGCAATACAAAAAAAATTGAATCATACTTTGAAAAAAATTCTTAGCATCATTCACATGGTGCTATTGTAGTTGCTGTTTTGTGCCATCGAATTGAGACAGATTCATAGCTGACCCTTCAGCAGGTTTTCAGAAACAATGAATCACACAGGCGAAGATTGCCTGTCCTTCTTCTCTTCCAAGGATCAGCTGGGGAATTTGAACCTTGGGCCTTTGGAATCACAGCACAGCTTCTTACCGCCAGGACATGCTAAGTGTTCAAAAATGTTCGCTATGGCTACCTGGCTTCAAGACTGTCTGTGAACTGGAACCGCTGACGCTGCCCCAGTGCCGATACCATGACTGGTTTCCAGCTTCTACTGAGACTTTGTCTGTAAGACCACTCTGCTGTCCCTGTTAGTTCCCATCAAGTTGATGGCAACTCTGTTGAAATGTCACCTGGTCCTGCAGCAGCATCTTGGTGACCAAGCTGCCAGGCTTTACCTCAGAGCCAGGCAGTGGGGAGTTTGCTGGTTGCTCATTCTGTAACTGGAATATGAGGTGGAGCACATATTTTCATTTTTCTTTCTCGTCTACCAGTCTCCTTTTGGTTATGACTAGGTGATTATACCATCTTTATAAATTAGGAGTGTGCATAAGGTGATTAGGGAGTTCTGGTTGCATAATCATTAGGAAGGAGTTCTTCCAAGCCGAAGCCCAAACCTCCTTGGTGGTCTAACTCTATCACTAGCTCCGTGGAACAATGATGGGCAGTCTCTTCCTGAACGATTCACAACCTTGGAAATGCAGTGGAGCCATGAGTAGGTTCCCACTCTGACACTGAGTGGAGAGTGATAGAGGAACCCTGGATTGGACTTGGAACTTCCCAAGTCTCAAGAACCCACTCCAGAGGTTTCCTCAAGGTTGTAGGTACAAACCAGAAAGGCTCATGTGCTGATGCATCACCCAGTCACAGACAAACCAGCTTGATTTTAGTCCCTCTAGGTTTGGAAGATCAAGATCATTAAGAATGCTCCTCTTACATCTTGATTGCATAAAATAGTGTGTCCTAATAAAAGTAGAAATTATTTATTCCATTTGAAATACAATAGTTGTCTTTCAGGTTCGGTCAAAGATGAAGCTAACCCGTTGTTCCACAGCTGCTCTCCAGGGCAGAGAAAATCACGAAGGATCCTGGTCTTAGCTGACTTCCTTTGTATGTGTCTGAAGCCATGCGTGTCTATCCCCGCATAGTTAAGCAGATCCTGGTGATTCTGTATTGAGAAGAACAAGAAGGTAGCTTATAAATGTGAAGTCCTTTTATTGATTTAAAATGAGAACGGTAACTGGAAAAAAGGCAGGAGCTTTGGGTCAGCTGATCCCCTTCTTTTAGCCCCTGTAAGAGAGTCAACCTACAAAATCAAATAAATCGCTGCAAGAAGGTTGCTTGGCAATCACAGTGCCAGAGCAAAGGAAATTCAACAATTGTGTTAAAAAGCCATAAAGTTTTATGAGTTTGACTTACCCAACTGAAGATATAAACTAATGTGGTGGTTTTCAACCCTGGCAATGAAGTATGATCACTGCTGCCTATGTTTCTCCCTTGAGATTCTGATTTATATTGATCGGAATGGGTCTCACCATTGTTTTTTGGTTTGGGTTTTTTTGTTTTTGTTTCTGTTTTTTTGTTTGTTTGTTTGTTTGGTTGTTGTTGTTCTTTTAAAGTCCATGTTATTCTAATTTATAGAAAGGTTGCAGCCAGGTAAGGATATAGGGAGCCCTTTCCCCTTGTTAGGACCAGACACACTGGCAAGCATGTCCTATTCTCTGCTTTAAGCTCAAAACCAAAGCTATTACATTAAGAAAGCATAGCGTGCATTGCTCTCCGTTTGTTTCTCCTGCGGATACCCCAAGTCATCTGGCTAGAACTTAAGGAAAAAGGTTTCTAAAGCCGGGATAAATCTTTGAGTGTCTTCTAACCTTATTATTGATTCGTACTAGCTATGATGTTTGGATAATGACATTCTCAAATCTTGTTCCCAAGATTTAGCAGGACAGCCCTCTGAAAGGCATTGCTAAGCGCTGATGGCTTAGAGGAAAGGAATTGCACTGTCGATGCAAAAGTATGGGCTTTGGATCCACCAGCTGCTTTGCAGGAGGAAGATGGGGCATCTCCTGTGTATTTTACTGCTGCTGAAAACTCACTGGCAGGTCAGCTGTGGGTTGATTCCAACTCAATGGCACATGACAACAGCAACAACGTATTAGCTCTGGTGACATAGTCCATAGGGTGCTGCACTGTTAACCAAAAGGTTGAGGTTTTCTGGTGATTTGGAACCACCAGCAAACCATGGAAGAAAGGCAGGCATTCTCCTGTTGCAGTTTACATTCTCAGATACCCGGTGGAGGGTTGGAATCGACTTAATGCTAGTGGATATGTGAACTCAAAGCAAAGCAGTCAATTAATACCACATTGAGTTGAATCTGTTTATCTTCAACTCTGACTTCTAAAAGGCTTTGAGCCTTCTTGACTTGGCTTTGGAACTTGGCAAAGGCTTTTTTTCTCTTAGCTAAATAATCAGCATTCCATTGCTTTGACTCCGAATTAATACCACTTTGCCAAGTATAAACAGTTGTCTACTTAATGTCAAACATTCCTGTAGGTCGTATAGCCCTGATGTGTCCACTTGCTGTACAGAGGTAACTTGTGGTTGTTGTGAAGCTGAATAGTGTGATGCTGATGTGTCAAATGTGATAATGTTTACCCATGGCGGACAGTGTTTGCTGGAGCTCCCCGATTAAAACAAGCTTGGAAGCAGGAGTGGCATCCACTTCTGTAAACAGCTTGTCTCTGGAAACTCTATGAACCTGGAGAGAGGATGAAAATCATGTAAGGGTCAAGGACTTTCATTCATAGGGTCGCTATGAGGCCCCTACGACTCATGGCACTTAACAACAACAACTACTTAATGTGACCCTTTTCCTACTTCCTACCACCATAATCCTTTAATACCCTTGTTTTGGAGACATTTTTGCTCCAAAATGCCCCTGAGGTGGTTTTTATCCAGTTCCCCTCTGTGAAGGGAGAGGAAAAGTCACTCTGTCCCTGCTATTTCTGGTTTACTGGATTCTTGAAGGAGAATGGCTCAGTCACATGATATTACTTTACAACACAACCAATTTAGTTCAACTAAGTTAACTCCATCCCTAATCACAGATATAAAGCAAGTACATTTACTTGCAACAGTTATTTGAGGGACCCTTTCCCAGCCTTCTTTTCTCCCCTATGGCCACAGGCTGAAGGGCATGTAGAATTGAGGAATGGGCAGAAATCCTAATCCTTTTTGCAACACTGTCGCTCTATGGACTTCTCCTGTGAGCTGTTTCAGAAATATTACCTCCATTTTTTTTTCCTTGTGTGGAAACACAGACATCGGCTCACAGAAAGATTAATCGACCTCCCCAAGGACATTCATTGCTAGTCAGAGGTTGATCCAGTAATCTAATTAAGGCTTTATGATTCCAGCAGTGTTGCCAAAACCACACTTTCCCCCTCCTCCTCCTGCCAAATGCAGTAATTGATATGATGACCTGCCTGGCCCCCAGCCCTGGAAGCCCTCTGATCCCACAGCTGAAGCCTTTAGACCACACTTCAAGGTTCTCACCCCAGGCCAAGACTATGGAATGTTGCTTCTTATTCAGGGGGAATTTGAGGAGCCTCATCAGGAACCCCGTCTTGCTATTTAGGGCTTCTCAGGGCTTCGCCTTTGTTAGAGTGACACAGCCCCACCTTGTAACCAGGGACTAGTTGGGAAAAGGATTCCTTTCCTGGTCCTCTTGGTCTGGTTCTATGATTTACCCTCCAATTCCTGCAGGACTAAGGTTGCCCCATTTGGAGCCTGGCCCCTCACCTCAGAGCCTGTGTTCTTAGAGCCATAGCCAAACAGTGGGAGCCCTGCTGCCTCCTGCCCACTCACCACCTGCTTTCCTCAAGACGCCACTTCCACATGTTGCATTGCTGGAGTCCTTGTGGCTCCGGGAGCAGTCTTCATCTTTATCCTGCGCCTCGTGGTCTGCGAATACTGGCCGAGCCACTGAGCTTCATCATATGCTCAGCAACTGTTTTCTTCTTGCCTGTCCAGACTTCTCCACTAGCAGCAATCGGGTCCATCTCACCCCTGTGAGGCTCAGTGTTCTGCTCCCAGCCTTCTCCTGTGACTTTGGAAGCTCTTGTTCCTCAGGCTGGAAAGAAGCCATCTATTTCCTGCTCCAGCTGAAGATTCTCCTTGGGCTCAGCATTCTTCTGCCCTCGTTTCTTTCCAGACACATTTCTTTCATCCTGGCACTTGGGCTTAGCCAGCAGTTGCCTTATGCTTTTTCAAGTAGTGTTTAACATCTCTGCTTTTGATTTTATAAATCACCCTCATTCGTTATTGTCTTGTTATCACCCATGAGGTCAGATTTTTCTCCCCTCAGTTTGACTTTGTAAAGTGCTCTGCTAAATCCCCCTTTCACTACATCAATCTGTTATTGTTGTGGAGGTTGTTACAGACTGTCAAGTCAGAACCCAACCCATAGCGACCATCCAGTGTCTTTGCAGAGGCATCAGTCACATAGGAGGAGATTGCCCATCCTTCTCCCTTGGAGCAACTGGTTGATGAGAATGACGTACCTTTGGATTTTCTCAGTGTTGAGCTTCAATCCATTTTGAAGGCTGCATTCCTTGACCCTCTGCAGCAAGAACTTCAGGTCTTCCTCAGTTTCAGCAAGCAGGTTTGTGTTATCTACGTTACACAGATTGTTGATGAATCTTCCTCCAATCCTGATGTCACACTTATCCTCATAGAGCCCAGCCTTCTGGATAATCAGTTTTGCATCTAGATTGAAAAGGTGTGGAGATAGGACACATCCCTGGCATACACCCTTCCCAATTTTGAAACATGCAGTGTTTCCCTGCTCTGTTCTGACGACTGCCTCTTGGTCCAAGTATAGGTTTCTCATTAGCACGATCAAGTATTCTGGGATTCCCATTCTTCTCAGAGTCAGCCACAGTTTGTTGTGATTCACACAGTCAAATGTCTGCATAGGCAATGAAAAGTCTGGTACTCTTTGCTTTCAGCCAAGATCCATCTAACATTAGCTCTGATAGCCCTATTACCACGAACCCTTCTAAACCCAGTCTGCACTTCAGGTAGTTGTCTGTTGATGTGCTGTTCCAGTTGATTTTGGATAATCCACAGCAGAATCTTGCTTACATGTGATGTCAATGATATTGTTCAGTAATTTCTGCACTCTGTCGGGTCACCTTTCTTTACAGTGAGAACAAATATAAATCTCTTCTAGTCAGTTGGCCAGGTGATTGTCCTCCATGTTTCTTGGCACAACTTGGTGAGTATATCCAGGACAGTGTCTCTTTGTTGAAATATTTCAATTGGTATGCTGTTAATTCCTGGGGCCTTGTTTTTTGACAGTTACTTCAGGGTAGCTTGAACTTCTCCCTACATCACCACAGGCTCTTGCTCATATGTTGTACATGAAATTCTTCTGTGTTCACCAGTTCCTTTTGACACAATGACTCTGTATACTCTTTCCATTTTCTTTTAATGCTTCCTGGATCATTTCCTGGATCTCCTAAACTAAAGATTCTCACCACTGGGCTGATTAGCAGCATCATGATAGATGGTGAAGAGATTGAGGTTGGTAAGAGCTTTGTTTGGCCCCACTATCAACACTCTTAGTACCAACAACCTGGAAATTAAGAGACAAACTACATCGGGAAAGTCTGCTGTCAGAGACCTCTCCAAAGTACTGAAGAACAATGATGTCAGTCTGGAGACTAAGATGCACCTGATCCAGGCCATAGTCTTTGCAATTACTTGCTGTGCATCAGAAAGCTGGACAATGACTAGGGATGATAGAAGGAGAATTTATGTTGTTGAGCTTTGGTGCTGGAGAAGAGTATTAAATATACCATGGACTGCTAGGAGAACAAACAGGTTCAGCTTGGAGAGGTTAAGACCAGGCTGGTTCTTGAAGGCAAGGATTCTGAAGTTTCATCTGACATACTTTGGACATGCTGCAAGAAGGGACCAGTCCTTGGAGAGGTCCATCATGCTTGAGAGGGTGGAGGGACAGCACAAGGAAGGAAGACCCTCGGTGAGATAGAGTGATTCGGTGACTGGGGTAATGGGAGTAGGTATGTCAGAAAAATAAGATTGGCACAGGATAGAGCAGGCTTTAGGGCTGTTGTACAAAGGGTCACTATGAGTTGCAGGCGACTCAAAGGCACATAACAACCACCTTTGGGTTGAGAACACAGCTTCTTGCCACTAAGTCCCATCAATCTAACCAACAATTATATAGGTGAGGGAGTGAGTGGATGGAACAATAAGCGTGCAAATATTCTGATTTTTTCTTTTAAAGATATATGACTGTCAGATGCAGATTATTTGATTGGTATATAAATGAGTGATATTTTGTGTTTTCTCACCACCCCTCCCACAATCTTCTAAAGATGGTTAACATCCAGTGCATACCTATTATAAATAATAAAGAAGAAACCTATTATTTGCTTGTCAAATGCAGGTTTGGTGTCAAAATGAAGGAGAAGCTTATACACATTTACCTGAATAGCTATATCTTTCATGTTGTGTAGGTAGAAAAGCAAGAAATGGCTATTAAAGTCTCTGAAAATAAGCAGTGTCGCTAAAGGAATCACAGTGTCAGATGTGCACCTAGTCCTGTATTTTAAAATATTATAAATGAAAGAGATTTTAAGTCAACCTCAAAAGGGTAAGCATGCAAACTCCCATCTGGTCACTTTAATACCAGGTACGAGAGACTGACAGTAAATGTTCAGGATGTTGCCAAGTTTCCACAGTTGCAAATATAGTTAACAGCAGAAAGCACAGGCATGACCATGTCTTTTCTTTTTCTTTTTTTTTTTTTTTTGACCATGTCTTTTCAAGACATAGCTCTTGAAGTGGAGATGCACACTTTAAATTTTGGATATGACATTAATTAGCACTTTAAAGAGACTAAAATAGTCTGACTGTATTTCCCTCCCCAGCATCACTGATACTGGATAATATCAGTATTCTCCGTGCTTGCTTATATCTCAGGTAACAAACTCACTGTTTTCCTTTTATGTCCCTATTTAGTAGTAATATTTGCTGCAGTAAAAAAAATAATATGATGAAACTATGTTTCTAGAATGGAAAGGATTTAAAAAAAATCCATTGTTAAATAAAAACATTATTTTGGAATGCACATACTATGTTTCGTTTGGTGGGGTGGTTGGAATTGTAGAAAACCATATATACACAGCAGTCTGTGACTAAAGACTGAGCTGTGATGGGCTTCACTTAAAACCATCATTTTTTAAAAAGGGGGGGAAAATCTTCTCTGGTGGTTTAAATCTACCAGTGGCTCCTTGGAAGAAAGATGGGACAGTCTCCTCTCATGTGAACAGCAATCAGTTGTGTTTTTATCATTTTATATGTATGTATGTATTTACTGGTCCTACGTATGGCATACAGTACTGCTGCATAATTTGCTCATGTTATGTTATCTGTCTCAGATGTTCACTCTTGATCACTCTTCATATGTAATTTACTGTTCAAAACTCTTTTCTATAGCAGGCTCTAACCTAGTCTACAGTGATTTGGGTGGTGGGTTATTTGTTGTTTTTTTTTTTAAATATACCTAAGTATCAAAATGTATTTGCAAATTTATATGTAATGTTTCCATCCTTCAAAGATAAAAATTTTATTTATAAAGATAGGGAGAATTGGACAATGACGAAGGATGTCAGAAAAATGATGCCCTTGAGTTGTAGTACTAGAGAAGAGTTTTGAACATAATCCTGTGTTGCTAAGAGAACAGCTCTTGTGGCTTTATTTTTATCCCCAAATGGGTGCCAGCAGATGGGACTTGCAAGATGAATTGAGGTTCTCTAGCTCTTAGTCCACCAGCATTTGGGCATGCTGGTAACTAAAAATGCCATAGGTAATTGATTTGGAATGAACATTCTTTTTTTTATTTTTTGAAATATATTTGTACTGTTTTGCATACAGTCATTCATGTACAGTATGTTTCATTTGTGTACATTGAATTTTATAGTATAATGTATATACATTGGTTCATTCATTCATTCATGTACATTCTTTTAAGTGGTACAGCAGTGATATGTCTTTTTGCTGTATTGAAGTAACTTAAAGTTGCTGTGATGATGGACAACTGTGCCATAGGTGTGTCAAACACCGTAATTGGCTACCCAGCATGGGCAGTGTTTGGGGGAGCTCCCAGATTGATTCAGGTTTGGAAGGAGGAATGGCATCCACTTCCTAAACCACATGCCTCTGCTAAGTCTATGGACTTGGAGGAATGAGGATGTATCAAAAACAGTGAGACAGAATCAAGATAGGGCATGGTTCAGGGCTGCTGTTCATAGGATCACTATACATTGTAGTCAACTTTATGGCCCATAACAACAACAACAATAACAATGAAACATAGTAATAATGAAAGAGTAATCAGAATCAACTTACAAGGTAGCCTTCAGAACATATCACCATTGATCAGGGATTGTCTGTATTGCTGCTTTATAGAGGAATATTTAAAATACATAGAAAAGGTGTATAAGACTTTAACTCATAGTGATAATAATTACTACTTTTATCAAGAAGAATGAAATTAGTTGAATGATACATAAAGAGTATTGTGGTTTTTATACATTTGTACTGGAAGCTCAGTCATACATACTTTTGGGCATGTCCCAAGAGGGACCAGTCCTTGGAGAAGGTCATCACACTTGAGAGGGTGCAGGGACAGTGCAGGAGAGGAAGACCCCAGATTAGATAGGTTGATACAGTAGCTAGGACAATGGGGTTAGATGTGTCAGTGAGAATGGCTCAGGACAGCGTAGGCTTCAGAGCTGTTGTACGTAGGGTCCCTATGACAACAGCACGTAACAACAATTGTTTAAAATATTGCAGCGAAAATGTATTCATGAATTAACACATATTTTATGATGAATGAAATATCTCAGTCACAAAAGGGCAAATACTGCATAGTGCCACTATTGTAAAACGAGACTGACATCGGGGTTGGGGGAAGATTGAGAAAGATGGGATAAATTATGTATACTGCATTGAAACAGATGAGGGAGAGAACTATTTAAAAGGGATGTATGATTAGGTATTATTGTCATGACAGGAGTCCAGAACGAAGGCTGCATAATGGAGTGCACTTTGGGGGAGGGATTGTAAAACAATGAAAGAATTTTTCTTTTACTTTTCAAAGAGAAGAGGGGGTGGAGGGGTGGGCAGGGAGAAAAGTGCAACAAGGAATGAATGGAAATCCAAAGTCTCTGTAAACTTTCATTAAAATTAATAATAAAAAAGGAAAAAATACTTTAAAAATTAATTAAACTACCTTTGCTTTATTAATAGTGTTGTAGCAAGTTGTATAGAAGCAAATATTTATGTAATCAGCATCTACAATAAAACATAGGGAGTTCTGGTGGCCCAATGTTTGAGGAGTTGCAGTGTCAACCCAAAAGCAAGTGGTTTGAATCTAGCAACTTCCTCAGGATGAAATGGGCAGTCTTCTCCTATGAAATTTACAGCCTCTGAAAACCCACTAGAGGGTCAGCTCTGAGTCGATTTCAGTAGGACGACACATAAAAACAACACGGTAACATGGGGAAGACTTTATCATGGCGCTAAAAGAGCAGAAATGATGACTGCAGTTGGTGATAAATCATGAAATGTCCTTAGTCCTGTGAGCATACATTTAGATAAGTAAGCCTCACTGGGATAATGAAGCCTCTAATTAGAGATTGTTACCAAGAACTGTGGCAGGAGCAAGGCAGAGGAGGATTGGGGGAATGAGGAGGTATAGGAAACCTCAAAGGTACGTAGGATCTCTCCAGGTAAAGAAGATGGGAGTGGTGTCCTAGCAAAATGAAGTATTACATGCAGGGCGGCACATAGGCAGGAAAGAGGAGTTTATGTAGCTGGAGAAGTGGCTATGGGAATTGATGGTTGATAAAACCTACAGCCTGTCTTTGTTACCAGATGGAACTGTAGAAACGAATCTCTGTCTCTCCTTCACCCTTGCATCATCAGCACGTGGCCATCCTGACATGAGAGAACGCGTAAATGTTCCTAGTGGGAGAACCAAACCATATCTCTCTGCTGACTCCACCGTCTTTGATTTGTCCCATCTCTTCTCCTGTCCTCATGTGCATTCCTCCAGTCATGTCGGCTTCCTAGACTCTTCCAACTCTCTCAGCTTTCTGCTTGCATTTGATCACCTGGGTAGCCTCACATAGTGCAGTCCTTAAAACACCCTCTCTTGTGTCTGCTTCTTTCTCTGACCCCTTGTTTGCATTTCCCATTTATTTTTCTAGGCAGCCTGTGGAATCCAGATTCACAAGACACTGCCATTCCCAGACATATAACCCTGAGGGAGTATGACTCGGCATCAAGAAAACGAGACAAGAATGGCTCTTGACATTAATATAAAGTGAGACTAATTGTAAGGCTATAGAATAGTATTAGTTACTGTCTACACTATAGGTGTATATACTCTTATTGTCATAAATATAATTTTTCAGTCCATTGTACATAGACTTCTGTGTCCCTCCAACCCAAACTAGGAAGGCAGAGTCCCCTGCCCCCCAGGTGCCATGTCTACTGGACGTTTGCCTGCTTTCTCTCACCACCTTATTTGCCTGTCCTTCCTATTCATTCTTCAACGCCCTGCCCCTCACTTTCTCAGGCACTACAGTTCCCAACTCTCTTCTTGGCCCCCTTTGTCAAGTAGAGGCGTCTTGCCCTCTCTTGAACTCTGAAATGTCGATTTTCCTTTGCAGTCTTTCCCAATCCCACACCTCTCCTCACCTTTATCTGAAGCCTGGTGTGATCTGAACTCTTCTGCTGAGAACTGTCTATTAGGAGTCACTGCAAACCAAGTCCAAGGTTGTGTACTTGGAACTCTCAACCCTGCCCAGCAAGTCCAAGGGCCCCCAACCCAGTGTGCAGGCTGGTTCAATAAGCACAACTAGGCTTTTAAAATAGAAACCCTCCCAAAAGAGCCCAGCACTTAGACCAAGCAAAGACTGGCCATCTCTGCTTCTGCCAGATCCCCTACCTTTTCCTCAGTTCTAGGAATTGACAACTTCTTACACATGGAGTTTTGAAGGCAACGGACCTTCTTTGTTGCAAAAATAGTCAATGGGCTGATGCATTAAACTGAGATTTCACTCACTCTCTCTCTCTGTTGACCTTGAGACCCTGGTCTTTGTTCTTCCCAGAGCTTGCCACAAGGCACAGGAACAGGAGTCCCCAACACAATTGAAAATGGAAAAAAGTGTCAGTGTCTTTGACTGGCTTTTCAGAAATGCCTTACATTCTCGGTGTTCTTGGTATTTAAGGCCACTATTCAAGAAGGGCATTCCTGTGAGTAGTAGTAATTCCTACCAAAAGGATAGGAGAATCCCATCAGCATTCTTCAAGCCGCTTTTGAAAAGGTATCGTTACCTCAATTTTGAGCATGATATCCCCTAATTGTATAGTCTTTTGACCCACTAGCCCTGGACCTTTGTTAGATGTTAACAGCCTTAGATAAGGTTGTGTGTCAACAAGGGCCTACCATGGAGTCTCAAAGTGGTGGGTATAGTTGAGTTACTTGACTGTTAGCTGAAGGACTGGAAGTTTGATCCTACCCAGAAGAAGTTGAGCAGACCAGCCTAGTTATCTACGTTTGAAGGTCACACCTTAAAACCCTTTTGTACCCATTCCTCTGTACACGTGAGATAGCCATAGGTTACAAACACCACAAAAGAACTCAACCTCAAGATCAAGGTCATGAAGCTATAATGACTGCTCACACAGTAGCTCACATACCCTTATACCTAAGGCATTTAATAGTTTGTTTATAAATAAGACACCAAATACAATGCATGACAAATACCAGTCTCACAGATCTGAAAGGTAACTGTTAGCAACCTTTCAGTCCACATAAGTTCTAGATTTATTCCAAAGAGCAAACTTGCCCTTGTGTGTCAGCCTCCTCTCAGCCAGTGTTCCATGTGCTCTCTGCTTTTCTCCCTAGTTTTTTCTTCATTGTTTCTCTTCTCTGAGGGACCTCCACCCTTCTGCCATCTCTGCTAATGCCCTGGGAGCCATTCGTGACTCCTTCTGCCCCCTCCTCTTGCAGCATCCAGAAGTCAATAACCGTATGCATTACCCCCTGTAGTGCTTGCTGTAGGTCGCTCCAGCGGCATAGCTTCTGAAAACCTGCTGGAGGGTCAGCTGTGAGTTGATTCCCACTTGATGGTGATGAGTTAAGTTCATTGCAGCTTGCGTTCTCTCCCTGCTAATTATGAGTCTCGCCCATGGCCTTTGTGCATCTGTTCCTGCCTTCTTCTGCAAGCTCATCTTCCAAGCAGATACCAGGTGGAACCATTTGACAACAAACTGGATCGATTTAAAGGCACCTTAAAACTTTACCTGCTTCTTACTCTGTGCAATCTGACCCAACCCTGCTCTCCTGTTCACCAGGGTCAGCTTACACACTCTACTTCCTGGGCGCCATGTGTTGCCTCTGGGTTTCTGTCTTTGAAAACACCTCTCTCCTGCACTGTGTTGGTCCATTCCCTTTTGTCTCATTTCTTCTTATTCAGTAATACTTCCCCTGGAAAGTATCTGTGGATCATTCTTTCCTCCATCCCCCACATCTGCATGAAGGCACACCTACAGGTGCCCAGATCACCTCCTGCATGTTCCTGCCTCCACACTTCTGCCATGTACTCACCTCGCCACTGTTCTTGGGCCCATTCCAGCTCATAATAACCCTCCACTGGGTTTCTGATGATGGAAATCTGTACAGGAAGGGACTGCCTATCTTTTCCCCCTAAAGTAGCTGGTGGATTTGAACCTCCTTCTTTCATGTTAGCAGCCCACCACGTAATGCTCTGTACCACCAGGCCTCCTCCTCCCATCTATTCCATCTACAACCTAGTTAGGTTTCTTTTTCTCCACCTATTGCCTGTGAGACCCTTGACATCATGCAGTACCCTCGTGGAAAGTATACCGCATGGCATACAGAAGTGCTTAGTCAACGTTGAACAAATGAATAAATAAATTGAGTCAACTAATCTTCCCTCCGTTTCAGGATGGAGTTGTTGATTATTGTTTGGTGTTTCTGTACCGGACTCCTCAAATAATATAATGTGCTGTGTTGTTATAAGACAAAAACCAATCCTTACAGCTTTCTAATTGATTCCACCTCATGACCATCCCACGAGGGCAGAGTAGAGCTGCTCCCCAGGACTTTCAAGGCTATGACTTCACAGAAGGAGAGTGCCAGAGCTTGCCTTCACCATGCCACCAAGTGGATTTGAAGTCAATAACCGTATGCATTACCCCCTGTAGAGCTTGCTGTACAACTTGTGGTTGGTGATTAGCCAAGCACAGAACTCAGGGACGTTGGTGTGTGATCATAGGATGATGGAAATGAGAGTGAATGAAGCAAAGGGATAAAGTGATGGAGATGGAGCATTTTTAGAAGCCATATCAGAATCGATGGGAGGCTAGGATACTACTACTTGAACGCACATTTCAATTGAAAATCTTTTAAATAAAAAACAGTGTTGGGTTACCATTTATAATTTATATTTTTCTTCTCCTAAGGTTTGTATAAGTTAATTCAAAATATCTCCAATTTATCTCAGAGTGTTCTTTTCCTTTTGACAACTTGAGACAGCAAACAGATCTGTCCACCACCTCATCTAAAGGAGGTTCCCCCTGACAACTGGCCTTCCCACTTGTTCTGGTCACATGCTTTCTCATCACTCACCGTTATTGTATCTGTGGCACTCGTCACTATTGAAACTGTTGGTAACACCTGTGGAAGGAGCAGTTGAGAAATCAAATGATACACTGTTTTGGACAAATCGACTTCAAAAGGCCTCTTTTGAGGGTTGAAGCACGAAGAGGTCACTTTGAGGACTAAGCTGCACCTGGCTCAAGCCATGATCTTTTCAGTTGCCTTAAAATGCATGTAAAAGCAGGACAATGGACATGGAAGGCAAAGAATGGATGCTCTGAATGATGTCATTGGCAAAGAGTATGCAAGGCACCAGAGACTGCTAGATGAACGAGCAGATCTGTCATGGAAATCGTACAGTCAAGGAGGCTCCTTGGAAGTGAGCATGGAGAGACTTCAGCTTCATACTCCAAACTTTGTGCATGTTCTCTGGAAGGACCAGGCCCTGAAGGGGTACATCATTGTTGGGGAAGTAGAGCGTAAAAGTAAAGCCCCACCACCACCACCAGTGGCACAGTGGCTGCACCACTGGGCCCACACATGACAACACAGCACAGGAGTGAGCAGTGGTTTTGTTTTGGACACAGCGTCGCTAGGAATCAGAACCCACCAGATGTGGGCACTTAGCAACAACAAAAATAAATTTCTTTGTGTCCCTACTAGAACATAAACTGATGTCTTACTTGTCTTTCTGAGCAGTGCATCCAAATAAGCCTGGGAAGAACTAAGTAACTGATTACATAGTTCACAAAGAAGTAAATCTTTGAATTACTTTCTAGAAATGCCTACTTAATCATCTGCCTTCTGCCTAATATTTCAAATTCATTGTGGCTTCTCTTCTTTTTTTTTTTTTAAAGGCAAAGCCACCCCAAAGGGCAGACAGGTTTATTGGGTCACAGCCAGGAGATCTTCTCTTCTTTTTAACTTTAGGAATGAACAGAGGCTACTCACGCTGCTGGTCTAAAATCTTTGTGTGCACCTAGCAGAGATAGTTACTGTTTCCATTTTAAAAGGTTTTTCAATCATTTGACTTGTAATAAGCAGAGGCATTTTCTCTGCATTTAGTGCTTCCCTCCTGTCCAGTCCTTCACCATCTGGAAGGATAGTAGTCTTGCTTAAGTAGCAAATAAATAAAAATGTGCTGCCGAATATGTTAACACTGGAAATCAGAAAGCTTTGCAAACAGAAGTGAAAAAGGGAACATGAAAGATTCTAAATAATTGTTTGATGCTTTTGCCTGTGTAGCAGGTTATAGAAAAATAATATTTTAAGAACTAAAGTAATGCATTGAGCACATCCATAATGTAAGAGTTCGTGTGTGTGTATTCAAAACGAAACCCACTGTCATCAAATTAGCTCTCTGACTCTGAGTGACCCTGTAGCACAGAGTAGAAAGGATGGAGTGTTTCCAAGGACTTTGTGGAAGCAGATTGTGTCATCTTCCTCGTGGGTTTGAACTGTAAACCTTTGAGTTAACAGCATAATTCTTTAACCACCATGCCACTGGGGTTGTATGTGTAATGTATGTGTATGTATGTATACATAATGCATTTATGTTGTCAGATTCCATCGAGTCCCACAACCCTAAGAACAGCATATCTGAACCTTGCCATGTTTTGTGTCACCCTTATGATCTCTGATATGCTCAAGGCTTATGTAATGTCACTATGTCAAATGGGATCTTCCTGTCTTTCTCTGAACTTCCACTTTTTCCAGCATAGTATCCTTTTCCTGACAACATGCCCAAGGTATGTGAGATGAAAATTCACCAGCGAGAGAGGTGGGGGAAGGAGAGCAAGAGGGAGAGGGAAAGGGATGAGGAAGAGGAGGGGGAGGGAGGGAAGAAAGAGAGGAAGAGCCAGAGAAGACTCAAGCGAGCACAAATGTGAGAGCTCTGGTGGCGCAGGGGTAAGAAGCTGCATGGCAATCCCAAAGGCACATGCTTAGAATCCACCAGATGCTTCCAGGAGAAGGATGGGTAGATTCCTTCTGGCGATTTACTGCCTCTGAAAACCCACTAGGGGTCAGCTATGGGTCTGTTTCGACTTGACAGCAGCAAACAACAATGTATATGTTGTTGTTGTTAGGTGACATTGAGTTGAGTACAACTCATAGCAACTCTTTGAACAACTGATCTGAACCCTGCTCTATCCTGTGCCATCCTCATTATCTCTCATACCCTAGAACCCACTGCCGAAGTCACCATGTCAATCCATCTCACGGGGTCTTCATCTCCTTCACTGATCCTCCAACTTTCCAACTTTTTTACTTGGAAAGAAATAGCCTCACCTAGCTGCATGTCCAAAGTATAAAAGAGGAAGCTTGACCATTCTTGCCTTCAAGGAGCACTCTGGCTGCACATTTTCCAAGACCTATCAGTTCTTTTGGCAGTCCTTGGGATATCAGAGCTGTTCTCCAACATCACAAGGCAAAGGCATCAATTCTTCTTCTTTCATCCTTATACATCATCCAGCTCTCTGATGCATAGCAGATATTTGAGAAGACCATAGCATGAATCAGGCACACCTTATATAATATATATATTCACATATATATAATTGGATACCAAACTACTATTTGCTTTGAAGAATGGAGCATCAAGCATGAAATTAAGTGTGTTGGGCACATTAAATCTTTAGGTTTTAAACTTTTCATACTGCCACTTTTCACTGAATAACAGTAACTTGAAAACTAGTTTGACTCTAAAAAGAATTATGGAATAAAACGTATTTGATGAGTAGAAGTAATAGGATTGAAAGGGTAGCTGAGAAAGAAGCTGGCATCGCCCTGCTTGCAGTGTGAAAGATTTCTGCTGCTTCATAGTCAATAATCCCAAGTGGCTCTGAGGGACTCCACTGATGTTTAATAGGTACAGAAAAAGAATGTAATGGAGGGACAGAGAATCAACGGAAAATTAGTTTGGAATCCTTTCCTGGGCTTTTCGTTAAGAGATCAGAAAAATGTGCTATACTCACTTCTCTCCAGTCTGTGTATCAAATGTGTAACCCAGTTATTTTTTATTATTAACATGCTTCAAATCCAGGAGGTCAAGAAATGCAAATGATACCTTTGAACCCCCAGCCTCATTTTGTGCTTGCTTAGAATGTAAAATGGTTAGAGGATCAGAAGCCGACCCCAGAATGAAAATGGGAACTAATGCATGTTCAAAGACAGAGGCTGAGGATGTTAAATTGAACACCCTGGCTATCTGCAAGGGGGAAATGGAGATGATATGAAGAGGGGAAGGGAAGCCTATTAAAAGGGAATAAACAGGAGGTGGAAAGATCGAAACATGAGAAGGGATTTACAGGGAACTGTGATTTTAGTTCAGTCGATACCGCCTGTGTGGAGGAGCTTTCAGTGTCATTTTTCATTCCCAGGGACTCGGGGAGGATGTGTGTTGAGTGGGAGGGTTATTCTTTTGGGTATTTGTTCAACACCCTCATTGAATCCTAGACGTCATTTCCCCAGATCTCGTTCTTGATCCACAGCCTGCATTATGCGGATGACACAACTTTGCTCACAGAAAGTGGAAAAGATTAGAAGCATTTGATGAATGTCAAAGATCTCAGCCTTCAATGTGAATTACATATTAACATCGAGAAAACAAATGTCAGGGGACCTCCGGTGGCCTAGTGGCAAGAAGCTGCATTGCAATCCTAGAGGCTCATGGTTCAAATCCACCAGATGCTGTGCCGGGGAAGGAGGGTCAATCTCCTCCTGTACCAGTCAGATCTGATTTGATGGTACACCCACACAAAAATAATAAAATAAAAAAACAACAACAAAAAAACCACAAATGTCCTCGTGGGTGGACCAATAAACAACATCATGATGTTGTTGTTGTTAGGTGCCGTTGAGTTATAGATAACTCATAGCGACCCTATGAACCAAAGGCCTGGACACTTGTATAATTTTCATCCTTTCTCCAGGTTCATAGGGTTTCCGAAGGCAAGCTATTTCAGAAGTGGGTGCAACTCCTGCTTCCAAGCTTGTTTTAATCTCGGAGCTCCACCAAAAACTGTCCACGATGGCTAACCATTGGGTCAAAACCTTATGCTAGACCTGTGGGATTTCATATGAGCCAGATAAGGCCAAGGACTTGCTCAAAATGTCACATACCTTTCACTCTTTTATTTTAATTTCTTGGTCTGATGGGCTCATACTTGTAAATAGAAGGAAGGTGTGTAAATAAAGGCAAGTCCTCTATCACTCAATGCTGAATCCCCCATACTTAACACAGTGTTGGGCACTGAACAAGTCTCTGTGGAGTATTTTGAGTTGAGAAAAGGAAGCAAACAGCAAGTATCAACAGTGTGTTTATTCAGTCCAGGAGAGCAAGTCCTAACTGATCCATGCATAGTGGGCCTGGGAACCCCAGGCCATACTGGAAAGTAGAAGAACAAGAGAAGGGAATCTTTAGGGGAAAAAGCAAATGGATGAAGTAAGGAATATTAAAAATTATTAAATGCAAGGTGGAAAAATTATTCAAGCCTGTCTGATTGGTCCAACTTTTCTACTCAAAAGACTTCTCAACCTCATCACCGCTGAGTTGGAACCTTCCACAGCTTATCCTCCAGGGTGTTTTCCAAGGCTGGAAATTGTGAGAGAGAAGATTGCCTATTTTTCTACATGCAGCTGCTGGTAGATTCAAACTGGCAGCACAACTGTCTAGGGATTAATGCCCCCTGAGCTTCCCAGCATTTCTACAGAATAGACACAATACTAATAGAGTGAATGCTGCAATTACTATTTTTGACCTGTAATTCATCAGCAGTTGTAACTTAGATGTTATAAGACAGAAGGCATTTTGGTTTTTCTTTTTTTAGCTTGATAGTATAAAGCCAAAATCATAGATGGCAGAAGAAAGTGACTTGAAAGAAGAGAATCTGTATGGGGGAAAAAAGGAGAGACCTTATTTGGAAATTCATATAAATATTAGTATCTTCTTTAACATTATAAATATAACAGGGAGAATTAAAGTTAATACTAAGACACACATATGTCTCTCTTGTCATTCTCATTGGGGTATAAATAGATATTGGCCTCTTTCGTTTATCAAATTGAGAGAACAAGAGCAGCTAATTAAGAGGTTGGCCATGGAAATTGCAACTACAGTTGGAGAGAGAGGTGTCTGAGTAGTTGGGACCTTGTATGTGTTCTACTTTGAGGAGAAAAAACTTTGTCTCAATGAAATGAGGTAGAGGAAGAGATGTGTTTCCCAGTGTGAGCTCTTTGTAGAACTTTTGTTCCCAGCCATGTGCAGGGTTTCTTGGTAGCAAAAAGATTAAAATAAACAAGATTCTTATAGAAGCATATCATTACTTAAATAGTGCAACAAACTATTGTTATTGTTGTTGTACACCATCAAGTTGGAACCAACCCATAGGTTTTCAGAGACAGTAAATCGCACCGGAGGAGATAGTCCATTCTCCTGCAGAGCTCCTGGTGTATTCGAACTGTGTGGCTTTGAGATTGCAGCATAGTTTCTTACCACGGGGCCACCAGATTCCCTAGCAGAATTACTTGTTGAGAGGAATACAGTCATAAAGACATGGATGTGGAAGTAAAATTATTAAAATAAAAATAATTGCATTAGGGTGAATCCCAGGTATAATTTCCTCTCATCTTCTAACAGTTAGTCCATGTTTGGAGAATAAAGGTGAGTGTACAACATACTTGTTGTTGTTGTTGTTGTTGTTAAGTGACATCGAGTCACAGGCAACTCATAGTGACCCTATGAAGGAGAGTCCTCCACGCTTGGGTGCCTTTCATTCTCTCTCCAGGTTCATAGGGTTTCCAGAGGCAAGCTATTAAGGAAGTGGACGCCACTCCTCCTTCCAAGCTTGTTTTAATCGGGGAGCTCCACCCCACTCTCTGTCCGCATTGGGTAGCCAACCATTAATGCATTTGACACATCCGTGTCACAGTGTTCAGCCTCACAGCAACCACAAGTGACCGTGGTACGGCAACTTGTATACCAGGGATATACGACCTAGAGGAATGTCTGAACAAAAACAATGAAAGACTGCAGCCCTAGGGCCCTTTTGAGCTTGAAGCCCTCTGCTGCCATGTTAAACCCTAGGCCACGCCTGGCTTGCCTGGCTCCTGGAGGCAGAGTAGTCCTTCTCGTCCGAAAACTGCCGCAACACCCGCCCAAACAGCACCATGCTCATACTTGTAGAGGGTTTTTTTTTTCTCATTGTTGCTGTTATTTTACCTTATAATTGAGGCTGCTTTCATTTTATTCTCTCCTTTATTACATATAAGGAACCCTCATAAGTTACACACTGAGCTGCTAACCAAAACTATGGCAGTTTGAAACCACCCACTGCTTTACAGGTGAAATATGAGGCAGTCTGCTCTCCTTTGCCAGGTGTGTTGACATGGTGACTGCAGCAGTGGGCTGTGTGTGTCAGAAATTGTGAGGATGGCACAGGAAAGGACAGTGTTCAGATTAGTTGTTCATATGGTCAATGTGAAGTTGTCAACTCAATGGCACCTACCAATGACAACAACAACTGCTCTCCTTAAAATTTACAGCCTTAGAAATTGCTTAGAAGGTTGCCATAAGTCAGAATCAGCTGAAAATGAGTGGGTTTGGTTTGTAGCATATACTAGTAAGGTTTTCAGGGCGCTTTGGTGGCCTAGTGATAAGAATCTGCACTGCAGTCTCAGAGGCACACAGTTCTAATCCGTCAGTTGCTTCACAGGAGAAGGATGGATCATCGCCTCCTGTGCAATTATTAAATCTGAAAACCCATCTCTGCGGGCCCGGATGGTTGGTTCCAACTCAGTGGCACACAACAACAGCAGTAAGATTTTCAGATCTCCCCCAAAGTGCTGAAGAGCAAGGATGCTAGTTTAAAGACGATAGTGTGTCTGATCTAAGCCCTCATCTTTTCAGTTATTTACAATACATCTGACAGTTGGACAGTGAATAGACAAGAAGAATCAATGCCTTTGAGTTGTGGCCCTCCAGAAGAGTACTGAATGCCCTATGTACTGCTAAGAGAAGAAGTGAATATGTCTTGAAGAGAAAGCATCCTGGAAGCTCTTTGAGGGAAGCAAGGAAAACGTCTTACATATTTTGGACATGTTGTTAGGTGGGGCTAGTCCTTGGAAAAAGACTTCATGCTCAGAAAAGCAGAGAGTCAGTGAAGACAGGGAAGACCCTCAGTGAGACTGTCACGGTGAGCTCTAATGTGGCAGAGAAGGATCGCCCATGAGAGTTCAGATGTTCATAGAGTCCTCATGAGTGATGCTCAATTGTCTGGTTCCTCACAGCACCACAGCATGAAGATTTTCAAAGGTCTTTCAATTGTAATTTCTCAGATAATTTTGTCTGTATTTGCTAGTCTCTTTGAACTAAAATGTGTCACATTGAATTAATTGCATTTTCCTGAATTGAACAAATGAAAACATTGGTCTTCCTTCAAGTAAACATGGAACTGGGAGGTACCTATCGTTTATGGAAACTTAACTTTCAGCCCAAGAAGACAGATGAGTCTTGAAGCTTTGCATGGTAAGACCTCAGAGTTCTTGCCCTGCACAAGATGCTATTATAATAACATTTCCTTGGTGGTTTTGTTTCTACTTGCATGTAATCAGCATACTGTCCTCCACTGAGATTTACAAGTCCTCTATTTTCTATAGAGAAGAGTGTTGAATATACCATGGACTGCTAGGAGAACAAACAGGTTTGTCCTGGAGAGGGTAAAGCCAGGCTGCTCCTTGGAGTCAAGGATGCTGAAGCTTCGTCTGACATTTTGGGCATGTTGCAAGAAGGGACCAGTCCTTGGAGAGGGACATCATGTTTGTAAGGGTGAAGGGACAGCGCAGAAGAGGGAGACCTTCGATGAGATGGATCAATTCAATGATTGGGGTAATGGGAGTAGGTGTGTAGAAGACAATGAGGTTGACACAGGATAGAGCAGGGTTTAAGGCTCTTGTATATAGGGTCACAGTGAGTCACAAGTGACTCACCAATACATAGCAACAATTAAAATTAAACATGCACCCTTGTGTTTATTTCCTTTTATCTTCACGATAGTTTTGCAGGATGAGCAGAGCACTTGTTTCCCCTTTCCGGTTTATTGATGTTGAAAGACAGATCACCACTGTCTATTATAGCGTACAGTTAAGCATCCGTCTAGAGTAAGGAGAGTAAAAAGCCTTCCCTGGTTTAGGAATCAGACTGCTTATACCTGTCTAGGCTCTGCCTGGGGCATTCCAAGGCCAGGACAAAGACAAGGTTGCCTTTGATCAAATATATCTTGATTAATTTAAGATCCAGTGGCAATCCCTAGGAAGATCACTACACTTGGATATGTTTTTATTACTGTATTCATTAGGCTGGGATGAGATCATGAAGGAAGCATGGAGTTTGGAGTTGAGACTGTTGAAGACTAGGGACCAAAGGTGATTCTGAAATTCACTTGACATGACCTTAAAATAGTTATTTAACCTTTTTAAGCCTCTGAAAACTGGAAAATAATAGTTTGTAAGTTGCTAAAAAGATAAGAAAGGATTTATTTAAAGTGTATAAATCAATTTGTCTCACATGCTGTGTTTAAATTTTGTGTCTAATATTGTCTCGGCAATGACATTAAGGCACCTATCTGCTGCACCCACACTTGATTTGGGGAAATGATCTTGTAATGCTGTGTATACAGGCAAAGCCTTCAGATTTACAATGATTAGTTAGATGAAATCCAGCTTCAGATCTTACTAAGTGATGGATCTAGGGTTTGTACTACTCTCAACAGAGTTCTTAAGGCTGTAACCTTTTGAAGACCCTTTTATTATTTCTAATCTTCAGATTCCTCATTGCCAAATGGAGACAGTAATAGCATCAACCTCATTTTTCTGAAGATTAAATGGAACAGGGCAAGGAAAGTACTTGGCAAGATGGTTTTCACATGGGGGAATGCGCAGGCTGTGGCGGTAATCCTTTCTATTAAGTATCAGTTGCCACGATAGTGCTGTAATGCATTAGAGCTGCGATGCTTCTGTCTGTTTATGCTGCAGGAGGAGTAGCTTGTGTGTTGCTAGGAAGTTGGAAGCTATCCCACTGATACTTCAAATACCCACAGGGTCGCCCATGGTGGCCCAGAATCAGCAGAGCTTCCAGACTAAGATTAGAAAGAAAGGCTTGGTGAGCTAAATTTAAAATCACGTGACTCACAGCAGAACATTGTAAAATACAGCGATGGAAGGTGAACTCCCAGGGGGAGATACTACACAGCCACTGTCTCAGTGAACTCACGTGCCATTAAGATCATGAAGATCGCACAGGACCAGGTGATGACTCTTTCAATTAGATATAAGCCTGTCAGGAGTCGAAGCTGACTCAGTGGCAGTTAATAGTAATTTCCACGACCAAATCTGAGGGTCACCCGGTAAACATTTACTTTTGTTCTCTTATCCCTAGGCCTCGTAGGCATTTGTGCTAATCTGATTGACCTGGTTGCCAGGCTTGACGCACATGACAGCCGTCAGCTGTGCATTGGCGATGGTCTCTCACATGTCTGGAAGCTTGGCTGGAACAGCTGGGCTGAATCGTCTCCACTCCATGGAAGTCTTGCTCCAACAAGGCTAGACCAGACATGCTCGCATTGCCATTAGAGAGAAACTAGAAAGAGTTCATCAGCACTCATGAGCTCTTCAAGACTCAGCTTAACCTGGGGCATCAGCATCTCTGCCACAGTTTTGGTTTGGGGTTTTGGTTTGTTTTGGTTTTTTTCTTTTATTGTTTGTGAGTTATCTTTGTCAAAGTAAGCCATAGTCCAGCCTCATCTGAAAAGGTGAGGAAGTAGATGCCGCCTGGTGACTAAAGGGATCCCACGTGGCTTAAGCCACAGGGAGCTGTGCTGTTAACTCCAAGGCTCAGCCACTCTGGTGGTTCAAGGCCACCAGCAAGTCCTTAGGAGAAACATAGGCCATCTTCTGTGTGATTTACAGCCTTGGGAATCTAATGGAGGGTCGTCTGTGGGTCGGTTCTGACTCCATGGCAAGCAGTTTCATGACAGACGGACTTCCAGCCATGTTACAAAGGATCCTTTCTGTATTGCAGACGTTTCGCTGTCAATCTTGCTCATTCTTGTCATTCCGAAGGAAGTTCTGTAGAAAAATGAGAGATAATGATCAAGAGCAATTCTTATGGCTTGTATTTATTTTCATTTGTGCTTTTGTCACGCTTGCTTTCATCCGGCTTCCTCCCAGTGAAGTGTGTCCTCCCGGTGCCTGTGTCATTGTGTCTTACCTTCCTTGCCCGTAGGCTGTGCTCATCTGTGCACAGAAGCTGATGGCTTCTCCTGTTGTACTAAGACAGAGAAGACAGAGTATGGTGGGGGCCATTCCCTCTCTATTTCTCTTGACACGCTGCACAATTTGAGCTGATAGGAAGAGTAGACCTTGATAAGCAGAGCCATCCAAGGTGCCAGAAACATCTTGTTTACTGGCAATTACTTATTTGTGTCTGTCCTCCAACCACTGCCACCTTATGAGTGTTTTGGTTAGAAACTCTACTGTTCAGCCAAATGCATCTGGGCAGCAACAGATTTTTATCAGCATTACATGCAAATATTCACTTTCACAACTTGTGAGCGATAGAATCACACATCTAGATGGTTTGCATTTGTAAATAGCTCTGTGAGGTCCTTGGAAGTCGGGAATGTATGTTTGGCATAGAAGCAGGACGCTGTGTGCATGACTGCTTTTCACAGTAGGGCAGGGATGACCCTGTTTTAAAGGAGACCAATGGTTTGGCATCCTGCTGAAAGGCCAAAAATGATGTCCATGTGGTGGCCTTCTTAAGAAGAAGACACTTGGCTTCTGTTAACTTAGTCACTTTATCTATCTTTCCTTCCTTCCCTTTTCCTGTATTTTCTCTAATGTCTTTTAATCATCCTCCTTTCTTACCAACTTTTCTTTCAACCCAAGCTCCCTAGTCTTAATATCAGCTCACTATGTCTTTAATGCAGCCCAAGTCTATTGGACTCCAAAGGTTCTGCTTGTGTTTGCTGCTTCCCTAAACTAGCAGAAGAGCATATTAAGTCCATTAACACCCCTTTGCTTTCTAGTCAGTTGTGACTCCTGGCGACCCTGCATGTGTAGAGTAGAACTGCCTTCCGCAGGGGTTCCAAGGCGGTGACCTTTCAGTTCCTCTAGCTTCTCTTCTAAAACACAACTGGATGGCTTGGCCACCAGCCTTTTGGTTAGTGCTCAAGAGCTTAACCATTTGTACCACCTGGAGGCTCCCTCAAAACATCATCTCCTGAACACAAGCAGTTAAGGTAAACCATTTATTTCCAGTCCACAGCCTCTAAAATGGGCATTAGTACCTATTGAGAAATGTTCCATGAGCAGCACAAGGTCACGGCGCTAGTGAGTTTAAGAGCTGGCCTCAGTCTCCGTCTACATGATTCCAAATGCCAGGGTTGTTTCATTATTTCACTTGCTGTCTCAAGTGAAAAAGAAGAAAAAGGGGGGAAAAGCTGAGACTCGGGGATTTGAGCTATCTTGCTAAGAAATATAGTACATGGCTGTTGCTGCATTTTTGGCTCAGTTTAAGAGCAATCTAATAGCTGAAGCTTTTTTAGTCCCAACTTAGGAATGTCAAGAGCACAGCTGGGACTTCAACCAGATTTTTGCCACTCAAAGGACCTAGGAGCTTGATATATGATGGCAGACCAGACAGCTCTTTCATTTGTTCAAAGGCAGTTATTGAGTATCTGCTGTGTGCCAGGAACTATTCAAAAGTTTGAGATTCTTCATGGAAAAAAACTTGAGATCCTGGCCCTGGAGTGGAGGTTCCAAAGCTGTGGGGAGGGATAGATCATGTGTAATGGGCAAAACCAATAAGATTCTGTTGGCTGTTACACCCTGTGGAGGTAGAGACACTAGAGCAAGGAGTACTGGTCACATCGGAAGGAGGAGTGTTGTGTTTCTGAGTAGGGATGTCTGTATAGAACATTCCGAAGACAACATTTGAGAAAAAGCTTGATGAAACAAAGTAAGTCATGTAGGTATCTGGTAGAAAGGTATTCCAGGCAGGCAGAAGTGGACATAGTGTATATGTAAGAGGAAACATAAGGACATGAGTCTGACTGGAGCATAAAGTACTGAGGAAAGATTTTAATAATTTAAGGTCAGGTATATGGGGAAACTCTGTGAGCATAAATGATATTAATTCTAGAACAGAGTTCAGGTCTTTTGTTCATAGGATCATTATAAGCAGTTTTGACTTGACGGCACTAACCGCTGCTAAGTGAAACTAGTGTTATATTTTGGAAGAACACTCTTCTACTTTGTACATCAGTCTTTGACAATTTGCTGTACTGAGGTAATCTGGGTTTGCTGTGTGTGATGCTGAACCTTGTGCCATTGGGGTATCAAACGCCATGACGGTTTCCCAATGTGAACAGTGTTAGGTGGAGCTCCCAGTTGTAAAACAGGTTAGGAAACAGGAGTGGCATTCACTTCTTAAACCAAATGCCTGTGGAAACTCTACGAACTTGGAGAAATGGCAATAGTTATAGAAAGATATTAGGTCTTTTGTTCGTAGAGTCACTGTGAGTCATGGTCAACTCGATGGAAATCATCAACAACAACATGTTGGGTAGGCAGGTTGCATGGCCTTTATAAGGACTTAGAATAAGGGCAAAGGAAGGAGCAAGTCACTTGCTTATAAGCTGTGCACTAATAGAGGTGTGAGATGATGGTGAGCTGATCGAAATATTGGCAGTGGTAGTGATGAGACCAGATTGGAGACCGGACATACCTGAATATAGAATTGCAGAGGTTTCTAACTGGAGTAAAAGTGGAATATGAGAGAAAGAGAAGAGATTTTCATGACCCCAATATTTGAGGGCTCAGCAAAAGGAAGCAAAGTGTTGCCTGTCAGGCAAGGTGGGGAAGGGTGTGGATGGAGCAATGGGGAGGCAATCAGTTTGGGAATGTTGTGCTTGAGATAACCATTAGTTATACAGGAAGAAGACTTGGTGAGTCAGTAGTTAAACACCTCGCTGCTTAATCAAGACGTTAACAGTTTAAACCCCCTAAAAATCCACAGGCTAAAAGACCTGGCAATCTGCTACTATAGAGATGATGGCTTCAGTAAATCCATGGGGGCAGTTCTGTTCATACAGAAGGAAAGAGAAAAAGAAGCAGCCCTTCAATGAAGTTAATTGACATGGTGACTGTAAAGGTGGGCTTAGCAGCACAGAGATGGTGAGAGTGGCACAGGATCAGGTAGGGTTTCCTTCTGTTGCACACATGTCACTATGAATTGGAGCCGACTTGTGACATGAATCACAATTGACTTAGTGGCACACAACAAGAAAATTAACTATACAGGTATGGTGAGCAAGTTGTAAATTTCTGATATAGGCCAGAAAAGACTAGGCTAGAGATCTGATTTAGGATTTATCAGCAGATACCGTGGTATAAACCATCATGAGACTGGATGGAGACCACCCATATCATACACGAAATAGAAAACAATACGTTGGTTGATGAGAAGATGTGATCTCATTAGTCTAAAGGTAGGAGTCAAAAACAAGCAGGAAGGTTAACAGGAGTCAAATTTAGGCTTTATTATGAAATGACTTTAACTTTGTAAAGTCTTTAAAGCCTGTTTCACAGGGTAAGTTTCCAAATGCTGGGAATTTCCATAGAGAGTTTTAAAATCAAATAAACGTTTTCCTAATTTGTGTGTGTATGTATCTCAAAATACAAATATAAATATATGACATATATATGTGTATATATACAGGTATATATATGTGTATGCATATATACACACACACACCCCCAAGACAAAAAATAAAAACGAAACTAATGGATTGAAGCTCAACATCAAGATAACACTGTATACTCTTAAAAATTATTGAACTCTTGTTGATGTGTCTGTAGATATATTTGCCAAATTAGTTCATTCGAAGAAGATCCAAGATTGCAAATTCTTCAAAGTGCAGTATAAGCCAGAGATATGACTAGGTGACAATAAAAGATTATATATAAAGAATGCATTTTAGTTCTGTAATAAAATTTGAGACTCTGCTGTTTTAAGGAATTATTTAAAAGATGCAATGAATAGTGGGAGGAACTGGAACATGAAAGTCTAAAATCTATGCCATGTGGAGAACAAGGAAGAAACTGATACCAAACCGTATGACTAAGAAAAGTTACTGAAGTTGCTTACGCATTACAGCTCTTTAGGGGCTGTTCATGAGCTCTGGTGGTACATAATTTGTTAGGCTGCTAATCAAAAGGCCAGTGATTTGAATTCACTAGTTTGCTCCTGGGGAGAAAGATGGGAAGTCTCCTGTAAAAATTTACAACCACAGAAGCCTGACAGAGGGTTGTGATGCATTGGAATTGATACAAGGCAGTAGATTTTTTTTTTTAATGGTTTAAAAAGAATTCTTGGCAATTGACTAAACAGGTTTGGTTTTAAGGACTTTTGTAGTCTGCAGGAAAAAAGAGCATCAACAGAATGTATGGAAAGACTCAGGTGAGGCTAAACTCAAACTCAGAATCAAGTTCATTGCCATCAAGTCAATTCCAACGCACTCCATCGGGTTTCCAAAGTGATAAATCTTTGCAGATGGCAACTGTCCATCTTTCATCCATAGAGCAGTGGCTCAAATCACCAAAGTACATGATGCTATGGTTACCAGCACAACACTCTATGGATTACACCACCAGAGGTCTAGATTCTGGTAAAACCGATAGAAGAATGTGAGAGAATTATTACGTTTTGTAATTGTTTGTTCAGCCAAGGGGAAATACGTTTATCTTCATCTGGAAATTTTCTGGCAGTGAGTGTTTCCTCTTGGGAACATAAAGTTTAAGAGGAGCATTTATTTTAAGATACTTTTGTCCCAACATAAGAATGACTATTAGTAAATGGATTTCATAAGCTTCTTGGAAGTAAGATACAATGTTAAGAAATACTATTGTTAAATATGATTAAGATACTTTGGACATTGCAAAGCTCTCTTTGCAGAAGAGTTGAAATAAAGTGGCAGAAGGGGGTATTATTAGTACCTGTAAGGGAGTTCTGGTGGCCTAGTGGTAAGGAGTTGCGCTGCCAACTCAAAGGTACATGGTTTTAATCCACTAGCTGCTCTGCAGGGGAAAGATGGGGAATATCTTGACATGCAGTTAACTGCCTCTGAGAACTCACTGAGGGACAGCTGTGGATGGGTTGGTTCTGCCTCGATGGTACACAACAATGTGACCACTAAGTCAGAACCAATTCATAGCTGCCCCTCCATTGGGTTTCCATGATTGTAAATTGCATGAGATGATATTGTCCATCTTACTCTGGAGGAACTGTTAATGGATTCGAACCACAAGAAAGATGTAGCTTTTAGATTAGCATTAGGACTCCCTATAGACTGCACCACCAGAACTCCCTATTGTCAGTACAGTCCTTAAAAATTTAATGAAAATATCAAAAAGTCTATGAACTACCTTGCTGTTTAGAGGCTCTTTTGTAGGCGTGAATGAGCATTAAAAGCTCATTGGTGACAGAAATGATTTATTATGTGTTTCCCCTTTCTTCCTTTTTTCCCTTCTCCTTTATTCATTCCTCTTCCTCATCCTTCTCCTGTTCAGTCTCGAATAAGATGACACAATGGAACCCAGAAAAAGAAAGGACTGAAAGCTAAGGAAAAGTAACTACAGAATGGCAAGGGAAGAAAGAGGCAATTAATTCTTGGAACTTGGCACATACTTGCTTTCAGTGAGATGCTAAGATCACTTACCTTGTCAGTCAATGTAAATAATCACAGCATTCTCTCCTTTTTCTAATCAACCACCTGGCTCCCATATAATCCTATCTAGTTAAGAGTTTATATAACTATTAAGAACTTGACATTTCAGTATAGTAATAGAAACCAAAACTCAGTCAACGTGTTGTCGTGTATCACCGAGTTGGAAGCGACCCATCGCTGACCCTCTGGTGGGTTTTCAGAGTCTGATAATCGCACAGGAGGAGATTGCCCATTCTTCTCCCACAGAGCACCTGGTGGATTCTAACCACGTGCCTTTGGGATTGCAGCACTGACAAAAACAACTAAGTTAAGGGATAATTGAATCACAAAATACAATTTAACTTAAAAGCTAATATCAATGTATTTTTCCATACCAAAATTCTTTAAAACTTTTGTTAGCAAAAACGTTTATAATTCATCTTTGAGAACTTAACTCTTTCCAAGAGTTCTTTCTCATTAATTAGGCTTGAATCAGTAGTTACTATAAAACAGATAGAATTATGCGTTAGAGTATATTAATCTAGAAATTGATTTGGGGGAAAAAACTGACCAAGAGACTCTGCCCTAATAAATAGTCTTTTGAATGAAGTGAGGGCTTCTGTAAAATGAAAGCCTCAAGTTTCTCCGTCAGTATCTGGACAAGTCTTGTTCAGATGGACCTGAGTGACACTATGCTTTGTGTCATACATAGTACATGGGAGTTAAGGTGACACACTGCCTCTGGCCTCTTTCTAGGAAACAAAACAAGCCAAACTTGTCTTCAGGGTTGTCAGTCCAGAGAATGATGTGTTAGATGTGAACAAGGAGAAAGAGAAATAGTACAAGTGTATTTTTAATGTTTATCTTTGAGCAGAAGGTTTTCTTTTCACCAACTTACAGTTCATGTAAATGTCAAATGCTGTAGCTCTTTGCTTTGTGAGCTATTACTGGTTCAGTGTAGGTTCCTGCTGTGAAAAAAGAACCACATCATATCAGAGAAAAATAACTGATAGCTTGGTTTTGGGGGTTTTAATGCTGCTTTGAAGAGAAAATATGAAAAGATGATGATAAACTCAAAATTGTAGACTTGCTTCTGACTCAGACTCTAAGCACAGCAGGAGACGCTCCCCAGGCCTGCACCTTCTGTCCAGTCAGTGACATGCTGGAACCCGCTGTTGGAACTACTGTGTCAAGTCTCCTCATTGAAGGTCTTCCTCTTTTGCACTGATTGTCTACCAAGGAACTCTAGTGGCATTGTTGTTGTTATGTGTCATCAAGTCATCTGCATCTCATAGTGAATGACCCTATGTACAATAGCTTTGAATCCTGCCATATCTGAGCCAATCTCATCATCTCCAGCAAACCTAATCCCACTGCTCCAGTCACTGAGGCAATCCATCTCATCCTGGGTCTTCGTCTCCAGCGCTGTCCCTCCACCCTTCCAAGCATGATGTCCACCTCCAAAGACTAGACCCGCCTGCCCATGTGCTCAAAGAATGTGCAGAGTTCTTGGCGAATTGTGCTGCTAACCCAAAGGCTGCAGGTCTCTGGAGGTTCAGATACACCAGCTGCTACTTGGGAACAAGATAGGTAGCCTCCTCCTGTCAATGTATACAGCCTCAGGAACCTGATGGAGGGTCACTGGGCATCAAAACCGACTGCTCAGCAGTGACTCTTCTGCTTGACCAGGTAGGGTGTCCTTCTTTAGCAAACTGTCTCTCCTGATGGCACATTCAAAATGCATGAAACAAAGTGTTGTCATCTTCTGGCAATAAGGAATATTCTGGTCAAGCTTCATCTGGGAAAGATTTATCTGTTCATCTGACTCCCCAGAGTATATTTATAAATATACCACGGGAATAAACCATAGGAATACATCATGAATATACTGTGGTATATGAGTATACCATACCTCAGCTCAAATGCATCAATTCTTCTTCATTATCCAGCTTTCACATGCATATTTAATTTAAAAGACCATGCCTTGGATCAGACGTCCTAGTCCCTAAAGGAATACCTTTGCTTTTAAATACTTTAAAGAGGACTTTTGTAGCAAAAAGTCCAATGCAAAATGTCATTTGCCTTCTTAGCTGCAATCCATGAGATATTCAGTACTCTTCTCTAACACTACAGCTCAAAAGCGTCGATTCTTCTTCTGTCAACGTTATCCACCGAGCAAGTTTCAGATGCATAACAAATAATTGAAAATCTGCTCTGAGAATGCAGAAGGTAGTAGACTGGGGATACTGGTGTCATTGTGCATCTTAGAAAGGATGTGGACCCAGTGAATAACGTTTTATTCTTTGTAAAGTTTACAGAGGTTGGTTAAGAAGTAAGTGATAAGGGGACCAGTACTTGATTATGAAGAGACACGCAATGCTTATTAATGTAAGGAATCTTTATCCGTCCCAACTGAATTTATCCTTTCTTACCAAGTTTTGTCAGATGGAGGCATGTCCCTGTTTACATGGAGTTTCATCCTTGTAGATTCATACAGTCTTTCAAAATATTTTTCTGAAGCTTTGAGATGACTGTTGTTCATGCAAGTGACACCCATTTACTGGCCAGTTAGAGTATATTCTGATGGAGAAAATGAACAGCTCTTTGAATGTGAGCTTTGTTGTTGTTAGGTGCTGTCAAGTTGAGTACTATTAGGTGCTGTCAAGTTAAGTAGAACTCATAGCAACCCCAAGACACTAGATCTGAACCCCAACCTATCCTGTGCCAGCCTCGCCATCTCTGATACACGTGTGACCATTGCTACAGTCACCATGTCAGTCCATCTTATTTGGAGTCCTTCTCTCCTTCACTGAACCTGCACCTTATCCAGCATGATAGCCTTTCCCAAGGAATATTCCCTCCAAACAACATGTCCAAGTTATCAGAGATAAAGCTTTGCCGGCTTTACCTCCAAGGAGCATTCTGGCTGTACCTTTTCTAAGACATACATATTCATTATTTTGACAGTCCATGGGATATTCAGTATTGTTCTCCAGCACCACAACTTAAAGGCATCAATTCTTCCTCTGTCATCCTTATTCACCATCCACGTCTCAGGTGCATAGAAAGTAATAGAAAAGACCATGGCCTGAATGAGGCACACCTTAGTCTTCAGACTGATATCACTGCTCTTCAGTATTTTGGAGAGGTCCGTGACAATGGACTTGTCCAATGCCATATACCTCCCTGTCTCCTGACTGCTGATACCAAGGATGTTGATTTTGGATGCAAGTAAGATGAAATCATTGACAGTGTCAATTCTTTCTCCACCTATCATAATACTGCCTAATGACCCAGTGGCAAGGACCTTCATTTTCTTGATGTTGAGATGTAATCCATATTGCAGGCTATAAAGTCTTTGATCTTCTGCCGTATGTGCTTCAGTTTCTCTTCACATTCAGCAAGCAAGGTTGTGTGATCTGCATAATGCAGGCTGCTGATATGTCTTCTTCCTATACTGATGCCACAATCTTCTTCATAGAGTTTGACTTCATAAATTATTTGCTCAACATACCGATTAAGTAGTTATGGAGAAAAGATGAAACACTGATACACACTCTTGCTGATTTTAAACCATATAGTGTTCCTTGTTCCATTCGAATAACAGCTTCTTGGTCTAGATATAGAATTTGCATGGACACAAGTGTTTGGGATTCTCATTCTTCTCAATGTTCATAATGCTTGCTTGTGATCCACACAGCCAAATGTCTTTGTATAGTCAGTAAAATACTTATAGACATTCCTCTGGTATTCTCTACTTTTGGCAAAAATTCCTCTGACATCAGTAATGATATTCCTGGTGCCATGGCCTCTCCTAAACCAAGTTTGAACTTTTGGCAGTTTCCTGTCAGTGTACTATCTCAGCCATTTTTGGGTGGTCCTCAGCAGTAATTTGCTTACATGTTATATTAATGATATTGTTTGATAATTCCACATTTTGTTGGATACCCTTTCTTGGGAATAGGAACAGATATAGATCTCTTCCAGTCAGACATCGAAGCAGCTGCCCTCCAAATTTCCTGGCATAGACTAGTAAGCATGTCATGGGCTGCATCTTGTTAGTTTGAAAACCCCTATGAACAACAGGGAAATGCAGGTAGCTAAAGTATCAGAGGTAGAGTTTAGATGGGAAGTCGCTCAAACAGCTGCCAACAACCATTAATAATTGGAACATGGGATGTGTGAATTATAAGTATAGGCAAACTGGAAGTTGTCAAAAATGAAATGGAATGCATGACGTGCTCTATTCTAGGCATTAGTGAAGTGAGATGTACTGGCATAAACCACTCTGTATCAAAATCATATGATCTACTATGCCAGGAATGAAAAACTGAGGAAGAATAGTATGGCATTCATAATGAAAAGTATAATTTCAAGATCTATCGTAAAGTATAATGTTGTGAGTGATAGGATTATATCAATACACATACAAGGAAGACTTGTTAATGTAACTATTATTAAAATATATGCACCAACAACTAAAGCCAAAGAGGGGTGTTAACCTTAGAACCCCTGAGTATATGATAAAAGAAAAACACAGGGAAAAAATACCCACAAAAACTTATTAAAGAGTTGGATCAATCTCGAGTGAAGCACATCAGAATAAACTAATCTTGGTGCTGAGCCTCTTCTGTTTCCTAGAAAATGTGCAGATTAAAGGAATGAGCTTCCAGGAAAGAAGTTTAGTTTATTGATGTGAAAGTAACTCTATTCCCTTAGCCTTTTTTTCCTCCCTAATTAGCAGCTTTCTGCAACTGATGTGTATGACTTTTCAAAAGATGTGACTACAAATAACCCAATCCTAAAATGGGCAAGGAACTTGAATAGACATTTCCTCAAAGAGGACATTCAAATTGCCACCAAGCACATGAAAAGATAGCATCATTAGTCATCAGAGAGAGACAAAACCACAATGAGATACCATTCTACTCCCCTTAGGATGGCTGAGGCCAAGACAAGAAAGGAGAAGCAAAGGAAGAAGAACACCAAGACAAATGTTGGTGGGGATGTAGGGAGATGAAAACTATTACCATTGTTGGTGTGTGTGTCCATTGTGGAGTACAGTGCAGTAGCTCCTCACAGAATAACCCATCAACCAAATGAAAATAAAACATATAGTTTTACAGTTGACTCAGAGACTTATATATGAATGTTAATAGCACTACCCCCAGTAGCAAAAAAAAAAAAAAAAAGGAAACAAACTACCCACTAACAAATTAGTGAATACACAAAGTGCGGGATATAGATATATGTTGTTGTTTGTGTACTATCAAGTCAGACCATAGCCGACCAGGTTTTCAGAGACAGTAAATTGTGCAGGAGGAGATTGTCCATCCTTTACCTACAGAGCAGATTATGGATTCAAACTACATACCTTTGGTATTGCAGCACTACCACTAGGTCCCCAGAGCTCTACACACACACACACACACACACACACACACACACACACACACACATATTACTTATATCAATAGGAGAAACACAATCTATTTATGGAATGGAAAGAATAACTAGTTTCCATCTTACACTGTGGGTGAGAATGCATGAGATAAGTCCATTACAAAAGGACAAATATTATAATGACCTCATGTATATGAAAAGATAAGAAAAGGCAAATGTAGAGTGAACAGAGTTTACTATAGTGACCAATGCTGGAAAGGAGGGGAGGAAAAGCAAGCTTAATAGTGGCAGAAATACTACATTGATTAAAGGAAGGGTTGCTTAGCCTGTTACTGTAATTGCTATCAATAAGTCGTGGTGTTGCTAGATGTACTAGAGTCTGCTTGGACTTGTAGGGACCCTGTGTGACCCTGTGTCACCTTCACAACCCCTGCTGTGCTTTCTGTGCAATCCATTGTTGCAGTCACTGTGTCAATTCAGGCAGTCGTCGTCTTTACTGACCCTCTATTTTCCCAAATATGATATCCTTTTCAGGGCTTGTCTGTCCAGATGACACACCCAGAGTAGGTGAGAGGAATCTCACTATTCTCACTTCTACAGAGCATGCTGGCTGCACTTCTCCCAGGACAGATTTATTCCTTCTTTGCCAGCCATGATATAGTCCATATTCTTTGCTAGTACAACCATTCAAAGACATCCGTTCATCCTCAGTCTTCCTTGTTCACATTGTATAAAATACATGTATATGAAGCAATTGAAATGCCATGGCTTGGGCCAGGTGCAATTTATTCTTTGAAGTTGCATCAATCCTTGAGGTTTAGGACTGTAGCGAGGTCCTTGGTAGCAGATTTACCCAATGTAATATAGATTGTTCGATTTCTTGACTCCTGGTTCCATGAGTGTTCACTTTAGATCCAAGTAAAATGAAATAATAGATAAACTGCAGTCTTTTCTCATTTATCATGATGTTGCTTATTGGTTAGACTATGTAGATTTTTGTTTTCTTTTGTTGAAGTAAAATTCATACGGAAGTTTATAGTATTTTATAGTCTTGAGTAAGTACTTCAATAAATTGTGTACCTATAAAAAGATAAATTGCATTGGGAAAATCAACTGTCAGGAACCTCTCCTAAGTGCTGAAGAGCAACAACATCATTCTGGAGACTAAGGTGCACCTGATCCAGACCATATTCTTTGCAACTGCTTGCTATGCATCAGAGAGCTGGACAATGACTAGAGATGATAGAAAGAGAATTGATGCCTTTGAGCTGTGGTTCTGGAAAAGAGTACTGAATATATAATGGACTGCCAAAAGAACAAACAGGTTCATCCTAGAGAGGGTGAAATCAGGTTGCTCCTTGGAGGCAAGGATTTTGAGGCCTTGTCTGACATTTTCTGGGCCTGTTGCAAGGTGGGACCAGTACTTGGAGAGGGACGACATCATGCTTGGAAGGGTGGAGGGAAAGAAAAAGAGAAAGAGACCACAGATAAGATGGATTGATACAGTGATTGGGATAATGAGGGCAGGTGTGTCAGAGACAGAAAAGTTGGCACAGGATAGAGCATTTTCAGGGCTTTCGTACCTAGGGTCGCTATGAGTCGCAAGTGACTCGACGACACATAACAAAACAACAAACAAAAAGATGGACTGGAAAAATTGTGTGATGGATACATGTATAACAGTGATAAAACAGAGTAGCTTCTGAGGCTGACTGTAGTACAGCTAAAGACCTCATGGGATTAGGTGCCTTAGTTTGGTTTTCTGAGAAATCTCAGTCAACACATTTAGTACTTCTGCTCTACCTCCTAGTTTGATGTATAAAGCCTGGAGCTTTGCACATTAACATCAAAGGCACAGCCATTGGTCTTTATTTGCCTGGAACAGTAGAAGAAGATACAGAAAATGTAGCTAATTACTTCCATGAACAATTTGCCTCCTTTGCCAGAAAACTGGATGGTGCTTGGCTACCATTAGTCAGCATCTCAATCAGAGATTCCATAGAGGAAGAATCCTGATCTACGAAGAAACATGTCGAAGAGAATTTCAAAGACTGAAGACTTTCTGGAGCCATGAAGATTGGATGAACACCTGAAATGTTGCCCTAAGATAATCTTTAAGTATCATACCAAAACTGTTCCCTAAAGCTCCTTAAAATTAAACCACAGTTTAACTTTTGAAATGTCTTCCCCCTGCCACTACACAGAAGTTTACTGTGAAAGTAGGTTAAACATACAACACGTAGTACGTAGTACGGCTAATGGTGGCACAAGCAATCTGGTAGCTTAAGGCAAGTTTTAATGAAAATGAATTGGAAAAAAGATGATACAATGATGCGATTTTGTTTAACTAGAAACTATGGAAAAACATCAAATTGCATCAAATAACTTAAGAAAAGTAGTTCTTAAAGCTTGCACTATTGAAGTAAAAGGGCTAGAGTTTTAGAGGACAGCAGATGTATAATAATGAGGGAAGAACAACTCAGAAAAAGAGGATTAGAATAATTATAAAACTCAACATGAATAAATACAATGTTTTTAAAGTTGTGATTAGCTTTACTTGCAAGAAAGTTGCGTAAGTTTTCAGGGTAATGATGTGTCAGCTATAACTCGCTCAGTTAATCTGAAGGAAATTTGGAGAAGCAAGAAAGACCTATATTCAGAGGTGCTGACTTGTGAAATAGAGTGGTAAGTGCATTTCTAGCCAAAAGATCCTATTTGCTAGTTTCCTAACCAGGAAAAGAGGTGATGATGAGTAAAACCAGAAGAAAAGGAAGCATTTCTACATTTGCATCTCCCATGCCTGCAGTTTTCCTGTTTCATCAAACCTAGGAAAGCTCAGCATAATGCTCTCCAGTCCTTCCCACGTTAGGTCACAATTTACAAAATCATTGCTCCTGCGTGCTACATACTGTTCCATTGTGTGAATGTACCACAGTTTCTCAGTCCACTTGTTTGTGGTTAGACATTTAGGCCGTTTCCATGTTCACACAATGGTGAATAATGTTACTATGAACATCGGTGTACAAATCTCAGGTTTTGCCTCAGTTCTCATTTCCTCAGGGTATATTCCCAACAGTGGAATAGCTGGGTCATATGGAATTTCTATGTTCAGCTTTTTGAAGAAGCGCCAAACTACCTTCCAGAATGGTTGTACCATTTTACAATCCCACCAACAATATATAAGAGTTCCTTTCTTGCACCATCGTCTCCAACATTTATTACCTGCTGAACTAACTCAGTCTCACAAGGATAAATACTGTATAAAACCTTTATTGTAGAATGAGTATAAGCATCTAAGAAAGGTGGGAGAGGTTGGAAACAGGGATGAGAGTGTGCAGGGGGAAGGGAGTTTAATCATCTGTTTGTAAAATTTGATGGGGGCGGGTGAAGGAAGTGGAAAGAATTTGTTCTTGAAAACAATGTATTTAAATTTTGTAAATAAACTAGTAGGAAATTAGAAAAAGAAAACAAACTAGGAAAGCGATCAGGATGACTTCATCAGAAGGGGAATGGCCCCCAGGGTGTGAATAGTGGATGAAGAGCCCCAGAGTTTGCTCGGGAGCCCCTTAAGCAGGTCACAGGTGGTGGTGGAAATGTGGGGGCAGGACGAGCACCTCACTGCTGATTATCAAGCAGAGTGGGTTTGGGAACACACAGTATAGTTAATTCATTTGTTCATTACAGTTGTATAGAGCATGTGTTGTTATGTAAGACTCTATAAGGAGCATACAAATGGAAAAAAAAATAGTTGCTGTGTGCCCCAAGAGCAAATAATTTTGTGTTCCAGTTACTCAGCTCAACTCAGCTCTTTGCTTTCAAAGTTAAAACCAACTTAAAACATCAGTTGGTTTTCAAAAGCTGAAAATTTCACAGGAGGAGATTGTCCATCATTTTCCGGTGAAACAGCCAGTGAATTTGAACCACCTGCCTCTGGAAAGTAGGCTCAGCTGTCTATCCACTAGGACTTATTCCAATTAGTAGAGTAGTAAAGCAAATTGCCCCAAAAAGTCGGTGCCAACTTACCTACTTAAGACCCTTCCTTTTTTTATGCTGACCCTCTACCGAGCATGACGTCTTTCCTCTGATAGCCTGTTTAAAGTATGTGAAGTCTCTTTTTCAAAGTCTACAAAGTCCATTTGGTTGTACATCTTCCAAAGCAGATTTTCTTCTAGAAATCCACAGAACCGTCATTTTGTCAAGATGGTAATAAATCAAAGGCACCAATTCTTATTATCCAGTTTTGCATTGATATGAAGCATTAAAAATATCATGGCTTGGGTCAGGTGACTTTATCTTCCAAATGGCATCTTTGCTTTTGAACATTTTAAAGAGATCTTTTACAGCAGATTTGCCAAATGCAGTACATCATTTGATTTCTTGACTACTTCTTCTATGGACATTAGTGGTGGATCCAAAGAAAATTAAATCCTGACAACTTCAGTATTTTCCTCTCTTCATCAGGTTACCTATAGGTCTAGTTGTGAGGATTTTTTGTTTTCCTTGTTAAAATCTAGTCCATACTGAAGAGGATAGTCTTTTATTTTCATCAAGAAGTGCTTTCAAATCTTCCTTACGTTCAACAAGCAAGGATGTATCATCCACCTGTCCCAGATTGTTAATGATTCTTTTCTAATTTTGATGCTGTGGGTTTTCAGATTATTTACTCTCACGCAGATTGAATAAATATGGTGAAAGGATATAACCCTCATACACTTTCCCTTATTTTTAACTATTAGTATCCAGTTGTTCTGTTTGAAGAACTGCCTCTTTATCGATGTACATGTTCTACATAAATTCTGCAGTCCTCATTCCTTTTAGCAATGTCAAAATATGCATAGTTATGGACCTTTGCATAGTCATTAAAACACAAGGAAAATACCTTTCTGATATAATGTGCTTTCAGACAAGACCTATCTGATATTATCAGTAATATCCTTTATTTTACATCTTTTTTTCTGAATCTGCTTGAATTTCTGGCAGTATTTGCTCATGCAATACTGTAACTATATTACCATTTTCTTCAGTGAAATTTTGCTCATATGTGGTATTAATGATGTTATGAGATAATTTCCACATACTGTTGGATCAGTTTTCTTTGAAACGGGCACAAAAATGGATCTCTTCCAGTTAGTTGATCAATTAGCTTCCAAACTTCTGACAGGTGGACACATCCAGGGTTGCAGCCATTTGTTGCACTATCTCAGTTAGTGTTCCTTCAAGTCCTGGAGTCTTCTTTTCACCAGTGCTTTTAGTACAATTTGGACTTTTCCTTTTATCCCACTAGTTCACGATCATTTGCTACCTTATGAAATGGTTGAACTTGAACCTCAGTGAAGACTTCTTAGTTCAATAACTGTGTGTTCTTTTCAGGTTCCTGTGTGTTGCTCCCTACACTGTTCAGTATCTTGCCCTTGGAATTGTTCAATATTGCACCTCAAGGCTTTAACTGGTTCTTTCAGCTTGTGAAGTACTGAGTATATTCTTCTCTTTTTGTATTTTCTAATTCTAGGTCATCGCTCATTTCGTTACAATACTTTATGTTCTCACACTGAACTTCCGAGTTTATTTCCCCATTTGTCAAACTTTTTCATTTAATTTCTTCCTTTTGCTTGAGGTGCATGACATTTAAGAGCAAGTTTCCATCGCTTTTGACATTCATTTTTATCTGTTCTTTTGTTCCTGTCTTTTTAATTACCTTTTGCTTTCTTTAGGCATGATGTCCTAATGTCATCCCATAATTCTTCTTGTCTTCAGTGATTAATGTTTAATGTCTCAGTCCATTAATGAGTTGATTTTTAAATTCTCGCAGGCTATGGTCAAGGTCATACTTTGGCACTCATAATCTTGTTTTAACCCCCTTCAGCTTCAACTTGAATTTGCAAATAAGTAATTGATGGTCTTCTATTTAGCAGTTTGGCCCCTGACTTTGACCTGACTGATAGCATTGAGCTTCTCCATCATCTGTTTCCACAGATGCACTTGGTTTGATCCCTATATATTCCATCAGGTAAGGGTCACCTATGAAGTTTCCATTTGTATTATTGGGGCAGAAAGTAGCACTGAATAAATTGTTGATCTTGCAAAATTCTGTCATTCTAGCTCTGACTTTATTTCTCTCATTAAGACCATGTCTTCCAATTAGGGATCTTGCTTTGTTTCTAACCTTCACATTCTATTTACCAGCAATTATTAATACATCTTGACTGCATGTTTAATTTTAAATTGCAGAAGTTGGTTAAGAAAAACTCTTCAATTTCTTCATAATTTGGCATTAGCCGTTTAGACACAAGTTTGATTAATAGTCATATTAACTTGAATTCCCTGTAGTCATTTGGATATTCTCTTATCACTGACTACATTGCACTTCAGGACAGATGTTGAAATGTTCTCTTTCATGATGAATGTGAGGCCATTCCTCTCCGCTTTGTCATTTGTGGCACCATAGGCCATGTTTGTCTGATACAAAATGGTTTATAACAATTCTTTCTTCTCACTAGTGCTATTGTGCACTATTGAGTTGGGACCAACTTATAGCTGGTCCTTCTGCAGATTTTCAGAGGCAGCTAATCACCCAGGAGGAGATTTCCCACCTTTATCCCACTGAGCAGCTCACAGATCCAATCTGTGCCCCTTTGAGTTGCCAGCACAAATGCTTACCACTAAGTTTTCTCACTAATATTTAGGATTGTGGTGGTGTTTTGGATGTTATGTGAAGTTGAGTCAGAAATAGCTGTCCCTCCAGCAGATTTTCAGAGGCAGTAAATCACATGGGAGGAGATTGCTGAGGCTCTGCTAGATTTGAGCTTTGGGGATTGCATCACAGCTTCTTATCACTGGGTCACCAGAGCTTCCCAGTGTTTCGGATTGTTGTTGTTGTTGTTGTTAGGTGCCATGGAGTCGTAGATGACTCATAGCGACCCTGTGAACAAAACGCCTGAGCACTGTTCATACATAGAGTATCTGGAGGCAAGCCATTTCGGAAGTGGATGCCGCTCCTGCTTCCAGGCTTGTTTTAATCGGGGAACTCCACCATGGGTAACCATTATCACATTTGTCACATCAGTGACACAGTGTTTAGCATCACAGCAACCACAAGTTACCTCTGTACAGCAATGCACAGACCAGTGCTATACCACTTAGAAGAATGTTTGACAAAAAAATCAATTTGAACCAAGCCTGAGGGCCACAGATTAACATCACCCACCTTGGCCTTGGTAGCATAACTTTGTGTCCACTAAGCCAATGTAGCTCTCTCTATGTTGTCATAGACAACAACAGTGTTTAGGATATCAAAGTTTATATCCGAAACTTCTATTTTTAAAAATTTGATTTGTTGGTTTAAGTGTACACAGCACAGTTACACCAGTTTCTAACATGCACCATTCTGTGACATTGATGACATTCTATGATCGATTTACAATCTGTCCTACCTTTTCCTGAATTGTTCCTTTCTATTTAGATAAATTCACTATCCGATAGATTGCTGTCTTTCCATTTGCTGTTGACAATTTGATCACATATAGATAGTTCTTGAGAACATAATGCTCAAGACAGCCTATGTCTACTATTGTGAGCCTCTGAGTCAACTAAGACTCTATTAAAAAATAGACCGGAACCTTGCTCTGTCCTGCACCGTTCTCACGATCTCTACCACGCTTGAGCGCATGTGGCAGCCATGGTGTCAGGTCATCAGGTTGAGGGGCTTCCTCTCTTTCACTGACCCTCCACCATGCCCAGCTTGTTGTCTTTCCAAAACGAAAAATATGCCCAAAGATAGTGAGGTGAAGTTTCTCCATCTGAGCTTCAAAGGAGCACTCTTGGTGCACTTTCTTCAGATATATTTTCTAATAGTTAAGTAAGCTGAACTGTTGTTGGGTTTTATGAAACTAAACATCATAAGTAAGCTGAACAGTTGTGTTTTGAGAAGGAATAGTTTTTGGTTTAAATGTAAAGGTTATCTGAGGGCAGTAGTCTCAGGCGTTCATCTACCCTTTGGGGCTCCAGGAAATGTGAGGTTCAGGAAACTTTGACATTCTTTTCTATTTTCCCCCCTTTTAATCATAATTCTTATCTAGAACAAAATTTCCAGATTAAAATGTACAATGATAGTAGCTGGTAGTCATCCAATTGATTTGGTCTCATGGCAAAGGAGACCATTGTTCATGGAGGCAATTAGCCACAAATTTTATATCATCCCTTTATTCTTTCCTTCTTTCATTATGCCAGGTAAATATAACCAGTTGTTGTACCTTATATACCTGCATGCAAGCTTCAAAGACTCCAGACACTATACACAAGTTAGAAGGTAGAACAGAAGCAGCAGTTCATGCACCATAAACCCAGCACCCTAAACTGCCAAACCAGGAACCAATTCCTGTATTGGTTTGGTTTGTACATTAGCAGCCTCAGTAGCTGCTATTTCTTTCTGTAGGCTTTGTTATAAATATATCTGTCACACAACTTTTACTAGCTCAACTTTTACAGATGCAAGACAGCAATTACAGTAATCATGTGTGTATTAATCAATGCAGTATTCCCATCATCATTAAACCCCCTTTTCCCCTCCTTCCCATGCCTCGTACACATGAATAAGTGTTGGTATTTATACATTTTCCTTTTTGTATCTTTTTATGTAAGTGGAGTTATTCACTATTTGTTCTTGTGATTGATTTATTCCTCTCAGCCTAATGTCTTCATACTTTAGCCACATCATAGCATTTATTAAGGTTTTGTTTTGCCTACTGGCTTAGTAACAGCCTACTGTATGAAAGTATTACATTTTGTTTATCCATGTGTATATCAATAGGCATTTTGATTTTCTCCACTTCTGGGATATTGTGAATAGCACTGCATCATCATTGATATGCAAGTCTCAGTGTGAGTCTGTGCTTTCAAGTCTTTGAAGTATGCATGACTACAAGTGTAATTGTTGGGGTCATATCATAGGTCCAGGCCTTTATACTTTGTTTTTTTATAATGATCTTTATAATTACTTGCTATGTATCAGAGAGCTGGACAATGACTAAGGATGACAGAAGAAGAGTCAATGCCTTTGAGTTGCAGTGCTGGAGAAGAGTACTGAACATACCATGGACTGCCAAGAAAACAAATAGATCTGTCTTGGAGAGGGTGAAACTAAGTTTTTCGTTGGAGGATAGGATTTTGAAGCTCTGTCCCACATTTTTTGGGCACGTGGTCAAGAGGGACTGTCCTTGGAGAAGGATATTGTGCTTGGAAGGGTGGAGGGACAGCGCAGGAGAGGAAGATCCTGGATGAGATGGAGTGATACAGTAACTGGGGCAGTGGGGATCAGTGTGTCCGAATCAGTGAAACTGGCTCAGAATAGGGCAGGCTTCAGATCTGTTGTACACAGGGTCGCTATAAGTCACAGTTAACTTGACATCCCCTAACAATAATTTGTTGTTGTTGTTGTTAAGTGCCGTTGAGTCCTAGTGACTCATAGCGACCCTATGAACGAAAGTCCTGAACAGCTGTATAACTTTCATCCTTTCTCTGGATTTGTAGGGTTTCCAGAGGCAAGCTATTATGGAAGTGGATGCCACTCCTGCTTCCAACAATAGAGTAAACCTAATTTTTTGAGGAGCAGCTATCTTGTTCTTCATGGTGGCAATCCCACCAACAATGAGGCTTTCCGTTTCCTTACACCCTTGACAGCGTTTGGTTTTTATTCTACTTTTTCTTTTTTTGTCTCTGTCATCTAGTTGATGAGTGCCACTGAGTTTGTTGCAACATATGTACAGCATAACCTCCTCACAGTTATTTCTGTGCTTGAGCCTGAGGTTACAACCACTGTGCCTATATGGTATTTCGTTATGGTGAAACAAATTCTTAAAATTGTGGGGATCTGTATAGGGACTACCTGTTTTCATGGCTTAACTAGATATAAACATTTTGACTAGAAGTTAGTGAAACTGATTTTTCACCCAGTGTGTTTCACAAGAAGATAAGGACATTGTAAATGTCATGAATTTAATACTATTATAAATAGTTTTCTTTAAAAATCCAGTGAACCAGAACCTATATACCCAGAAGAGAATATTCACCTTCAACAGTCTTCACAGCCCACTGCCTATTCTCTTTTACAATAAACAAAGGTGTTAAAGCTTCCATATTTTCCCAAATAATTTATTATGGTTTGGGTAAAAGTTTGCAGAGAAAATTACTTTCTATTTCATTTTTGATGACTTTGAATTTTTCTAGATTTCCTTTATGTATTCCACATTTTAATCCTTCTTTTTTATATATATTGGAGTTTTCGGTTAAGACAGCAGAAGTGATGATTTATTGTACACATTCCATCCAACCACAACTCAGCACAGACTTAGCCCAGAATATCACATGTCTGGGGCAACGGCTCAAAAGGGCTTGGTTTCAAATGAGCAAGGTGAGCCTCTCAGAGGTGTTCATGGCAAGCGAATGGTGTTGGAAATTCTAGATCCCTTGAGATGTTCTAGACAGGAGCATGCAGTCAGATTGTACCAGCATCCCCTGCCTGTGCCATTCTCTGCTCGTGCAGCTGAGATGTCTGTGGGTGCGCATGCGAACATGTATGTGAACATCTACTTCATCTTTCCTCTGTTATGTTTCAGCCTGCATGTTTGCTTTTTCCTCCACTTGCCCCTCATGGTTTGGAGGTCTCAAACAAGACGGCACTAAAGTAGACAGAGCACATTCTAATTCTTAATGGATGTTTTTATAATGGCAGCTTCTCATTTTGAGCCATGCTGTTCAACAAATGAAGATTAACGTTTAATCCATTCACTTCCTTAAGATTGACTCAACTCTGATGAAGCAACTCTTTCCAAGTCATATTGTGAGTGCTTTCCAACCTGAGGAGCTGATCTTCTGCCATTTCTGCTGCTTTGCATAAGGTTTTTGCCAAGTTTTTGAGAAGTAAACCGCCAGATCCTTCTTCCTAGTCTAACTTAGCTTACAAGCCCCACTGAAGTGTATCCAAATGGCATAGCTTGCAGCATCCAGCAACATGCAAGCCATCATACTACACACTCTGGCAGAATTCAAAGAGACAGAACTGAGGACTCTTAGCTCTCAGTGAAAAAAATGCCACATTGAACAAAAAGCCACACTGAACATGTATACATATCTCTATGGGGTGGACTAGAACCCCTCATAAGATTTCAAAGCTGTAATCTTCACAGAAACTCATTGCTACAGATGACTGGAGGAGTTGATGGGTTTTAACTCTAATATTTTTGGGTAACAGCCAACACTTAACCCTACATCACCAAGGCTCCTTTCAAGTATGCACATAAAAATCTAAAACCCAGACCCTCTTACTGTCAGGTTAACTCCAACTCACAGCAGCCTTGCAGGCTCTCATAAAAGGTTGTTCTCTAAAATAGAGGGCCAACAAGAAAAAAAAGAAAAGAGGAAGCATTTGTAAAAAGAGCAGTAAAAAGAGCAAGGGCCACGGGGATGGCTTTAACTTTTTTTCAACTTCACAAAGGGGAACTGTCCCCATCAACAACATCACTAACACAAAACCAATTCCTGTGTGGTCAGATGTGTCCTCATGTTCCTGCACCTCTGGCAAATCTGATGTGATAGCTCACAGACCACACAGGACCATATTGAGGAAATCAAAAGATTACAATCCAGGTTAGTAGCAAAATGCAGTAGGACAGCTTCCAAAATGTGCTTGCAGGGCCCCCCCAGCCTTGAGCCTAGTGTCTTTAGGCTAACGTTACAAAGCTCTCATCCTGCCAATTATGAATCCTCCCTTCAGCCCCAAGTAGTCCAACAAACTTGGGCAAATGCCCTTAGCTCTGGTTCCATGGTCTAGCAGTCCTACAGTCCCATCTCATGTCAAGTCTCTGGCTCTCTGCTGTACTGCTGGGGCTGCAAATCGTGAAGGCCCTAGTCAAGCTGGTGCAAGAATCTCTTGTCCCAGAGGACACACTACATTCTCTTGCTGCTGCTTTGCTGGTGAATTCTGCTACTGGATCCAGTCAAGTTAATGGTGAGACTAGCCAGGCCCCTTGTGAACAGGCCAGCATGCTCTATTTGCATATTTCTGCCCATCCACACGGCAAAGGTTAGGGGAGCCACTTTGGACAATAAACCCTTAACTCTACAGAATTGAATAAGATAGATGGACACAGCGGCTCCCATCGTGGGCCCAAATATAACAGTGATTGTGAGGATGACACAGGACTGGCCAATGTTTCATTCTTTGATACATAAGGCTTTTATGAATCTGAGCAAACTTGAAGGCACCTTAAAACAAGACTTAATAGCCGTGCTTTGTCGAGTATGGAAGTGGCATTAACAGACCTCCTTTTCCTTCTGTATTTATAGTCTGCAACAGTGAAGCTGTCAAAACCAGTGGCTCTGTGGACCCAGCAGGATGTCTGCAAGTGGTTGAAGAAACATTGTCCGAATCAGTATCAAATCTACAGTGAGTCATTCAAACAGCATGACATAACTGGTAAAGTATGCAGTATCCAAAATATTCCCCTTCTCTTTCCTCTCCCCATCCCGGTGGCCTTTTCCCACATCCTTGCAAGGAAACAGCTTACTGCTGGAAGTCTCTGCTGTGAGTTTACTTTCAAGGGGTGATGAATTCCAGATCACTGTGAGCCAGGCAACTTAACAAGTATAAGTGGTTATTATGGGGAGTCGAGGCTCTTGTGTATCTCTTCTAAGAGTGTGTGGGACTCAGGATAAGGGTTTAGAGAATCCTAGAGAAAATAAGAGCGTGCCAACCCTAAAGAAAAGGAAGAGAAGAGGCTTTTCAAATGAACTTAGTTACAGAATGAATACAGTAGATCTTCTTAACAGAAATGGAATTTGAGAAAATAGGAAATTTTAAAAGCACATTTTCTCAATATTCAAGTAAAGAGCCTGGGTGCCTCAACTTTTAAAGTGAAATATAATAGCACCAACTGACTGCCCTTGAGATGACTACCTTCAGGGCACCAATTAAGACTTTGCTTTAGGTCAAGAGTATTCGAGTGTTCTAGTGTGACGGTCAAGGAGCACCTAGAAGCATCAAAAATGACCATGTCATGAACTGCGCAGCTCACTCCTTCAGAGGCAGCCTCTCAATTAAGAGGTGAGTGTTCACAATAAAGGGAGTATGACCTCTGCCTGCCGGGTAGGGCTTCACCTCCCCTCTGTGCTCACATTCACTGCAATGAAAGAGAGAACAGGTGCTGGACACCCCAACCAGAGCTCTGGGGGTGGGGGGAATGTAATGATAGACAAGTCCTGATCTGCTAGTGCAGAGCTTCCTTTTTCTTTTCTCAGAGCAAGACTCTTAAGTAGAGAAGTGACTTGCCCTTGAGAAGCTTAGCAGGCTTGATTCTAGGACTTCCCAGACATGTAGTTTCTATCTTGTTCTTTCAATGAGGAAGAAACTATCCTAACATCTCTCATTGGACCCTTCACTGCTATTGCTTTGGAAAGAGACACATGAAGGGTCAAGTATTTTGTTCTGTGGCTCAGTTCCTCGCCTGTGTCTGTGAAAGCTAGAGCAAAACCTTTCACTTCTGAAATCAGGACTCACTGATGATCTTCAAAGAGTCCTCCATGGAACCCTAGCATGTACTAGAGGCTGCCAGGGGGCTGCTTTGGGTCCAGATGGATGCTTCATCCATTGATGCTTCCTCTATGACTGTTTTATATCTTTTAATTATGCAGAAAACTCGATTTGAGAAGAGGGTTCTAGCGTACAAGAATGTGTTTTTTTTGTTTTGTTTTATTTATTTATTTATTTATTTTAGGTTTTCTTTTTTTTCTATAATTATATTTTATTAATTTTCATAAACATTTACAGAGATTTTGGGTTTCCATTCATTCATTGTTGCACTCTTCTCTCTACCCTCCTCCCAGTTTGTTCTTGTCCAAATGCCACAGTGCTTGTCAAAGCCAGTTCTGATTAATCTTCTTTGTCAGTGTGTCCTTTGCCATTCCCTATCACTCCTCCCTGAGAGAGACTTCACCCTGAGTCATAAGGAAAAGGGGATGACATATTCTCTTAGCTACTTCCTGCTGAAAAGGGACGCTGTGGGTTTCAGGGTGAAGATCTTCTCTCACTACTCTAAAGGGCCCCTTTGGCAGTAGGAAACACATAGACTATTATGGAGATTGATTTTGGAATTTAGATGCACTCTTATTGATTGTGCTTGGCCATACATGTTCATATCCTTGAAGATGTATCATGGGGGTGTTGCAACCTAGAAGACACAAATTTGACTAACAAGTTATAAGTACATGAGTCCAAAAATTATGGAAAAGTAAAAGAAAAGATTCTTTCATTGTTTTACAAACCCTCCCCCAGGTCCCCTCCACCATGTAGCCCTTGCTCTAGTCTCCTGTGATGACAGAAATACCCAGTTATATCTCTCTTTTAAACGGTTCTCTCCCTCCTCTGTTTCAGTGCAGTATACATTATTGAACCCATCTTACTCAGTCTCTCCCCAACCCCAAGGACAGTCCCATTCTATAACAGTGGCATCATGTAATATTTGTCCTTTTGTGACTGGGATATTTCACTCAGCATAATGTACAAGAATGTTTTTAAAATGCAGAGTTAGATGATCATAGATTCCTGCTGACAAAATTGATGTCCAAATGTATATAAGGCTACATTAAAAAACAAGGGCATAAAAACTTCCTCACTTAAGTATAAAAATAGCCTTTTATGCTTCTCCTTCACTTCACAACCTGAGGTAATGACTCTTTGAGGTGAAATTCCTACAATCCTAAAGGCAGCATAGAGACTTAACTTAGACTCCAAGTGTCTGGATTTAATTTCTTCCTTAATAGTATAAGACAAGCCACATAGGGTCAGTTATTCCACCCCAAAAGTAATCAATCAGTTCGTAACCATTTCCCTGATTACGGTACCTTTTTTAGATAATGGCTGTTTAATGCTCCTTAACGTCTACGCCATAGTAATGAAAAAGCCTTTTTCATGATCTCATTTGAAGTGAGTATTAGCTTTTATTAGGCACGAGAATCATGAGGTACTCTTGAGGGAAGGGTAAGCGTTTGTCAGGCTTGTAGGAGATGAGAGTAGCCCCATCCTTCACCCCCAGAAGACCCCGTGCCCTAGTGCCTGTGGACTGAGTGGTGCTTTCTGCATGTGTCCTGCTAACTGACATGAGGCTAGGAGTGGTGTTTGTGTTGTAAACAGCTCTCACTTTGCTTTTGGTGACGCTCTTGGTCACAGAGAGATTCTCCCGGCGTTGGAAAATCCCATCTGACATACAATCAAGAGCCTGGTGCATAGACGGGACTAGTTCCTTAAACCTCACGTCCTCACATCGAAGGCAGAGATCGCAGTGGTACTCTCAGAAGGCTGCCGGGAGGAGGAAGTAAATCGTACATAGAAACTGCTGAGGTAGATCATGAACTGACACCTTCTTCATACCAACTCTGTGTTATTCATGTTAAGACTCGTCTGGAGAGTCCAAAAACCTACTTTCTAAAGAGAGTATAAAGTCTATTTTCTGGCAAGAAAAGAAAGCAGGGAATAATTTGGGGATTTAGGGAACTGAGAGAAGGATTTCAGATTAACATTTGCTCTGCATCTTTTTCACATTCACCTATTTGAGCCCTCAAAGGGCTACCCTTGTCCCCTGTTCTCTGACCCTACCTCTGGAAGGGTAAATGGAAAATACCCAAATGTACACAGACCAAATGTTCTAATTTAAGTGGCTAGAATGCAACTTCTAAGTGGCCAGTTTGCTGTTAACAGCTCTATGAGGCTATGGGTACCTTGGAGACCGTGATAAATGGGGTGCAGGGGTTTGTAAAAATCCAAGGCAAGTAATTATAGCACAGATTTCAGCATGTTGTGTAGACAGGAGTGACTCAGGGAGCGAACAGGCCAGTGCTTACAAGTGCCAAGTTGAAGCCCAAAGCTGAAACTTAGCTGTGACGTTGTCAGGGTTGCTCAGTGCACTTCAGCTTCCTCTTCTGCAAGAGAGATGAAGTGGGAGTAATACCTGCCTCATAGTGTTCTTGTGAAAGTGATTCCCAGCCGTGTTACTGATTCAATGAAATTTTGCTGCTGTTCTGATTCCTGTGAAAACAAAACAACATACAAAACCAGTGTTGAATTCATTCATCTGCACTGCCCTTTACACTGGGAAAGGAGCACTTAAGGAAAAAGCCGAAGTCTGGGCTGGTTAATATCCTGTGTTAGTCTGCAGGGCTGCACTAAAGCTTGCTCGTGTGTCTCTTATTTATACTTCGCTTCTCTGGAAGGCTGCTGTTCATGTCTTGCTCTTAAAGCAAAGGTTTCCCTTATTATGCTCTTTGAGGAAGCATGTTCTATCAATGTAACGTAAATATCCTTTGACTCGGAGGCAGATGGTACAGGTACAATAAATAAAAAGGGTGTGTAATAAATGGGAGCAAGAGAAAAAGGAGCTTTTAAGTCATGGGCTGGGATCAGGCTCCTTGTCCTCTCGTACCCCCAACCCTTGACATGCCATGGCTGCAGAATGTTACATGAGTTAATACTCCAACCTCAGTTTCTTCTCATTAAAATGAAATGATCTTAAAGGGTAATGAGGAAGATTGAGTGGGTGATACAAATAAAGGGCTTAGCTCAATAGCTAATGCACAGTAAACACATACTTAACTCGTTTAGCAAGTATTTATGGAACATCTGCTCTAGAGCAGGCTTGGGGGACCCCAGCAGTAAATAAGATAGTCAGTGGTCTCTGTGGGGAAAAATAGACTGTGTTAGCTGATTCTAGAAAGGGCCGTTTTACAACTCTTAAGTTGTGTGCTGCTGAGAGTAATACTCAAGAAGTCTTGTCAGTAGATACACAGCGAGGGAGGTAGCGGTCTGATGGTAGAATTCTAGAACCTTCCATGGAGGCTGTGAGGTTCCACTCTTCACCACTTTATATGCAGCTACCAGGCATTTGTCCCTGGGGGTTTGCTTACGTCTAAGAAGCTCTGGTGGCTCTGTGGTAAAGAATTGCACTGTCAGCACAAAGGTGCACAGTGTGAATTCCCCAGCTACTCGGTAGGAGAGGGAAGGGGACTCTGCCCATGCAAGTTACTGCTCTGCCAGTCCTCTGGAGGGTCAGCTGTGGGGTGGGTCCACCTCGATGGGACTCAACGACAACAGGATGGGAATTCTGGAGGCTTAATGGTAAGAAGCTGCACTGCCGACCCAAACGATGTGTTTCAAACTCGCCAGCGGCTGCATGGGAGAGAGAGGGCAGTCTCCTCTCATGTGTTACAGCCTCGGAAAACACACTGGAAGGTTTGCTATGAGTGAGTTTTGACTCAGCCATACATAACATCAGTAATGCTGAACAGGCAGGATTCTGTGGAGCTTTAGAGTAAGACCAATGAGGATGAAAAACCTGGTTTTCCAAATATCTGACAGTCAAAGCTGTGGCTCTAAATAGGATCTGAAAGCTATCCTGAGATGCTGCAGTGTCTCTTTGAGTTGTGCATGGGCTCCACGTGAGTCTCGGTCACTCAAAAGTAGCCAATAACAACAGAACCTATAAATCACATCCCAGACAGGTTTAATGCATTGATTTCCCTTCACCATGGTGGAGAAGGCACATTTTGCTTCCAATTCCATATTCATTTCAATTGCCCTTATCTATAAGCATGCACGTTGTTTGTATTTTCTTTGAGTTGATTAGCATATTGCCACGCTCCTCTTTAATGTTACTTTATTTTTTCACTCATTGCTGTTGAGTTGCAACCAACTCATAGTGAACCCTAAATGGGGTTTCTGAGGCTATAAATTGCACATGAGGAGATGCCCTGTCTTTCTCATGTGGAGCTGCTAGGTGGGTTTGAACTGCTTGAAAGGCATGGCTTTTGAGTGAGCAACACAGCTCCCAGCACACGAGGCCACCAGAAGCTCCCTCTACCAGAGTTCAGTTCATTAATGAGCTCAATAAATAAAAAATAAAAAAACATTAAACATGTGTCCATTCTGTATCTTTATTTTGTATTTGTACTTCATTTTTATTCTTTTTACAATTTTTAAAGCATTTAACACTGATGATCATGTTTTTAAAGTGTAATTTAAATTTTAATAAACCATTCTAATACACCAAACATTTTTTTGTCAGAAGGACTAAATTCTAAACAATTTTCCTCCCTTTTCTGTGGAATTTAAGACAACTTTAGATATGTTTTGAGTCACCCACCATTCAGTCTTCTGCACATTTCTTGTTAGGATTTCCGACACTTTCATTGTGTCCAGAAGGCACTTGCTATTTTGCGGCAGATATGGTTAATCAGAAGAGAAGCTGCTGATGTTTAACTCCCTGCAGAAGCTCCTTTAAAAAGGAATACGGTGGTTGGAACACCTGAGAGGCATTAGGATTTATAGATTTAAATCATCAGATTAGGCTTGAAGGAAAGAAATTTCTCTATTTCCCTGTGCTTGCATGATTCCTTGCCCGGCTTTCTGGGGCCTGGTGTAGAATGCAGATGAGGACGCTCTACTGGGGGCAGATGCAAGCTCGCCAGCCACTTGCAGATTCCCTTTTATGCACAGTTAAGAATCTTTTCAGGCTCGAAGCAGTTACAGCCCCTGGTGGTGCCTGGTATTATTTCTGCGGCAGTTGCTAATGCCACCTCACCTGGTTGGTCCTCAAAGCCTCCGTCTGTAAAAGGCCCTGGCCATGCCAGCTTTAAAGACTTCTTTTTATGAGCAAAACACTAGAGCGCTCCAGAATCGAAGACATTAAAAAAAAATATTTTGAAAGTGTAGAGGGTTTCTGTGGTATCTGCTAAGCATAACGGCAACAGGGCCCCTTGAGATGTTAGTGGGAAGAGTAGTTTGGTTTGTCATGTTTCTTAATGGTGTCCTACAAAACAGATTCATATTCCTGCGTCGTTTTTGCCCTTCAACCACTGCTTGTGTGCATTTTCTTTTTAAAAAATGCATTCTGCTGAGAGAGTTGTTGTTGTTGTGTGTGCTTAAGTCGGAATTGACCAATAGGCGCCCCTCCAGCAGCTTTTCAGAGGCTGTAAATGTCACGAAAGTTGGACTGCCCATTTTCCTCCCACAGAGCAGATGGTGGATTCGAACTGCCTGCTTTGGGGATTGCAGCACGACGTGGTCAGAAGCTGCGCTACAATCCCAGCTGCGTGCAGTTCACCTCTACCTCGCCTGTGATTGGCTGCCTCTGAAAACCCGCTGGAGGACCAGCTGTGGGACAGTTGGAACTTGATGGCACACAACAACAACAACAACAACAACAACTGAGCTAGAGTGCCCTGAAATGTGGCAGTTGAGCTTCTGGTGTTGAATGAAAGGACCTTTGTGATGTGACTGTGTGCTAAGGTGCATCATTCACTCCCCTGCTGGCTTTCCAGAGCTGCTCCACCCTTTATCTTTCCGCTGCTGTCTTCTGAGTCTTTGTTTATGGTTCGAGTTCCCTGTCAAGCCCAGTGGGGGGTATAGTTAATAAACGTCGAAAGAAATGAAATCATAATTGCTTTATATGTTGTGCCTATGAGAATACTGCTTCGTAGAATCCAGGAGAGCCAAAGAAAAGTGCGCCCGCATTAACTTCCACAGTGCCTCATCTGAGCGCCTCATCTGCATGTCGACTTGTCTTCAGTCGCTTCTCCCGCTGGGTATTGTGTTCTTTTTCCATATCGTTGTGCTTTGTTCCTTTTCCCTTTTGCCTAAACTGTTCTGTAACTTTTACTAAACCTCAGGTGTCATTTTATATCTACATAACAATGTACCTACCACCATTAGGGAATGAATTTTCCCATGTTATGTTTTCGGAGCATTTTCAGGTTGTTTTTAACCTCCTTTTTTGATGGAAATATACCTAAACAGGATCTTTTACCTCCTCAACATACTTAAACCCAGGATACTAGACTTGGGCTTCAAACAAATAGGATTTCTTAGATTGTTGTTGTTGTAAGGTGCCTTAGAGTACAACCCATAGTGACCCTGTGAACAACAGATCTTAAACCTTGTCCTATCCTGTGCCATCCTCATCCTCTCTGATGTTCTTGAACCCATTGTGGCAGCCATTGTATCAGTCCACCTGGTTGAGTACATTCTTCTCTTTTGCAAACCCTCCACCTTTACAAGCATGATGTCCCTCTCCAAGGAATAGCCTCCCCTAGCAATGTGCCCGGAATATGTAAGACAAAGTTTTATCATCTTTTCCTCCAAGGAGCACTTTGTAAGTACTTTCCCCAAGATATCTTTGCTCGTTTGCCATCCATGGGATGTTCAGTGCTCTTCTCCAACACCACAGCTCAAAGGCATCATTTCTTTTTTCTATCATCCTTATTCATTGTCCAGCATTCAGATGCATAGCAAGTGATCAGAAAGACCATGGCCTGAGTCAGATGCACCTTAGTCTTCAAACAGACATCATTGCTCCTCAATAATTTGAAGAGGTCCCCTTAATACAGACTTTCCCAATGTAGTAGGTCTCCTGATTTCATAACTGCTAATACCAAGGGTGTTGATTGTGGATCCAAGTAAGATGAAGTCATTACAACTTCAGTCTTTTCCCTTTAATCTTTGCTCAGATTATTTCTGTCTCAATTAAATGTCTTGGTATGACTGGACTTTGACCCTTTTACTATATGGCAGGAAACTACATCATGTATCCATGTCATAGGAGGACAGGGAGACTGGGTAGAGACCCAGTCCCTGCTTCCAGATTCATCAAGTGAGATCATTCATTCCACTGTGAATGTAAGAAGGAAATATATGGAGGAAAGCCAGGAACACTAGTTTAAAAATTCCCTCCATGAGAAAATAGGAAGTGGGGAAATAATGTTCAATTCCATCAAGTCTACTACAACTCATAGACCCTGTGACGCACTGAACTTTCCCTCTTCTTCAGTATCATCAAAGCCTTTGATATTTCCTAGCATGTCTTTTTTTTCAAGGCCTGGCCTCCCCTGATGTCCAAAGTCTGTGAAATAACGTTTCACCATCTTTGCCTCTAAGAAGCATCCTTGCACTCCTCTAAGACAGATTCGTTTGTTCTTTTGGCAGTCCATGGGATAGCCAACACCCTTCTTCAACACAATTCACAGGCATTCATTCTTTTCGTCTTCCTTTTGCATTGACCAACTATCAGATGCATACAAAGTGATTGAAATGCCATGGCTTGCCTCAGGCACATCTTAGTCTTTAAACTCATCTCCTTGCTCTTTCTTACTTTAAAGAAGTCCTTGACAACAGATTCTCCCAATGCAACATGTCTTGATTTCTTGAATGCTGCTACCATGAGTGTTGATCATGGATCCAAGTAAAATTAAATCATTGAGAAGTTCAATCTTTATGCAACCATGGGACCCAAGACTCGAACAGCGTCCCAGGTGATAGCAATATTGCTGATGTGGGGACTAAGTATATTAAGTATTCACTACAGCTTGAGACCCTTACGTAATTTATGAGTAAAATGTTTATACATGACTCTGACAGTAAGAGCATGAACGTCTTAAGTTTCATTCCACTTGAATCTAAAGGTTATTCATGTCTTCCTCAATTTTTTTTCCTTGTAGATCATTGATTGTAGATTCTAAGATACCTCCTCTCAAGTGTCTTCTTCATCAATAACAAATGCACTTTCTTTCTGTAAAACTCGAAAGGAATAGGCCATCTGAAGGGATTTCTCTAAAATACTTTCCCTTCCGCATCATCTATATTCTCTTTCTTCCTCTTGTTTGAGAAAATGCTCCTCTGTCCCCAGTTTTTTAGTTGCCTCTGTTTTTATCAGGACCTTATCTCTGTCTTCTGGATATTTGATTCCCACACTAAACTTCCTCTGTTCTTCAATCTAAATACACCAGTTTCACTGTCTCTCTAAATAGTTCTATTCTAGCCCCTTCAGTGATGCATTTTTGCTTATTTCATTTATTTGTTAAATTATGGTTCATTTCATTTCACTTAATGTCAGTAAGACCTGCCTGTGCAAGCTTGGTGGGAAGATCAGAGGACAGAAATCTGGAAAATCCTGAGCCCTCTGCCTGGCACTTTGAAAGAACTCAATAAATGTTAGTCATCAACATCACTGCCCATTGACATTTCATGAAATTATAAGCATTTAGAGCTCCGCTGTGCACCAAGCACTGTACTAATTGCAAAGGGAGGGCAAACTGGGGTCTCGGAGGTTTGGGGAATGTCAGATTATAAAGGAACATCTCTCATCTCTAGTGGGACACATGAATAAACAGAAGCCCAGAGCTGAGATGAGTTATGTGAGGTCAGACAGCTACTTAGATTACCAGAAAATGCTAAGCAGGCAGGTCATTGCTGTGAGAAAGTGAGAGAGCCATTCTTGTGAAAAGTCCAGCATGGGGCCTCACTTAAACAGAGGCAATCAGAGGGAGAGAGCTGGATTTGGATAAGAGGCCCTTAAGGAGGGTGGGATTTCTCTTTCCTAAATCCAGAAGCACAATGAACTATTTGCAGAAATAGACTCCCACTCTTACGTAAGCAAAGAGGGGCCAGTCTTTGGAAACAGACGTCATGCTGGGAAAGGTAGAGGATTAGCAAGAGATGACCCTCAACAAGATAGATTAACAGGGTGACTGTAACAATGGGCTTGAACATGGCGGAGATGAGAATGGCACAGATAGGGCAAAGCTCACGTTTGTTGTTTGTAGAGTTGGAGTTAACTCACTGGCACTTAACAATAGCAAACTGCACCTTTGATGAGATTCAGTTTTTCCTCCATCTCTATCTCACCTCTCTAGTCCTCTCTGAGAATATCACAGGATACTAAATTAAATAAAACCCTTAAGTCTAAATCCTCTATTTACTTTGAACACTAAAGCTTTTTATCCTATCAGAGAAATTAAGTCTGTTAAGATCTGTTTTGATAAGTCTGTATTTCTCTTTAGTTCCTGCTTTCATTTGAGTCTTTTTTTTTTTTTAACTAATGACTTTGTTAATTGCTCTGTCAATTGTGTTTTGTTTTGCTTTGTGTGTTTCGGGAAAAGTATAGAAGTCACATCATAAAACTGGAGATCCTTTCTTCTTGGTTTTAACTTCCATTCCATATTTGAAAATTAGCATCCCACACATTGGCTTCCTGTTGGGACCATTGGTGGCTCAATGGTGGAATTCTCACCTTCCATTCTGGGAACTGGGGTTCAGTTCCCAGCCAATGCATCTCCTGTGTATTCGCCATCTGTCTGTCAGTGGGACCTTCTGTGTTGCTGTAATGCAGAATGTACCGAGTGGAACTTCCAGAGCAAGAGTACAGTAGAACAAAAAGGACTAATTGCCAAAACTCAGCCAGAGAAAATCCTGTGAATCACAATCATCTTATCTGCACATCATCTTATCATCTTAGAGATGACAGAGAACCAGGGAGCGTTTCTTCTGTGTGTGGACCACCATGAGTTGAATGTTAACAGCAGCCATGTTCCTGTCAAGGCATATTTATTATTCTGAAGGAGTAATATGTATTATTATTATTCTGAAGGAGCCCCAACTTGTACCAGCTGAGCCTCTATCTCTGCACTATGTTGGAAACTTGGAAATTTTGCCTGGTAGACACCGTTGACCAACTAGAAGTAGAAAAATTATCTTCTTCCATCACATAGTAGTAGCTTTTGTAGGGGATGAACTTTATGCTGTAAAGTGTTAATGGGGGAAAACTGAAACACATATATGTGCATTGAATTTAAATAACGCTGTTTTGAAGGAACACAACTTGTCCTCCATAGGTCTTGGCCAATGTCATTCCTGACAATTGTCTTCTGACTCCCATGATCCGTGATCCTGGCTGAGATTCTAATGAGGTATATGTTACAGTTAAGTGTTTAGAATACTCTTGACAAATTTCATCTCTTAGTTGTGAAAGATTTGCAATGCGTGATTCTTAGTGATCCGGGATGGATTGCCTCAGCCACTGTCTCAGAACAAAGTCCCAAATTTGACCCACATGTTTCTTCTGAAGCATATTTCCGCTTTCTCGTTAGTGATTTATTCCTGTACATCCTAGAGCCTTGTTACGGTTATTGTTGTTAGATGCTATTGAATTAACTACTTCTTACAGCGACTCTAAGAATAACACATCTGAACCTTGCCGTGTCCTGTACTGTTATCACAATCTCATCATTCTCAAGCCCATTGTTACAGTCACTGTATGAATTCATCTCATCGAGGGTCTTCATTTATTTCATTGGCTCACATGCAACAATAAACTTGAAAGTCAAGTCTTCCTAAAGGGACCTCTGAAGAAGGTCTAGTGTTTACTTGTGAAAAATCAGCCAGTGAACTCACTGTGGAACACAATTCTCTGATGCACACAAGCTTCCCATAATTAGAGTCAGTTTGATCCCAGGATTACAGCAGACCATCCTCATTCTTGGCTCAATATCCACCCAGTTAATTTTCAGTCATTACAAGGCCAAGGTCAAGTCATCTTTCCCTTGACCTTGCCAAAAAAAAATTTTTTTTTTCCCTTCTGTCTTTACATTTTATGCAGTGAGTAAATGACACCTCTTATTGCTAACATAACACTACATTATAATCAAGTTATTTGACTATGTGTGTATCTCCCAGCCACCAGCTCAGATGCCCCTCTAGGGTAGAAATAGTATCAGATTTATCTTACCGTCTCTAGCTGTGTGTTCGCCCAGTGTCAGGCATAAAACAGGCATTTAATACATGGTGACTAGAGTAAATTGAGTTTGGTTTTCCTTTGATAGTCTTAGCACTGAACTTGAAGCTTTTCTTTATTGATAAGAATACTAATGTTTTGATTAGACTTTCATTTTTCTGATTTGCTGTCTTGTCATGATGCTTATCCTATACTCTCTTCAGTTTTTTATAATTATATTCCATTTATGTTCAAGTTTCCGCTTCTGTCTCGTTCTTGTCAGAGCAACATTTTCATTTTTTTTAAGAACTCCAATTTTGAATTTGTACTAGACCCCAAAATTTGCTTTTTAAGTGTACTTGAATGGCATGCTCCCCAAATTGTGTGATGTCTCAAGTTCCATGTTCCATCCATGCAGGTCTTCTCTGGGATATTTTTTTTTATCATGACTGTGTCTAGCACTTTACCTGGAGGAGCCAAGAGTGTGATTGTCACAATGTAATGGAAGCTGCTGGGTCTGCTGTTTTGGAGAGTAAAGATTATGATCCTTTATCTGAAAAACTTCTTCTTGTAGCACCAGAATGGCGTATCTTCAGTGTTTATTTACCTGTGTTTCACCAGTAAGAGGCTGTTCCTGGTAGAAGGACATCGTGCTTGGAAGGGCAGAGGGATGATGGAGAGGAGACCGTCCACCAGGTGGATTGGCAGAGGGACTGCAGCAGTGGACTCTAGTATGTCAGAGATTGTGAGGATGGATGGCTAGGACAGGGGAGGACTCAGATCTGCTGTTCCGAGGGTCCTCGACGGAACCTAACAACACCACCACCTGCAAGACGGCACACCACAAATCTACCATGAATGTTTCAGATCTCTAAATGTCCAAATGGAGATAGGACATGATTTTTATTTCCAGCCCTTCATGCCAGCATACTTAACTAAAATGACCTCCTTATCATAGAGATTACATTTTAAGCAGAAGAAATAAGAATCTTGAGTAGCTGAAACATTGTCCTGGATATTCATATAAAATTGTTAATATTGAATGACTGGAAATCCACAATCTCTGTAAATGTTCATTAAAATAAATAAATTTTAAAAAATTGTTAATATTGAACAATTTTTGACCTGCCAAAAATTGCCCCTAAAAAAGCTGCATTGGGCTTATTAACCAAATGGGAAAATGTAGCTTGTTGAAGTAGTTCACCATAAAGGAACGCTGGGGGCCTAGGGAGTCGGGGGTTGGGATGCTAACCTCAAGGTGGCACATACACCAGCGGTTCTAATCCAGCCGCAGCTCCCCAGGAGAAAGATGAGCAGAAGGCCAGATTTACTCCCCTGCGCTGTTCTGACCTCTTTCTCTCTCTGCCCAAATCTGCTTTATCAGCTTGTTGTGAAAAGAAATCTTAAAACAAATTCTTTTTACTGAAAGTAATAGTTTTCCTTTTTGTATATTCCATGTATAGAAAGAATAAAATACACACACACACACACAAAAGGGAAAACTGCCTAACACTCCCCTCTAAGTCTTCTATCCAGAAGTAACCTCTGATGCAAACATTTTAATGCTCATCCGTGTGGATTGTTCTTGTGCATACATATGTATTTACAAGAATGGTATTGTACTTTAGATGCTTGTGTAGCTTTTTTATTCTCCTCTGAAAAATATATTGTGAAAGCATTTCTATGTCAGTTGTTGAGTGTATGTTATTTTCTTTGGTTGTTTATAGTTAGTCTCTCAGTCTTTTAATGTACTTTTTTTTTAATCTGGGGGGGAAAATCCATCTGGTTCCACATACTTCTCTGCTCAGATATGCATGCCCTCCCTGACTTTACATATGTCCTAGATTCTAGAGTGAATTTTTAATTCTTCTAACTCCTACACACACACACACACACACACGTGAAATGTAGCCCCCCAAATCCCACGATCTCTGTGTCAGTAACCCTAAATTGAGAGCATCAGCAATTCCTTCCCTCGCATTTGCACCTCTGCGATTGGTCAGATTTCTTCACCTTTGCCCCATCCTCACCAGCATCGACAGCGAAACTAGCCCTGCAGGTAAATGATAACCAGAAAACACATTCGTCTCCAAGTCCCTGCCGTTGTCCTCTGCAGACACCACCCTTCAGGGCAGTGTAATTTCTTTGAACATTTTCTTTTCTGTCTGCCTACCTCTTCCCCAAGGCTTCTCCAGAAGAGGAGCTTGCACAGCTTTTTGCTTTTTCTTTTTTTAATTCATTAAAGTTTCAGTGTCTTTCCCCAGCGGTTGGTGCACAGCAGGTAACATAAGACAGGACAACATTAGAATTCCTTCCGAGGGAGAACATGGTGTGAGCAGTTTGAAAAGGTCACATGTTGCCACAGTGCCCTTCTTTATAAATCTTTCAGAGAGATAAGGTGTATCTAGGTGGGGGAAAATCTGGGACTCCTGTAGGCATTCCAGAAAGACCTTAACCCCAGATCTACCATCTGGTAACAAATTCACAGTGGTGATCGGTTAAACACATAGAAGAGGAACAAAAGTATTCATAACTCTACAACATGTGCTCCCCCAAAGTTCAAGTCCAAGACTAGATTCTATCAGTAAATGTCATGCATAAAAAATATATAATGTTAGCTGGAGGTAATCCGCTTCAGCGTTGTTGTTGTTGTGTATGACTGAGTTGGAACCGACTCCTAGCGGACCCTGTAGCAGGTTTTCAAAGGTGGTAAATCTCACAGGAGGAGATTGCCCATCTTTCTCCCACAGAGCAGCTGCTGGACTTGAACTACATACCTTCTAACTGGAAGTGCAGTTCCTTATCACTTACCCACCAGAGCTTCCTAGATACAGCATAAGGGATGAAAAGATATCTGGTGACAGAAAGGAAATGCTCTTGTGGAAAACAAAAGGAAAACCTCTTTATTTCTCTAAACAGTATTCCTAGAAGCATGCAGTTAACTGTTTAGAGAATGTCCCCAGAATCCTATAGAGTTGATACTGGGAAGAAATTTCTCACTGGCATTTGTAACACCCTTGAAATTTATCAAATGGTATTTCACATATATTATCTAACCCCAGATGCCTGCTGGTTTAGCTCAGAAAAGAAAAGATAAAAAACAAACCAAAACAAAACAAAAACAAACAAACAAACAAAAAAAAAACCAAAACAACCCTCAGAAAAGTGAAGAAAATTGACTCAGAGCCAGAACCAGTAGGTGGCAGTACTCAGTTCTTTGACACCAAATGAGACAATCTGCTTCGTTCCAGGCCAATTCCTCTTTTCTTCTATCATTTTGTCCTTGTGAATTGAAATCCTAGCAGCACAATCATATTTGGCAATTAAAAAAAAATCCTGTGCTTTTAACATGCAAACTACTAGGAAGGATTTTTTTTACACCAAATAGAAAAATCATCTTTGGAGATTTATAAGTTTCTATGTTGTGTACAATTCAGGCATGTTGTTGTCATGTACTGTCTAGTGAACAACCCAGAGCTGACCTTCCCGAGAGGGTTCTCAGAGGTATGCTTGTTGGCAGTCACTTAATACTAAAGCTGTTATGCACCGAGAGAGATTTCTACCTTTAATTAGAAATGGGAGGAAAAGGAGCATCACACTGAAACGCTTTTTGGAGATAATTAGCAAAATGTCAGGGACAACTGAACTAGAAACAGTGGAAAAACATGTGCCTCAGTGATGTTTCTCTTTGATCAGCTCGTGGATGCTGTAGTGGCAAGAGTCTGTTACGTGTTTAGGAAACTACTCTTGTCATTTCTTCTGCTTTTCATTTCAGAAACTGACGGGCTTTCTTTTTGGAAGATTTTGCAATCTGTATGCTTCTCTCTCTCTCTCCATCACTTCTAGTTGTCCACATTTGAGTGGTTAAATTTTCTTAGTACATTTAAGGAGAAAGATGAAAAATAAATCACCAAATAGGGCTCCTCTGCTTCTTGTAAGCAGTAGCCGTAGAAACGATCGTTGCATGCCCCATGAAAGGTGGAGGCAGGCCAGATTCAGAAAGTAATAGTTCAGATCCTACCCTTGAAAATACAGAGCTTAGAAAAGGAAATGTTCCAAAGAATTCTGGACATCAGGATTCACCATCCAGGGAGCCCCAGTGGCCTAGTGTTAAGGAGTTGGGCTGCTGGCCCAAAGACTGGCATTCAAATCCAGCAGCTGTTCCACATGAGAAAGATAGATAGCCTCCTCCTGTGTGATTTACAGCCTCTGAAAACCTACTGGAGGGTCAGAAACAGTCCTTAGTAGATGCTCAGGAGATACACAGAGAAAGGAGGAGGAACAACAGACAAACCTGTAAGACCAACTTAGTCCTAGCCAGGTAAACTTGAACTTGGCATCGGCTTATCATGGCACTCCAGTTCCTCTTCTCTAACTCACTGGAGTTGGAATAGAAACTAACTAGAGTATGTTTTATCAGTAAGATTCTAAATCGGGCATTTTGTAGTTGAATATTAAAGAAATCTTTGTTAATAATAGGTTATTATGCAGGATGGCACAGTGAATTGCACTGCTGACTAATTTATCTAATTTAGTTTCAGTACTCATTTGTATCTTACAGTGTTTGGAAATAATAGCGTTTAGTCCCATTGCAAATATTCAGTGGCTTGGACTTTTAATTTCTCAGGGATCTTTCTCTTTCATTCTGGAAATGTGTTTACTTCCTGAATATTTTATCATTATCTCTATTGAAGTTTAATTATTTACTGATTAGCTAAATAATTTGTAATTTATTATAAATTGCTAATTTGCAAATCATTCATTACCTTCTAATTGTTCAATTATCTTTAAATTAGTGCTCATTAATTTACTCAATAAACATTTGCTGAACAGTTACTAGCTGGCCAGCACTATTAGGGCAGAGAGACAAAGAAATGTGAGGTAGTCCCTAATCTCTTTGTTTTGTAGGAAGGAACTCCCTGTTCAATAATCTGAGGAACTTGACATTTTTTTAGTGCATACTTGTGGTTGGTATATATCAAAATTAATCCACTTCAATTTACCTCATTTGGGAAAGAAAAAAACAAACAAAAGGAGGATGATATTTGAAACTTTCATGAGCTACAGCTTTCTTTCGAGGGTTGATCAAATTTTAAATAACTTTCATTTTCTTGGAACATTCAAATACCGAAAATGCAAAATGTGTCCCAATAGGCTCGAGCATATGAGAGATGGCACAGTGTAGGGCAGGGTTCAGATGCTTTGTTCATAGGGCACTGCGGGTCATAGTTCACCTGCAACAGCAATGGTATTATCACTAATGATATACACGAATTGGCTTACAGTGCTTAGAAACATTAAGTAGTGGAGAGGCGAGAGTTGGACTGAACTTGGTGAGGAAACAAGTTTAGGAGCGGTAAGTGATAATTAGGAATTATTCCCTAATTCTGTAGTGCAGGTCACCATGCGTGATACTGGTCAGGCCAATTAAGCCCGAATTAATGAAACTATACACCGCTTGATGGTTTTGATTTTCATAGAGGACACGTTCTTTAATTTGTAATTTTGGCAGCTGCAATATTTAGTTGAACAAGCTAAATGCTATTTTAGGTGAAACCAAGTATTTGTTACTTAACTGCCTGAATTTCAAGATTCCAGCTCACTTCCTAAGGCATGGATGTACTGGAGATATACTTGAATAAAAGTGGGCTGTCATTGATTATCCTTGACCAGAATTTGGGTGGTATATGTTAGGGCAGGGGCAAAGTTTTCTGTCTAAATTCTTCCCCTAGTCTAATGAACTTCATAATATTCACGTAATTGTAAAGATTATAAAGGTAATTATGATAGGTAATGCTGAAGTCATTAGGACGCCCATCACTTCCTACAGTATTTTCTCTATGTTTTCCCTACGCCCGGCATTGAATGTCATCTTCCTGTGACTTAGATGGATCGCGCACATTGTAAAACGCCTCCTTGGCTCCATTTCAGTAGGACCTATTAAACTATTATTGGAACTGAGCTTCTCTAATCTGATAGAAAGAAAACCCGCTTCTTCTTTTATAGCGTCAGCCGTTGATGTCTGTTCTTCATTGTGCCCGGGGAAGTGTTTCTAAAAACCATAAAACAAAAGGGGGGAAGGGGCACTGGATGAAGGAGAGCATTGAGACAACTTTAATGGACCATCCGGCTGAGTCATCTCGGGCCTCGGGCACCATTAGTCTAATAAAGCCTTCTCTTGAATTTTCTCACTTAACTGGGCAGATCCTGACGTGTGAGTTGCCCCTTCTGCTCGTGGAATGTGCCCCGGAGGTTTGCTTATTTGACTTATGAGGGAAGATGGGATAGTTCACTTTGAAACCAGACTTGGGAAAGGAGCCTTTTCATCCAAGAGAAGAATGTTACTAAAAGCTGTAGATGGAACAGAAATCTAATTCTTTTAAGACTTTGACGGTGTCAACCTTTATAACATACTCATTTTGAGCAAAAAACTAATATTCTCAAATTCTCGTTTTGTGGAGGGAAGTTCCCTATCTAATCACAACCTTTTGTCCACAATTATCTTTTTACTTTTTCATTTTTATTTGCTTTTTATTGTGATAGAAATGAAGATTTATAAAACGTTAAGGTGTGTTTGATGTGGGTTGTTTGGGTGGTGGTGGCCCCCCCCCATTCAGTCATTCAAAGGTATTTTGTCTTAGAATGGTGATTCAGATACAATGTAATCACTCTTTTGTCTGCACCCTCCCCTACGTCTTATTTCTATTATTCTCCCCTTCCAGGCTTTGTCTGCGGGCAAATGCGGCTCTTTTGACCTCATATAGTTGGTTATTATAAGGAGAGAGTGCTTCCCTTGTCTGTTGTTCGGCTATCCAGGGAGCTCTGGGACCATAGTCCACAGGGAATTGCCGACCAGAGGCAGTAACTTCTCCAGGGATTTGAATCAACCAGCTACTCTGAGGGAGAGAGGACAGCCTACTCCCAGCAGATCGGCAGCTTCTGAAAATCCGCTGGAGCCTCAGCTCTGAGTCAGTTCTCATTTGTCAGGTCTGAGTTGAGCTGCCCAAGACGACTGGCCCCCAAATTCCATTTTACTCTTGTCATTTTTAGAGCCTAAAGCAATTAATTCTTGGTGGTGGCTGTTGCTGTGTTTGGTCGAAGTCTAACTTAAGTAAGGACGATACTTTAGAACGAGGTTATCTATATAGGTTTCTCTTCAAGTTGGTTGAAGAAGATGAGTTTTTATGCAAGGCGGCAGATATAAGGGTTGTATCTTAAAGTTTCCTGTTAGACATGTCAGTCCAATAGTGAAAGATCTTAGATGAAGAGAGAGTAATGCTTTTATAGGTACTCTTTGACAGAAATATTCATGAAGAATATTTTTCCCTTTTGACCTGAAGGAATGCTTAACATTTTCTTCTGAAGGACAGAGTAGATAGCCCCTATGTTTGTTTTTTCTCCCCACTGAATTCTGCAATTGTTCCCAGCTCCTCAAGGGGGAGCTAGCACACAAGTTAACTGCAGCATAAATGCCTGAGGTGCAACTTGGACGTTCAGTGGGTACCTTCGGGTCCGCCTGTTTGGTCCTGGGAGGGATAGCCCTTTGAGAAGCAGATATTATTATTATATTTTGAAGAGGTGTCAGATATTCAGTTAGGACCATTTATTTAAAAATTCTACTACATATATAATTTACCCAATCACTAGGTGTCCCACTGTGTCCATAGGGAGTGGTCAGCCTAGCTAGTATCTCCTTGAAGTCAAGCACGCATGGGCAGTAAGGCCTCAGACATTTACCTTTAAATAGACTATTCATCGTGCAAGGACTCGGGAACACTGTTTCATATGGCCACATAAGTAGTGCCAGGTTTTCTGGTTTATGTTAGGGATTTTTCTCATCTTTAATAGGGCCTCCGGAGCTATTTCCTACTCTACCTTCAAATCTCACCCCTTCCACACTAATCTATTTCGGTGTGGGACGCACATCTGTCCTCATTTTTCATTTCTGGATGTCAGGTCTGGTGGAGTTCTGCTCAAAGACTCTTTTTTACAAAATTAAAAGAGAAAGTGAATTAACAAATGTACTTACTTTTCTGTGTGGATGAAATTGAATGAAGTAAATTCAATATCGTGTTCCCCCCCCCAACAGACACTAGAAGGTTCTTTCCTATCGTTCCTTTTTTTTCTTGTTTAATTCAGACATGGTACATTGTCAGTGAAATGTAATTTTTGGTATGTAGTTATTTGCTCTAATTCAGCCTTCCCATTATCCTCAGAGGTAATTTCCCTGGGGGAGGGGGGGGGAGTTGAGACAGAGAGAAGATACAGAGTAACAGCTCCTTTTATGATTCTTGGAAATATAATGTCCTTTTATGAGAAATGCAATCTTCTAAAGGGAAAGAATTCTTCTGTTTCCATTTTCTAAATATAGTGGGAGGATTTCTGTAGAAAAGCCATATTTGCAAACTCTTCAGTAAACATGGTCTAACCAATCACCTAATAAATGGTACACAGTTTATTAATAATTTACAAAATCTCTAAATTGGGAAATAGGGCTTGCCTGCCACGATTAGCTATTTGGCAAGTAGTCAATTCTAACAGCTATTGTTTAATACCTTCTTACTCATGAAGATTCTTACTCACTGAAAACATGTGGGATTTCAGCAGATTTACCTCCTACCTTCTCTTAGGCAGGGTTCTTGAGAGAAGTAAAAGCATTGAAGTATATGTGTGTGCAAACACATATATTTTATGTGTGTGTATATGTACACACATATATATATATACACACACAAAGAGAGAGAGATTGTCGTATTTCAAGGAAATGGTTTACACACTTTGTGAACGCTGACAAGTCCTAAAACCATGGGTCAGATGTGAGACTGGAGGTTTTTACTAACTCACATGGCTGTAAAAAAGGTGCTGATGGGCCTAACACCAGCAGGTCTGATGACAGACTCCTGGCTCACAATGGAAACTGGCAAATCCAAAAATCTGCAGGTTAGGCAGCAGCCTACTGGTTTATGTTCTAAGATCCAGAGGTCAGAAAATGATGACCTGGTTATAGTATCAGAGAGAAGAGCTTGGCCGGAAGTTCCAAATGAATTAGAAGTGACATCATCCTCAAGGAAACTCTTTGCAATTGACTAGCCATGCGCAACAGATCACAACATTTGCTTATGTAACATCTTCCAAACTCCTGAGAATCATGGCCTGGCTAAGTTGACACATAATCTTAACCATCACAGACCACCCCTTGTCACCTTGGCCCCTGTACTCATCTCCTTAAACCATATATAATCTCTAAATCAAGACAGTTACAAAGTCAGAGTTGTATCTAACACAATACCATCAATGTAGAAACAACTGAAAACTTGGCAATCCTGCTCACAACATATTTATGGCAAGGAGATAAGTGAAGAAAACAAGGACATATATACATATACACACATGTGTATGCATATACAAATACGTAATAGATAGGGGTGTAGGGAACTCTGATGGCTTAGTCATGAGAAGCTGTGCTGCAATCCCAAAGGCCTGCAGTTCGAATCCACCAGCTGCTCCACAGGAGAAAAACAGTCTCCTCTCGTGTGACTAATTGCCTATGAAAAATCACTGGAGACTCAGCTATAGGTTAGTTTCAACTTGATGGCACATAGCAACAAAAATATATGCACAGATGTACAAGTATATACGTAGTGTGTGCGCGCATGCATAGAAAGAAATGTGCCTATTAAAACAGTGAAAGGAGCATCTATAACAATTGTAGCCCTTATTTCTACAATTATTCATGTGGTTATAGTATTAAAAGCCATTTTCTCACTGGACCCACCTGGGAAAACACTTTGCAGTCCAGAGGGGAGCAAATGACAGGAAAATATCTTCTAACAGAACAAGAAGGCAAGCAGCCTTAACCCAAGATCACCAGTAAGGTGATAAAGTGTCCTCCCTTTCCCCCTTCACATCAATGCCCATGTTCAGCATGAAGAAGCCAGAGAGTCTGCATCCAGTTCCCAAATCAATAAGACAGTTGGTTTAAATACCATTGGAAAATGCTTATCATTCCCCTGTAGCATCTGGTCCCCACTGGATCCTTTTAATTTCCTTCACCTGCTCCCCCCACCAACCAATTTCTGCAGCTCTGCAACTGCATTCTCACCCTTCTGCCCCCAACCCTCACCTCCTTGTACCCCCAATATGTTTTTCCCAATAAAATAAAATAAAATAATTTAAAAACAAAACAAAACAAACAAAAAAAAAGCCATTTTCTTGTGTTACCCCTTCCACATTTCCTTTGCCCTCAACAGGCTCCTTAACTAATCATAGTTCTCTAGTTGGAGGACTCTCATTCTTGGAGGATCTGGACAATTAGAAGTTATAGAATTGGGGTGCTTTAGTTTCCATTTATTTTAATCCTAAACATGGTAGTACTAAGGGACATCCCATGGGATCTTGTAAACCTCAAGATGTAGGATCTCAAGGGTTAACTCAAGTCACTTGGGATAATGTTGTTCACAAAAGTCTTAAGTCTACCTCCTAGTGAAGCTAGTGGTTTCTACAAAAGTTTGTAAGAGGAAAGATACAACTGTGTACCTCTGCTCACCAGGAGCCAAAATGATAAGGCCTTAGGACTCAACCAGCATTGAGGAGGGGATGAGGGAAAGAGAGAGTGGTCTTCAAGGCACCGTCTCAAATCTCTGAATCATAAAAAGAGGCATTATTCTCATACTTTTGTTTCCTTTTTACCTTGAGACTGCATGTCTGACAAAATTCTACATTTTGTCTTTGCTTTTATGCCTTTCTTACTTTGATAATATTTCGCTAGATGACACTAGAATTGAGTAGTTTAATTTTTTAAGAATCTAGTCTTGATTGTTTTGTGTGTTTTCTTTAAATCCTCTAAGGGGGAAAAATTGCAAACCTACTTGTTCTGGTGCAACTGCTTTTATCTGTAACTTATGAAACACAATTTAAAGAAACCCGTTGAAATTATTGATAGTGTGCTGAAAATGTCCTTAACTTATTTCTTCAATTTGTTAGTACATTTTGTGGTTTTTTAAAATACCACAGGAAACAATATTTCTAAAACTTTATCACCAGCATCTCCTTTTCTCCAGCTTCCAATATAATTTTCCCACCTTTCTGATTATTATTTTTCTTATCTTCTTCACTTAAAGCTTCTTCAAGGGTTTTCCATCTTCTGTTCACTCCCTGACAGACAGACAGCACTTCCTGTTTGGTTTTTTAGTTATGTTAACCTCACTTCTGAAGTACTTTCTATTAAATTTATTTATTGCTGCATAACAAAGGACTCCAAAACTTTATAGTCTATAAAAAGAAAGAAAGGAAACTTTTTATCATACCCAATAGATCTTTGTAGGTAAGGAATTTGGGCAAAGCTCTGCTAGGTAACTCTTCTGGACATTTTGATATCAACTGAGGTCATTCACTTGTTTTCACCAGAAGATTCACAGGATAAGAAGCAGTTGTCTGAATAGATCAAGGGAAAGGCATGCCTTAGGGTAATATCCTTTCTTCATACCTATTCAGTCTATATGCTGAGCAAATCATTCAAGAAGCTGAACTATATGAGGAAGAATGTGATATCAGCATTGGAGGAAGCCTCACCTACAAGCCTGTTATGCAGATGACACAACCTTGCTTATAGAAAGTAAAAAATACTTAAAGATACTTATTACAGGAGGTGAGAGACTACAGCCTTCAATACAGGCCATATCTTATTGTCAAGAAAACAAGCATCTTCAGGACTGGACTACTGCACAACATCACGACGGGGAAAAGATTGAAGTTGTCAATGGTTTTATTTTACTTGTGTCTGTAATCACTATATTAGCAGTCAAGAAATCAAAAGCTATGTTGCCCTGGGTAAATCTTCTGTCAAGAACCTCTCCAAATTTCTATATAGCAAAGATGTCAGCGTAAAGACTAAGTTGTACCTGATCCACATCATGACATTTTCAATTGCTTCCTGAGCATATGGAAGTTGGGCACTTAATAAGGATGACGGAAGAATTGATGCCTTTGGATTGTGGAAATGGAGAAGAGTACTGGATATCCCATAGACTGTCAAAAGGAAAATTAAGTCTGCCTTTTACAACTAAGGAACTCCTTAGAGGCACGGATGATAAAGCTTCATCTCACATGCTTTGGGCATGCTGTCAAGAAGGAAAGGGTTCTTGGAAAAAGACATCATGCTGGGGAAAGTGGAGGGTCAGAGAAAGATCCTCACGGAGATGGGTTGACACAGTCACTGAAACAGTGAACTCAAGCATCTCAGAGATCATGAAGATGTGACCAGATAGAGCAAGTTTCAGGTCTGTTGTTCAGAGGGTCACTATGAGTCATAGTCATAGGTGACTCAGTGACACCTAACAACAGAAGCTTCAACAGCAAAGGAAGTTTCAAGATAATGATGCTTGTATGTTGTTGTTTTTATGTGCCATCGAGCCACCTGCGACTCATAGTGACCCTATGCACAAAAACCCTAAACGCTATTCTATCCTGTGCCAACCTCACCATCTCAAACACACTTATTCCCACCACCCCAATCACAGAGTCAATCCATCTCATCCAGCGTCTTCCTCTCCCAAACATGATGTCCCTCTCTAAGGACCAGTCCTTCCTTGCAACATGCCCAAATTATGTCAGAGGAAGCTTCAGAATCCTTGGAGCTCCAAGGAGCATTCTGGCTTCACCCTCTCCAGGACAAACTTGTTTGTTCTCCTAGCAGTCCATGGTATATTCAACACTATTCTCAAGCACCACAGCTCAAAGGCATCAATTCTCTTTCCATCATCCCTATTCACTGTCCAACTCTCCGATGCACAGCACATAATTGTGAAGGCAATAGCCTGGATCAGGCGCACCTTGGTCTTCAGCCTGACGTCGTTGCTCTTCAGTACTCTTGAGAGGTCCCTCACAGCCGACTTTCCCAATGCAATTCATCTCTTGATTTCCTGGCTGCTGTTACCAAGAGTGTTGATTGTGGAGCCAAGTAAACTAAAACTGTTAACTATCTCAGTCTCTTCACCATCCATACTGATGTTGCCAGTTGGCCCAGTAGTAAGAACCTTTGTTTTCTTGATGTTTAGCTTCAATCCACATTGAAGGCTGCAGTCCCTGACCTTCTGCAGCAAGCGCTTCAGGTCCTCCTCAGTTTCAGCAAGCAGGGTTGTGTCATCTGCATAACACAGGTTGTTGATGACTCTTCCACTAATCCTGATACCACATTCCTCCTCTTCTTACACTTATATGTAAGACTTAATACTCTAGGCTCAGTTTGGGCCAATCACCTACATGGCTTTCAGTGATTTAACCTCTTACGTGACAGATAACTTTCTCCCAAAAGGACAGACGGAAGGCATCCTAAAAGAACCAGGAAAATGCTGATGGCTTTTTGTCAAAGAATTCAAGTCCATGTACTCCTTACGGAAATATTTTACTTGACTTTGGAATGCTAATATTTCTCTCTTTTATTCAGACATAGCTCAGTGCTTGTCACCTTTCTCTGCTCTTCAAGTTTTATTTCCCAAATCTTATACATTTCTTTTTTTTTACATCCCAGAAAGTGAAACGATTTAGAGGCTGTATTCACAGTATGTGTTGTTGTTGTTAGATGCTACTGAACTGAGTATGACTCATAGCGACCCTATGAACAACAGATCTGAACCTTGCCCTACGCTGTGTCATCCTCATCATCTCGACACACTTCACCCCATTGCTGTAATCATTGTGTCAGCCAATCTCATTGAGTCTTCCTCTCTTTAGTTGACCCTTGACATTTCCAAGCATGATATCCATCTCCTAACAAAGTGCCCAAAATATGAGAGATGAAGTTTCACCATCCTAACCCCCAAGGTGCCCTCTGCCTTCACTTTTTCCAAAACATCTGTTTGAGTTTTGTTGATTTGGGGTTTGTTATCTTTTGCAGTCCATGAGATATTCAGTGCTCTTCTCCAACACCACACTCAAAGGCTTCAGCACTTCTGTAATCCTCATTCATTGGCCGGCTCACAGATACATGCCGAGTGATTGAAGAGACCAAGGGCTGAATGTGTGAGTAGTTACATATGCACAAAAGAAACTCAGGCTCATTATCATCAAGTTGGAACTGGCTCATAGCTGATCCTCTAGCAGGTTTTCTGAGGCTATAAATTGCACTGAAGGAGGCTACCTATCTTTCTCCCGTGGAGCACTGGTGGATTCGAACTGCCAGAAAGGTGCACCTTTGAGTTACCAGCACAACTTTCTATCTTCTAGTCTACCAGAGCTCTCTTTCTGTATATATGCTTCATTAATTGTTTCATATAATTATGTTTATTATAACTCCTACTTCTAAGGAGAGAATGAAACAGAATCAAATAAATACAAATATAACTATTCTTAATTATCTTGCTGATTATGAAAGCTTCCTATCATATTGCTTCTAGGTAATATTTCAAGGCAAAAAAGTACACATGACATTCATAGTTAAAAGTGGTGAATATGATTACATAATTAAATTGACCTTTCGTGGTCATTGTACATTTTTAGAGCCATCTTGTCATAATGGTAAAATGCCATTGCTTTTGCATCAGAGTACAGTTGATGAAATAATTTTTATTGTAGTGAAAAAGTCCGGCTTATCATTTTATTGGTTTTTAAAATTCTATTTCTTGCTCAGTCTGGAGAGGATAAAATTGATGAATGGGACCTTATGTGCTCATCAAAAACATTTTCCAACAAAGTGGAAAGAAAATCTATTGACTAGGAAAAGACATTTGGCCATACTATTTCAGACAAGGGTCTCATACCAAAAGTTTACAGAATCCTACAGGGCCTCCAGAAGAAAAAGACTGATAACATTTACAAAATGGACAAAGACATGGAAAGACTTTTCACAGAGGAGGTTAGTTGGATGGCCAACAGAAACATGAAGAAATGCTCAAAATCACTGGCAATAAGAGATGCAAATGAAAACCACAATGAGATTCCATCTCACCCCAGTAGCAGTGGTGAAGTTTAACAGGATTTGGCAAGATAGGAACTCTTAACCATTGTTGGTGGGATTGTGTAATGGGACAACACTCTGGAAGGAAGTTTGATGTTTCCTCAGAAAGCTGAGCATAGAAATTCCATATGACCCAGCTATTCCACTGCTTGGAATGTACCCCGAGAAAATGAGAACTGAGGCACAAATGGAGACTTGTACACCAATGTTCATAGCAGTGTTACTCATCACAGCAAGAACACGGAAACAACCTAAATGTCCAACCACAACTGAATGGATTTAGAAAGTATGGTTCATTCACATCATGAAATATTATGCAGCATGCAGGATCAATGATTTTGTAAATTACTACCTAACTTGGGAGTGACTGGAGAGCATTATTCTAGGTGAACTTAAGGTCACATAAGGTCAAATATTGTATAAAACCATAATTGTAGAAAGTGTACAAGGATCTAAGGGGGGAAGGTGGGAGCAGAGGGGTGAAGAAGGGCAGGGGTAGGGGAGAGTGGTTAATCGTTGTTGTTGTTGTTATGTGCCGTCGAGTCGCTTGTGACTCATAGCGACCCTATGTACAACAGCCCTAAACTCCGCTCTGTCCTGTGCCAATCGCACTGTCTCTGACACTCCCATCCCAATTATCCCAGTCACTGAATCAATCCACCTCATAGAGGGCCTTCCCCTCCTGCACTGTCCCTCCACCCTCCCAAGCATGATGTCCCTCTCTAAGGTCCAGTCTCTCCTCACAACATGTCCAAAGTATGTTAGACGGAGCCTCAGAATCCTTGCCTCCAAGGAGCCACCCGGTTTAACCCTTTCCAGGACGAATCTCTTAGTTTTCCTAACAGTCCATGGTATTCTCAGTACTCTTCTCCAGCACCACAGCTCAAAGGCATCAATTCTCCTTCTATCCTCCTTGGTCATTGTCCAACTCTCTGATGCATAACAGGTGATTGCGAAGACCATGGCCTGTATCAGACGCACCTTAGTCTTCAGAGAGACACCACTGCTCTTCAGTAATTTGGAGAGGTCCCTAACAACAGACTTTCCCATGGCAATGTGCCTTTTAATTTCCTGGTTACTGGTGCCAAGACTGTTGACTACAGAGCCAAGCAAACTAAAGCTGTGTACAATCTCAATCTCTTCACCATCCATCCTGATGCTGCCAATTGGTCCAGTGGTGAGAATCTTTGTCTTCTTGACATTGAGCCTCAATCCATATTGTAGGCTGCAGTCCTTGACACTCTGCAGCAGGCGCTTCAGGTCCTCTTCAGTTTCAGCAAGCAGGGTTGTGTCATCTGCATAACGCAGATTGTTGATAAATCATCCACCAACCTTGATCCCACATTTCTCCTCATAGAGCCCAGCCTCCTGGATAATCTGTTCTGCATATAGGTTGATTTGATGGGTGGAGGGAGGAATGAGTAAATGAAATGGGAAAGATCTTGTGTAAAAAACAATATAGACAAATTTTGTAAGTAAACCAGTATAAAATTAAGAAATTACTTTAAATAAAATACTCTTTTTTATCTTTTTAATTAGCTGGTGTTTGTGTGTGTGTGTATATATATAAATAATTTTGTATTGGTTTGCATACTAAATTTGTATGCATTGCCTTTTATTCATGTACATTTTATTTTATACATTCCTTTGTTCACATCATGTTTCATGCGCTCATTCCTAGACATTGTGTTTTATAATATTGACACGTTGCTGCAAATGACGGCAAAATGTGTTTCTAAGCACGGTCGTCAATTTAAAAGTGTGAGACAATGTGTTAATCATCGTTAATCTATGCCCACTATTACCCTGTCTTTTCAGGTCCCCATAGAATCTTTCCTAATTCCTACAGCTTCTCCACCAAACTTGTCATCCCAGGGATATTCCCCTCTCCCCACGCTCTCCTCTCCTCCCCTTTCTCCCTCTGGATTTTTATACACTTCTTACAAGACATCCTTCTATTTTTTACAATAATAGTCTTGTGCAGTATTTGGTTTTATGACACTGAATTATAAAACATTATTTCTTGTCTATTTTATAAGGAACCCTGGTGGTGCAGTATATCAAGCATTGGGCTGCTGACTGAAAGTTAATTTTAATTTATTGACCATTTTGTGGGGCAAAAAGATGAGGCATTCTGCTTCTGTAGGGGACCATACCTCTCTGCCCTATGGCATTGCTGTGGCTCCCAGCACACTCAGCCGCAGTGAGTCAGCTTAGTAAAAACTAAATGTTATAAACTACAGATCTACTTACGCAAACATAGGTAAGAGGAATATGTTCCACTTTGATACTCAGAATCCTCTAAATATGGGTGGGACTCAACCCTCAACACTGTGGAATTTTCATTTTTCTCTTGGGAATACTTAGACATAGCATGATCTTCTGACTAACAGACTGTTTTAGATAAAAAATAAACATAAACCATCGAATCTCTTTCTACATCCCAGAGGATCCCCTGGCACATTTCTACCCATGCAAAGACACCATAATGAAAACAATAGACTTAGAGGATTTTTAGTAAGTGTACTGTGAATTAATAAAAAGGAAAATCTGCTATAAAGTAGTTGTACTCTTCCCCACCTCCCGCCACCCCAAATAAGTGAGTGCAGCAGTTAACCATAGAGGAAAAAGAAGTGTATTAAAGCAGAGAGGGAGGAAAGCCTTTTAGGGTTCTAAGACGTTCTCAAGCTTGGTTTATTAGCAAACATAGAACATTCAATTTTGGCAGAAGGCCATTGAGGGCTGGAAGGAGAGAAAGATGCTCTCGAAGAGACAGAAATGGGTCCCCCCATCCTTGTGGGATGAGGGGAGAGGACCCTGTGGGTAGTCAGTACTGTTGAATGAAGAATGAGTTCTTTGTATCTACAGTGAAAAGAAAATTGTCAGTATCTTAGTTGTTCTCAGCAGCTCCTGTTCTTTATAATCTAGTGAAAACATCACAGAAGAGTTAGAAGTTGTTTTCCTATCATATGTATTCCCCCTGGGGGTAGATTTGGAAAAGTCAAACTTTCCGTATTAGTGAAAACAATTTTTCTTTCCCTCCACACTCATTTGGCCTGTAACATCACCGTGATATCTTGAATTTTATGTTTCACAACTGCTCATAACTAAAGCTCTGGTGGCTTCTTATTGTGACTAAGTGCTGTCAAGTTGAGCTGCCAAGAAACTGAAGGTGCTGTATGACTCATCGTAACCCTATGAACAGCCTACCTGAACCCTGTCCTGTCCTTATCATCTCTGACGCAATAGCGACCATTGCTGAAGTCACCACATCAGTCCATCCTGTTGTGGGTGTTCATCTCCTTTGCTGACCCTCCATCTCTGCAAGCATGATGTCCCTTTTCAAGGACTAGCTCACATAGCTATATTCCCACAGTATGACAGATAAAGCTTCTCTTCTTTGCCTCCAAGAAATACTGACTGCACTTTTTCCAAGATATAGACAGACAGATGAATTAGTTCTTTTGACAGTCCGTGGGATATTGAGTACTCTTTTCCAGCACAATAACTAAATAGCAACAGTTCTTCTTTTATCATCCATATTCATTGTCCAGCTCTCTAACATCTAGCAGGTGATTGAGAAGACAAAGGCCTGAATATGGCACACCTCCTCAGTCTTCAATATTTTGGAGAGATCCCTTACTTGTCTAACATGATACATCTCTCATTTTCCTAACTGCTGGTACCAGGGATGTTGATTGTTGATCCAAGCAAGATGACATCAGTGACTGCTTCAAACTTTTCTCCATCTGTTGTAATGTTGACTGAAGGTCCTGTAGTGAGGACTTCTGTTTCCTTAATGTTGAGAGGTAATACATATTGAAGGCTGTAGTGTTTGATCTTCTGAAATATTGCATGATGCAATGGCCAGAATTTTGAATGAACCAGGAAGATAGAAGGAATACATAGAATCACTGTACCAAAAAAGTATTTGTTGACACTGAAAAATTTCAGGAAGAGCCAATACAAGCAAGAGCCAATGGTAATGAAGGAAGAAGTTCAAGCTGCACTGTAGGAACTGGTGAAAAATAAGGCTCCAGGAATTGATGGAATACCAACTGACATGTTTCAAATTACAGACACAGCCCTGGATGTGCTCACCAGTTTTGGCCAGGAATTTTGGAGGAAAACTGATTTTCCAACTTACTAGAAGATTTCCGTCTTCATTCCAATTCTCAAGAAAGGTGATTAACAAATTGTGAAAATTATTGAACAACATCATTAATTCAAGCAAAATATTGAAGATCACCCAACAATAGCCAGAAGAGGACATTGACAAGGAAATGGCAAAAGTTCAGCAAGGTGTGGAAGAGGCTGTAGCACCAGTGGTATCATTGCTAATATTAGATGGATCCTGGCTGGAAGTAGAGACTACCAGAAAAATGATGATTTTATTGACTGTGCAAAAACAATTGACTGTGCGGATTGTAACAAATTATGGCTAACATTGAGGGGAAAAAGCCCTCCTAGGACACTTTGTTGTGCTCATGTGAAACCTATATCTAGACCTGGAAACAGTAGTCCTAACCAAGTATGGCAACACTGCATGGTTTAAAATCAGAAAGTGTGTGTGTCAGGTTTGTATCCTTTCTCCATACTTACTCTGTGTGTATGCTGAGCAAGTAATTCATGAAACCCTATGAAGAAGAATGTGACATCAGGATTGGAGGAAGACTCATAAACAATCTGAATTAGGCAGATGACACAACCTTGCTTGCCCAAAGTGAGGAATATATAAAAAGCTTGCTGCTTAATGGTAAGCAACTTTTCTTCAAATGCAGAGGTACGTGACTGAAATCCACCAGTTGTCCCAAGGAAGAATGATGGGCAATCAACTCACTTGCGATTCACTGCCTCTGAAAACCCACTGGAGCTGTTTGTTGGCTCCAACCCTATAGCACACAACAATAACAACACAAAGACTTCATTTCCTTCAATAATTAGCTGGATTAATCAAACAATATTAATATATTTTTCTTTATGTTCTTTCTGATAGGAACATTAAGCCATACTAAGTTGAAATTTCTTTAAGGCTATGTGGAAAATCACTTGCCATGACGAAATTTTGAAATTCTAGCTTAAAGATTTTACCAGTATACCTTGGAGCCCGACTTTTCCTCTTTGTTCCCGACTTTTGCATTCCAGTCACCCATTATTATCAATGCATCTTGGTTGCATGTTCGATCAATCTCTGATTGTAAAAGTTGGTAAAAATCTTCTATCTCCTCTTCCTTGGCTCTGGTTGTTGGTGCATATATTTGAATGATAGTGGTATTCACTGGACTTCC
>NW_006399753.1:22619779-22649783 GCF_000299155.1 Elephantulus edwardii
CAACAACAACAACCTTGGAGCCACTATGATTTAAAAAGATCTTTTCTTGAAATAAAAGAATCTTGATAACTAAATGGATGGTCTTTCTTTTAAATAACTAAATAGTGGATCTTCTAAAACAAAAAGTAATTATTATAATAAATGCAATAATAATTACCTTTATGGAATGGTTGTTGTTATGTACCATCGAGTCACCTGCAACTCATAGTAACCCTTTATACAACAACCCTAAACTCTGCTCTATCCTGTGCCAATCTTATTGTCTCTGATACACCTACCCTGGTTATACCAGTCACTGAATCAATCCATCTCATTGAGCATCTTCCTCTCTTGCACTGTCTCTCCGTGCTCCCAAGCTTGATGTCCCTCTGCAAGAACTGGTCCCTCTTTTCACCATATCCAAAGTATGTCATTTGAAATTTCAGAATCCTAGCCTGGTGTCACCCTGTTTAGGATGAAAGTGTTTGTTCTCCTAATAGTCCATGAAATGGAGCTGCTACAAAACGCCTAATAATAGGAACAATCAAGATTGCATACCAGCTTGGTTCTTTTTGAATTCTTTTTAGGAAGGTATAACCTGGACTACCATCTCACAGAAGGATCTCATGATTAATGATATTGCAGAACATTGAGGGTGTTCTCATGTACCTATCTCTAGCTTTCACTAGAAGCCATACATTTCTCTTGGACAGCTACAATGAGCAATCGCTGGAAGAAACCGTGATTACACTGGGGATTTTGAAATGCAGCTAGAGTTGGTGATGAATTGTTGGGCAGGTCTGAGCATCCAGGTGAGGTTAGAGACCAAAGTTAACGTATAGTGACAGCAATCTACAAGTTTGTGATAACTATTCCCTGCTGGCCTATAGATTGAGAAGTAAATAGTTGATGAGATACTTGAAGTTTGGAGGGTCTTCTGTAGCCTAAGACACAAAAGATGAGGTTGCTGTCAAGGAAGTCTTGGGTATAACCAAGTGTAGAATTGGAGTGAGAACATGAACTCATGTGAGAATTTAGAGATTTGAGGAGTTTGTGTGGTGAGGGTGAAGGGGAGAATACCTGGAGTGATAGAGCAACTAGGTAGGTAGGAGGTTGTGATGAACTTCAACTTTAAGAGCATTAGTAGTTCACAGTAATGATAAAACCCAGTGGTAGCGTGATGAAGGGAGAAGTTCAAGTTATGCTGAAGGAATTGTAAAAGAATAAAGTCCCAGAAATTGATGGAATACCAATTGACGTATTTCAACAAACGGATGCTGCCCTGCATGTGCTTACCAGGTTGTGCCAAGAAATTTGGAGGAAATCTACCTGGCCAAGTGGCTGGAAGAGATCTATATTTATTCCCATTCAAAAAAAAAAGAAAAAAAGGTAACCCAACAGAGTGTGGAAATTATCAAACAATTTCACACACAAGCAAAATCCTGCTGAAAATTATCCAGAAACAACTGGAACAGTACATTGACCGAGAACAAGAAATACAAGTTGGGTTTAGAAGAGGCCATGGCACTAGAGACATTATCACCAATGTCAGATGGATTTTGGCAGAAAGCAATGAGTACCAGAGAAATGTCTATCTGTGTTTCATTGACTATGCAGAGGCATTTGACTGTGTGGACCACAACAAACTGTGGCTAACCTTGAGGAAAATGGTAATCCCAGAACACTTGATTGTACATATGTGAAACCTATACTTGGACCAGGAAGCTGTCCGCAGGACAGAGCAAGGAAACACTGCCTGGTTTAGAATCAGGAAAAGAATTTGTCGGGGATGCATCCTGTCTCCATACCTTTACAATCTATATGCAGAACAGATCATTCAGGAAGCTGGGCTTTATGAGGCATGATGTAACATCAGGATTGGAGGAAGACTCATAAACAACCTATATTATACAGATGACAGAACCTTGCTTACTGAAGCTGAAGAGGACCTGAAGCGCTTGCTACACAGGGTAAAAAACTGCAGCCTTCAATATGGATTGAAGCTCAATATCAAGAAGACAAAGATTCTCACTACTGATCCAACTGGCAACACCATGATAGATAGAGATTGAGGTTGTTAATAATTACAGCTTGCTCAGCTCCACAATCAACACTCTTGGTACCAGCAGTCAGGAAATCAAAAGACGAATTGCACTGGGAAAATCTACTGTTAGTGACCTCTCCAGAGTACTGAAAAGCAATGATGTCAGTCTAGACACTAAGGTGCACCTAATCCATACTAAAGTCTTCAGAATTACTTCCTATGCATCAGACAGCTGGACAATGGCTAAGGATGATAGAATAATCAATGCCTTTTAGTTGTGGTGATAGAAAAAGTCTTGAACATACCACTGACTGCCAAGAAAACAAATAGGTCTGTCTAGAAGAGGATGAGACCAAGTTTCTCCTTGGAGGATAGGATTTTGAAGCTCTGTCTCATATACTTTGGGCATGTGGCTAAGAGGGACTGGTCCTTGGAGAAGGACATCATGCTCATAAAGGTGGAGGAACAGTGTAGAGGAGGAAGACCCCAGATGAGATGGATTGATAGAATAACTGGGACTGTGGGGATTGATGTGTAGAAATCAGTGAGACTGGCTAAGAACAGGACAAACTTTAGAGCTGCTGTACATATGGTCACTATGGGTCGCAGGCAACACAACAGCACATAACAACAGTAGGGTAATATGATAGAGACTAGGATTGAGATAAAAATGAGTCTGTGGTCCAGGGAGAATCTTCCTTTGGGAATGTGGATGACTGACTGAGAAGATGGATAATGACCAGAAGGGTATTGATGTAGTTGGAGAATGTCATGAACTGCAAAGGAAAAGGGCCTCTTTCCTGAGACTGTTGTTATGTGTCATTGAGGTGACCATAACTCATAGTGACCCTATGTACAATACCTCTGAACCCTGCCCTATCCTCAGCCAGTCTCACTAACTCTGACACAACTAATCCATTGCCCAAGTTACCATGTCAATTCATCTAATTGGGGCTTTTCTTCTCCTGCATTGTCCTTCCACCATTCCAAGCATGATATTCTTCTTCAGGGACTAGTCCCTCCTAGCCACATGCCCAAAGCATGTGAGATGCAGCTTCAAAATCCTAGCCTCCAAGGAACAGCTTAGTTTCACTCTCTCCAAAACCGATCTATTTGTTTTTCTGGCAATCCATGGTATGTTCAAGACTTTTCTCCAGCACCTCAACTCAAAGATATCAATTCTTTGTCATCTTGAGTCATTGTCCCGCTCTCTGATGCATAGCAAGTAATTACAAAGACCATGGCCTGGATCATGTGCCCCTTAGTCTCTAGATTGACATCATTGCTGTTTAAAACGTTGGAGGGATCCCTGACAGCAGACTTCCCCAGTGAAATTAATCTTTGATTTCCTGACTGGCTGGTGCAAAGAGTGTTAATTGTTAACAACTTCAATCTCTTCTCCATTTGTTATAAAGCTGCTAATTGGTCCAATGGTGAGAATCTTTATTTTCTTAATAGTGAGCTTCAATCCATATTGAAGACTACACTCTTTTACCTTCTGCAGCTAATACCTCATATCCTACTCAGTTTCAGCAAGCAAGATTGTGTAATATTCATAGCGCACGTTGTTGATGAGTCTTCCTTTGATCGTGATGTCACAATTCTCCTCATAAGTACAGCCTCCCGAATTATCTATTCTGCATATAGATTGAAAAGGTATGGATATAGGATACATCCCTGATGCACACCTTTCCTGGTCCTGAACCATGCAGTGTTTCCCTGTTCTGTTCTGAGGACTGCTTCCTGCTTCAAATATAGGTTTTGCAAGAGCACAGTCAAGTGTTCTAAGATTCCCATTCTTCTCAAGGTTAGCCACAATTCTTTTGTGATCTACACAGTCAAATGCCTTTGCATAGTCAATGAAACACAAGTAGACATTGCTCTGGTACTCTTTGCTTTCAGCCAAAATCATCTGACATTGGCAATAATGTCTCTAGTTTCGTGACTCTTCTAAACCCAGCTTGTATTTCTGGTAGTTCTCTGTTAATTTACTGTTCTATTCATTTCTGGATAATCTTCAGCAGGATTTTGCATGTACGGTGTTAGTGGTACTGTTTGATAATTTCCACACCCTGTTGAGTCACCTTTATGGGGTATAGACTAGACTACTGCTAACAGCAAGCAGTCATGGAAAGCTGTCAACAGCGTTCTTTCTGGGTCACCTGACTCTCTGTCATCCTTTTCCTCCACCCCAATTCTCATTCCCAGTGATATTTGACAAGTGTTGAAAAAAATATCATTTGGGACCTTTGTCCATACGTTACACTACCTAGCATATGCATGCTGTTGTTGTTGTTGTTATGTGCCATCGAGTCACCTGCAACTCATAGCAATTTATGGAGAATAGTTCTGAACCCTGCTCTGTCCTGAGCCAGTCTCACTGACTCTAATACACCCAATCCCATGACCTCAGTTACTGTGTCAGTCCATCTCATCTAGAGTCTTCTTCTCCTGTGGCGTCCTTCCACTCTTCCAAGAATGATATCTTTCTCCAAGGACTTGTCCCTTGTGGCCAAGTGCCCAAAGTATGTGAGACTGGGGTTCAAAATTCCTGCCCACAAGGAGCAGCTTGGTTTCACCTTCTCTAGGACAAACCTGTTTGTTCTCTTGACAGTTCATGGTATGTTCAAGATGCTTCTCCAGCACTACAACTCAAAGCCATCGATTATTTTTCTATCCTCTTTATTCATTGTCTACCTCTCTGATGCATAGCAAGTAATTGCAAAGACCATGGCCTGGATCAGGCACACCTTAATCTCTAGACTTATATCATTGATTTTCAGCCCTTTGGAAGGGTCCCTGGCAGCTGATTTCCCTAATATCAGTATCTTTTATATGCACTATCTTTTATTTTCTTATTTTATAAGAAATATTGGGTGCAAGGATTTTACGGAAGGTCTTATGTTATTTTTCCTCTTTAAAATTCTTAGATCTGGTTCAGCCTAGTTTATGTAACCTAATTACACCAACATTCCCCAGCCTCCAGAACTCATTGAACCTTATTTTATTACTCCATGGAAAATATTTTTTATGACTGACCATAAAGAGAAATCAACAAGATTTTCTTCTTTATCTTATTTGCATGTATGAGTTCCATCAACTGTTAATACTTATTAGCAGAAAACATTCTTTCCATCTGGCTTTCTTTATACTCTGGGAGTGTGATGGCTGAGAAGGGACATCATAAAATCTGTAATGTTATTAGTGATGAGGACCAAAAGGTTTTCAAACTTGTTTTCCAGATTTTAAGATTCTAGGGGGGAGAAGGTTTATGTGTCCTTTCTTTTTCTTTCCTTGTCCCTTTCCTTCAGGCCTTCATTCCTCCTTTGCTCTTTTATTTTTTTTTCTATAATTATATTTTATTAATTTTCATAAACATTTACAGGATTTTTGGGCTTCCACTCATTCATTGTTGCACTATTCTCTCTACCCTCCTCAGGAAAGTACCCAACTCTTAAGTTTTCAATGCAGTTTTTTCAATATGTGTGCATAAATTTCTATGAATCTTTCTCCGATCAGAACACAAGATATTGCGAGCACCCCGGTAGGATTCCTCATCCCTCCTCTCAGTTGTGGTCTTCAGAGCTAAACACTATTGTGACCTCTGCCACCACTGATTATGAATCTTTAAACAGTTAAAGCAACTAGTTGAAGCACTTGTCTCCTAACTGAAAGGTTGGCAGTTCAGGTTCATTCAGAGACATCTCAGAAGAGAGATATGACATCCTATTTATAAAATATCAACCATTAAATATTCTGTTGAACAGAGTTCTGTCTTGACACTTGAAGCCAATTTTTTTTTACATCCTGTCATTGATTCACTTAGTTCACAATTTCGCTTCCTTTATGTCTGGTTTTTGCCATATAACATTTTGTATGTAAGATTCATTAATGCTGTTGAGTATAACTGTAGTTGTTGTTGTTTTTTTATTTTTAATAATATCCCTATATTGAATATGCATTATTTATTTTCTTGCCAAGGAATTCTGCATGATTTAAATCAGAAAAGATGTGCTTCAGGGTTGTATCCTTTATACCTATTCAATATGTATGCTGAGCAAATAGTTCAAGAACCTGGACTATATGAAAAAGAATGTGGCATCAAGATTGGTGGAAGATTTATTAACAATCTACAACCTTGCTTTCAGAAAGTGAAGACGACTTTAAGAACTTACTATAGAAGATCAAAGACTACAGCCTTCAAAATGGGTTACAGCTCAACATCAAGTAAAAAAAAATCCATAGCACTGAACTAATAGGCAACGTCACAACTGATGGAGAAAAGGTGGAAGTTGGCAATTATTTCATTTCACTTGGATCCACAATTGATCACCCTTGGAACCAGTAGTCAAGAAATCAAAAGATTTGTTCTTTGGAGAAATCTGCTGTCAGGACCTCTCCCAAGAGCTAAGGAACAAAGATTTTAGTTTAAAGGCTAAGGTACACCTAATCCAAAGTACAGTAGTTTTATTTGCTTCATTTGACTGCGTAACAAACTGTGGCTGACTCTGAGAAGAATGGGAATCCCAGAACATTTAATCGTGCTAATGCGAAACCTATACTTGGACCAAGAGGCAGTCATCAGAACAGAGCAGGGCAACACTGCATGGTTCAAAATTGGGAAGGCTGTACATCAGGGATGTGTCCTATCTCCATACCTTTTCAACCTGTATGCAGAGCAGACTATCCGAGAGGCGGGGCTCTATTAGGAGAGGCATGGCGTTAGGATTGGTGGATGATCTATCAACAATCTGCGTTATGCAGATGACACAACCCTGCTCACTGAAACTGAGGAGGACCTCATGCACTTACTGCAGAGGGTCAAGGACTGCAGCCTTCAATATGGATTGAGGCTCAATGTTAAAAAGACAAAAATTCTCACCACTGGACCAATCGGTAGCATCAGGATGGATGGCGAAGAGATTGAGATTGTTCACAGCTTCAGTTTGCTCGGCTCCACGGTCAACACTCTTGGCACCAGTAGCCAGGAAATAAAAAAACGTATTGCGATGGGAACGTCTGTGGTTAGGGATCTCTCCGAAATACTCAAGAGCAACAGTGTCTCTCTGGAGACTAAGGTCCACCTGATACAGGCCATGGTTTTTGCAATCACTTGTTATGCATCAGAGAGTTGGACAATGAATAGGGAGGATAGAAGGAGAATTGATGCCTTTGAGCTGTGGTGCTGGAGAAGAGTATTGAATGTACCATGGACTGCCAAGAAAACAAACAGAATCATCATAGAGAGGATTAAACAAGGCTGCTCCTTGGAGGCAAGGATTCTGGGACTTCGTCTGACATACTTTGGCCATGTTGTAAGGAGAGACAGGTCTTTGGAGAGGGACATCATGCTGGGTAGAGTAGAGGGACAGCGCAGAAGGGGAAGACCCTCTATGAGGTGGATTGATTCAGTGACTGGGGTACTCGGGATGGGTGTGTCAGAGACAATGAGATTGGCACAGGATAGAGCAGGGTTTAGGGCTGTTGTACATAGGGTCGCTATGAGTCGCAAACGACTCCACGGCACATAACAACAACAACATACATGAGAAAGTTGGACAGTGAATAAGGATGATAGAGAAGATTGGATGCCTTTGAACTGTGGTGGTGGCAGTGAAAAGTATTGAATATACCATTGACTTCCAAAAGAACAAACAAATTTGTAGTGAAGGAAATGAAACTGGAGTGATCCTTAAAGGCCAGATTGTGAGACTTTATCTGTCTTACTGTGGGCTTATGTTAAGGAGGAACCAGTCTTAGAGAGACATCGTCCTGGGAAATGTAGAGGGTCAATGCAAGAGAGGAAAGAAGACACCCTCAACAAGATGTATGGACAGTGATTATCACAGTGACCTTGAACATGACATAGATAGTGAGGATGGTTCAGGATAGGGCAAGGTTCAGATCTATTGTTCATAAGGTCACTAGGAGTTGTAGTTGATTTGACAGCACCTAACAATAACAACATTATCTCTTGATTATACTTAATTTGGAGCTGTTATAAGTAAAACTATTCTGAACATGTTTGGTGGAAATGAATATTAATTTTTTTAATCCATGAGTGGAATTTATGGGTTTTATTTAGTGTAATAGATATTCTGTAGTTTTTGAAACTTATTTCCATTTGCACTTTCACTAGAAGTGCACAGTAGTTCAAGTTGCCCTATATCCTTGCCAACACTTGGTATTCTGGGTATGTATAATTTTAGCTAATTTTAGAGTTTTAAAACTTGTCTACTCTTGAGCTAAAAATAAGTTACACTCAAGATGAATGAAATAGGTACAGGTTCAGGCAGAACACTCTTGACCTTACTTTATAGTATCAACACAAGTAGGAAACAGTAATGAATTCCTTTTTTAATGAGATATCCATAGTAAAGTGCATCACAGTTTGTTATTTGACTGATGGGAAAAGAAGGCAATGTTCAGATAATCACAATTACCAAACATTTTTGTAAAGTGGAGGAGACTTACTCTTTTCACTGTCTCAACATTGTTGTTGTTTGCTGTGGAGATAGAACTGACCCCTAGCTGATGGTCCAGTGGGTTTAAAGAGACAGTAAATCATGTGGGAGAAGATTACACTGTTTTCTCCCTTGGAGCAGTACTGTGGATTCAAACCAAGTGCCTCCAGGTTGGCAGTACAGTTCCTTAACACTATGCCACTGCATCTCCCATTATTCATGTATCTTTGAGCTGATTTCTCTGTGTGCTCCTTACAGGTGAAAGTGGTGAACTTCATCTCACATAACTTTGGACTTTGTGTCAAGAGCACCAGGTCTTAAAAATAGACATGGTGCTGGGAAGAGTAGAGGGTCAGTGAAGGAAACGAAGACCTTCAAAAAGGTGGATCCGCAGTGGATTTATGCATGTCAGAGATGGGGAAGACCACAGACGATGGGACAAGGTTTCAACTTGTTGTTCATAGGGTCGCTATGAGTCACAGCCAACGCAACAGCACCTAACAGTAATAGTTTCTCTAAGTTCATTCCTTTGCCTTATTGAGGGTGCTTGGTGAGTATGCACATCTTGGTCTCGTCTCAAAGCCACTGAGGGAGAATTCTAGTCCCTGAAGTTTGCAAGTATGCCAAGCCCCTTTGATAACTCCTATGGACATTAAAATTTCAACACTACATTATAGGGTTGTTGTTGGGTGTTTTTTTTGTTTTTTTTTCAAGGCTGGAAGTGTAACTGGCAATAAGAAAAATTGGATTAAATTCATGGTGACTTATTTTCAAGATAATGATTGAAGCGCTCTGAAATCAGAACTGCCTCAAGAAATCTCAGCCACCTTTGATATCAAATAATCCAACATACAGGCAATTAGAATCTCGGACGGAAAAGAAAGGATGAGACCCAAGAAATATCTGACAAAATTATGACTACACGTTGTCAGAAATTGGTATGGATACCAAACCACAGATCAAAGCAGCTCAGTACCCAGCCGGATAAGAAACCAGTGACAGTAATAACAAATTGTAGCAAGACTTGTCATTTTGAAACAGCTACATACCAAAGACAATTTATTTTCCATCTTTTTTCTCAAGTATATCTAGTAGAACTTGTTCCGCGACATTTTCATAGCTGTGACTTTTCAGAAAGAGATCGCTTTCTGGAAGCATTCCGACAAGTCCAAATCACCAGCCCTTCCATTGGTAACCGGGTATTGAACTTGTGCCATCCAGGAACACTACCCATATTCTAGTATTGTGCTTCTTTAGTGAAATCATGCTGTACTCACGGATGTTCACCTACATGGTAGTATGTATCATGTTTCTAAAAATATAGCAAACTTGATTTCACATTCTCTATGAACTATAGCCCAGATTCCTCCACAGGTTTTGTTGTTGTTGTTATGTGCCATCGAGTCGCCTGCGACTCATAGCGACCCTATGTACAACAGCCCTAAACTCTGCTCTGTCCTGTGCCAATCGCACTGTCTCCGACACTCCCATCCCGATTATCCCAGTCACTGAATCAATCCACCTCATAGAGAGCATTCCCCTCCTGCGCTGTCCCTCCACCCTCCCAAGCATGATGTCCTTCTCCAAGGACCGGTCTCTCCTCACAACATGTCCAAAGTATGTTAGACGGAGCCTCAGAATCCTTGCCTCCAAGGAGCCACCCGGTTTAACCCTTTCCAGGACGAATCTGTTTGTTTTCCTAGCAGTCCATGGTCTTCTCAATACTCTTCTCCAGCACCACAGCTCGAAGGCATCAATTCTCCTTCTATCCTCCTTGGTCATTGTCCAACTCTCCAATGCATAACAAGTGATTGCGAAGACCATGGCCTGTATCAGACGCACCTTAGTCTCCAGAGAGACACCATTGCTCTTCAGTACTTTGGAGAGGTCCCTAACAGCAGACTTTTCCATGGCAATGTGCCTTTTAATTTCCTGGCTACTGGTGCCAAGACTGTTGACTGTGGAGCCAAGCAAACTAAAGCTGTGTACAATCTCAATCTCTTCACCATCCATCCTGATGTTGCCAATTGGTCCAATGGTGAGAATCTTTGTCTTCTTGACATTGAGCCTCAATCCATATTGTAGGCTGCAGTCCTTGACCCTCTGCAGCAGGTGCTTCAGGTTCTCTTCAGTTTCAGCGAGGTGTTTTATTTCTTTTTCTTTTACTGTTGTTTTCATTAGCCCAGTTGTTACAGTGGCTTACTTGACATTTATCAAATGCTCTTGAATTATTTGAATTGTCCTCAAGGAGCTGGCAGACCAGCCTCGAAGAGCTGCTTCCCATGCGCAGGCAGATGCTAGCTAGCTTCAATCTTTGGAGAGATGTGATAAATCACAAGAGAACCTTTGTACCCAATTCACAGTGCAGAATGTGTGGGTGGTTGCTTGACAGGAGTTTTGATCAATTTTAGAGATTGCTCACCAGTGGTTCTTTTTGCCCCATATCACTGTGTATTCTGGCAGGTTTCTCTGTCGTAAACTGCAGGTAGCGACTAGTTACTGACGTCAGTTTCTTTGAAAGTTCAATGAGACCAGGCCTTACAAAAGATTTGTGCTATCAGAGGTCATATGGCGAAAGCCAAAGATGCTTAGCATTTTGGGACCATTCTGCTCTGATTCTCCCAACAAATGCCAGCATCTGCTGTTTTTATGTTTTCTCTTTATCAGGCCAAAACTCCAGAACCCTGTTTGGCCTCCTGCTTTGCTGCCTAAGACTCAAAGTAGTATTTATTTACATCTGTCTGTTGTTCTTCTAGAAAGATGGGAAGCGGAACAAGGATTTCTATCACATCTAAGTTGTGTCCCTTAGATGGAAAGCCTGGGATTTTACTCAGTGACATTCTTCATCCCGCGCCCCTTTTGTGACCATCACAATGCCCTTGTAAATCCTGATCCCTGGATACTTCGCCTGTGCAGTTACCCACATAACTTACATCTCCACCTGGAAAACTTTTCAAATCAAGTTTTATCTCCTTGATGTTCACATACTTTTTCGCCACTTGCTTCTCCTCTTCATCTTACATATTTATTTCTGATATTTTTATCTACAAGGACTTGCCTTTGATTAAGGATTTTGTTCCTTATATGTTTTTTTCTCAGTTTATTCACTTTATCAAAGGATAGGAGGTACCTCGGGTGACCCAACATCCCTGGTCCATTAAATCTTGGTGTCAAAGGCATACATTTGCTTTGATAGATGACCTAATAAACCACTTCCATCTCTAGTTTCAGTGATTTTGTAATTTAAAATTATTGCTTTTTGTAGGCGTATGATTTTCTTCTCCTCTCACTTGGTTTCCTAGAATCTCATAATTAAGTGTAATAGATTGTTTAGAATCTTATCTTGGAAGCATGTGGGTTTGTTTTGAGTTGTTTTGGTTTGTTGTGGGATTTTTTTTTCTTTCTTATTGAAGGACAAGGAAATGGAGCTTCATACATCAGAATATTAAGCTTAAAATCTCTTTTATGAGGAGTAAAAAAAGGAAATAGAAGTCATGCTCAGGAAAGACACACTTTGATCTTAAAAGTTAGATAAAAAAACAAAAACAAAACCGTGTAGATACGTTTGTTGGTGATGAAAACACTTAGTGAAAATGAAATCCCACGCTTAAATGTAGACACACGCTTAGTAGATAGTCAAGCACTCTAAATATACATGAAAGTGTGTATGTGTGATTGCAAAAAATTAAGCTCATGATTTAGCCCAATTAACAGGTAAATTCTAATAGGTGTGTGTCACTTGTCCTCGTAAAATTTTTAGTTGGCTTTTTTCAGGAGGGACAACATTTTATTGGGTCTTGAGTGAAAGCTTTCAAAACGTCTTAGTTTCACACTGAACAATTTGTACACCTTTTGTTTTGTGGCATTAATTTCAAGCCCTTCAGTCTAACAAGACCCTTCCCACTTCTTCCTTAAGTTCCTCATTTTTATTCTTCCTTCTTTTTGGCTCTTTTCTGCCTCCTGAACTTTGTTTTTTGGAAGATATTACCCCTGTGGCCTATATAGTTGATTGTTCTGTGGAGAACGTTCCTCATTGGTATTGTGTTGTTACATAGCATCAAGTTGAAACCAACCTGTAGCTGATACTCCAGTGGGTTTTCAAAGGCTGTTAATCACATGGGAGAAGAGTGCCTATCATTCTCCTGCAGAGTAGCTAGCTGGTAGATTTGAACCACATACTTTCAGGATTGCAGTACAGTTTGTATAGTTTGTATAGTTGTATAGCAGTATAGTTTGTCTATTGTTTGGCTAGAAGGTGATTCTGGAGGTGAATTCAGTCCTAAGTCTGAAGGGTATCACAGGGGCATAAGCTCAAGAGTTTTATCACTATCTAACTGTACTACTAGGCCGCATAATGATAGATGGAGAGGAGATTGAAACTGTCAACAGCTTCATCTTGCTTGAATCCACACTTAACATCCTTGGTACCAGCCGTCAGGAAATAAGGAGACACATTGCACTGGGAAAATCTGCAGTTAGGGACCTTTCCAAATTATTGAGGAGTAGTGATGTCTGTTTGAAGACCAAGGTGTGTCTGATTCAGGCCATAGTCTTCCTGATTACTTGTTATGCATCTGAGAGCTGGACAATGAATAAGGATGACAGAACATCGATGCCTTTGAGCTGTGATGCTGGAGAAGAACACTGAACATGGACAGCTAAGAAAACAAATAGGTATGTCTTAGAGAAGGTGCAGCTGGAGTGCTCTTTAGAGGCAAGAATGATGAGGTTTTGCCTCACATACTTTGGCCATGTTGCAAGGAGGTGCTATTCTTTGGAGACGAACGTGATGCTGGGAAGGGTGGAGAGTCAGAGAAGGAAAGGAAGACCCTCAACCAAGTGGATTGACACAGTGACTGCTGCAATGAGCTCTTTCATGTCAGGAAATGTGAAGATGGCGCAGGATGGAACAGGATTCCGATCTTTCATTCATAGGGTCTCTGTGAATCATGGTTGAATCGATAGCCCTTCACAACAACAACAACATCAGATCAATTAGTCTAGTCTTTTTATAGTTTTTACTTTTGTTCTACATTTTTCTCCCCCTCTGGCCAGAACCTTCTGTTGTATTCCCAGTACTGCTATCTAAACACCATCCAGTTTTTATTCTCAGGTAGTAGAGACCGTGGCTGACATGGTCTGTCAGTCCTTCAGACTAATTATTTCCTTGAGTCTGAATTTTTTTTGTACTTTGATTAATGCAAGATATGCCACAATTGCAATATTCCCTTTCAGAAAATGCACAGAACCTGAAGGAAAAAGAAATCTGAAAGAAATAAGTTTAACCTTTTGTGGCTAATTTTCATAACAATATAAAATTAAGGGAGAATTCAAGGAATAAGCACCTCAAATACTTACATTCTGTTTGTTATAAGTTAGATGTGACAATGGTCCAGATGTTTCAGACTGGGATGCGGTAGCACTAGAAATGGAACACAGGCCAATGGAAATGTATATGTTTGGACCTAATAATATGGTAAAGTCCTTCTAAAGATCTAATTTTGAAGTTTGTGGTTGTTGCTAGGGGCTGTCAAGTCTATATGACTTACACAGACTCTGTGAACAACAGTTCATAAGCTTGCCCTACTCTGTGCCATCTTCATCATCTCCATCCTGCCCTCTGCTACAGTCACCTTGTTAATGTAGCTTGTTGAGGTTCTTCCTCTCCTTCACCGACCCTCCACTGTCCCCAGCCTGACAGCATGCCCATAGTACGTGAAATCAGTTTCTCCATCATCACCTCCAGTGAACCCTGCTGGCACTTCCTCCAGGACTCGGTACATTTCTTCCAGTTTAAAATTGAGGCTATTCTTCATTGATTAGTGAACGCTTAAAGTTTGACATCTTTATGAAAAAGACTTCATCAACACGGTAGCTGTTGATGCTTATGTGACTGTAATGGATTTATCATTTAGGGGCTGTTTTCAGTCTTGATTCTGGGTTTTTTAGTGGTGGTTTAGTATTCTCTGGAATCACCACTTCCTTTGGCAGTCATTGTGTCCTGGCTTGCGAGGGTGTATGTTCTTACAGTCATAATGTCTGGAGTGTGTATTGATTTACAGAGTTCTGTAGCTGAAGGCATGCATTCTGTTATGCTCCATTACTCTACATACAAAGGAAAACATTTCCATTTTAAAAGCAAGCTCAATTCTTCAGTTGTTGCAAAGACTTAGCTTCTGCTAAGGGTAAAGGGCACCGGCTCTGTCCCCCTGAGGCTTTATTTTATGGGACTTTGACATGTTTGTGTCTTCAGATCCTCCACTTAATGAAACCCATTATATGAAAACATAAATTTACAAAATTAGGGCTCAGTGATTCTAACGTTGTGTCAGCGTCTTGTTAAAATTCCGTTTTCCGTGTGTGTGTGTGTGTGTGTGTGTGTGTGTGTGTGTGTGTGTGTGTATGTGAAGAAAGATGCAAAGGGCAGCCTTTGAAGTCTGATGGACTTACATTGGACTTCAGGCATCAACTTTTCTACCTAGGAAGTCTATGTCAGAACTTTTAACCTCCTGAGCTTTAGTTTTCTTATCTGAAAAATGAGACAATTAATTGTGCCTATTTCATGAGGCAATTTGTGAGAATCCAATGAGATAATTCATGTCAAGCACCTATCAGTGGCTGGCATATAATAAGCCCTCCAAAGGATAGATTATATAGAGATGTTTATGTGAAAATATGTGTGTGTAGGCATCCATACATATGTATTTGTGATTTGCATAGTGCTCAGGTACATAGTACACGATGATTACATAGTGTTCATGGTGTTTATATAAAATGAGGCATACTTACAAAATCAATAGATGATACATGCATAGAATTTTCTGCAGACAATTTATCTGGCTAATTATGTATTGCAGAGACCACTATTAAACTTCATTTCCATTCCTTACACACACAGGTACCAACTAGAGAGGTAGGTGACCTAGAAACGTGCCGAATGGTGCAAGGAAGCCATCTGCACGGTTTCAAAATTGCCGCAGACAGCATGGTGTGTGTGTGTTTCACTTCACCAGTCCTTTACCCCTTTTGGCCAGTGAAACCCTGTCAAAGTTTGGAATGTGAGAGGAAAGCTGAATATTGGAAATGCGTAGAGCTGTCCTTGTGTCCTACATCTGTAGAAGAACTGAAGAGGAAGGATCGAACAGAGAGAGATGCTGGGCTGCTGTTCAGTTATTTTTGTCAGTGCTACAAGTTCTGACAACTCAGGTTACCCGTTTCAAGTTCAGACTAAAGAAGTTTTGAGGGGCTGCACCTATCTAGCTCAATAGTATCAAGTTAAGTGTGTATAATACCAGCGGAAATGTTGGTGGTTTCAGTTCACTCAGAAATGGGCCCTGTGATCTGATACAGCGTGGAAAGCCCTATGAAGCAGTTCTTCCAACACCCATGGAGTGAGCTGGAATTAATTCTGTGACTCACAGCTCCATGCCGCGTCCATTGGATGCAGGCTGTCCTCAGGAAGCGGCCATGACCTTGGCCAAGTTTCAGCTCCAGGTAATTTCCAGAAGGGCTGACAGCAGGCAACACTGGCAGCAGCTTGAGTAATGACTTCTTTAGTTCTTAATGGGGATCGGTGTGGTACAGCATGAAGGCTACAACCAACAATTAGAGCCAATAATTGCTAGAAAGTGTCGTTTTATATGGGCTAACTAGTTAAGCACTTAAGTACTAGCTCAAAGGTCGGCGGTTCAAAGCCCACTCAGAAGTGACATGAAAGATGGACTGGCAACCCTTAAAGGTCACAGTCTTCAAACCCTGGGGAGCATTTGTCAGCACCTGAGTTAGAATTGACTCAACAAATACAAACACAGTCTGGTCTGTATTTTTTTTTCTTTCTTTTTCGTTTTTGTCCCACTCCTTCACAGATGATTTTTTTGTTTTTAATAATTTTATTGGTTTGTACATAGTACTAATACATATTGTGTTTCTTTCAAGCATATGGTTGTTTTTTAGGGGGGTAATATATAAGATTTGTTGTGGTTTTGGTTTTTTGGGGGGTTTGTTTTTAACATGTTGTTGAAGATTTTTAAAAAATAGTTGGAGCAAATGGTTGGGAACTTCCAGAAACTCAAGCTGGATGCGGAAGAAGAGGTGGAATTATGAATATCATTGCTGAACCTCAGATGGATTTTAGCTGAAAGCAAGGGATACCGTAAAATGTTTATTTGAAGTTTGGTGTGCTTTTTTTATTTTATATTGGTTTGCTCACAAAGTTTATATACATTGTGTTTTACTCTGTTCTTCATTTATATTGTGTTTCATACAATCATTCCTATGTAATTTTTAAAATCAATCACCATTGGACCTTGCCCATCATTGCCCAGTCTTTCACTCCCTCTCTCTACCTACCAAACTATACAACTTAGTGGCTTTGCCCCCCTACCCATCCTCACCTCTCTGCTTCCACCACTGCCCCCCCTGGGACCCCACACATATTTACTAGTTTTCCTTCTTTTTTACAATAATAATCTTAACCAGTATTTGTCCTTATGAGACTGAGTTAGTTCACTCAGTATAATTCTCTCCAGTCTCTCTCAAGTTATGTAGTATTTTTCAAGAATGTTTGCTCCTGAGTGCTGCATAGTATTCCATTATTGAATGTACCATAATTTCTCAATCCATTCATTTGTGATTGGACATTTGGGCTGTTTCCATGTTCTTGCAATGGAGAAGAATGTTGCTATTAACATTCTGTACACATCTTCATTTGTGTCTCAGTTCTAATTTCCTTTGGAGTATAGTCCTAGTAGTAGAATAGCTGGGTCATACAGAGTTTTTATGTTCAGCTTTTTGAGAGATATACGAAACTGTCTTCCGGAGTGATTGTAGCATTTTATAATTCCACCAACAGTGTATGAAAGTTCCCACCTCCCCAAATCCTATCCAACATCTACTGCTTGCTGCTTTGCTAAACTTTGCTACTGCTATTGGGGTGAGATGGTACCTCATTGTGGTTTTGATTTATATCTCTCTTATTGCGAGTAATTTTGAGCATTTCTTCACAAGTCTCTTTTCCACCCTAATGTCTTCGTCTGTGTAAAGTCTTTCATGATATTTGCCCATTTTGTAATTGGGTTATCAGTCTTATTTTTCTGGAGGCCCAAGAGTATTCTGTAAACTTTTGTTATGAGATCCTTGTCTGAGATGCTACAGCCTAACATTTGTTCCCAGTTGGTAGGTTTTATTTCCACCCTCCTGTGCTTTCTCTCCTGAAGCTTAATGTCTTCTTTTTTCTCTGCACATTGTTTTTTCATACAAACATTCATACACATTGTATTTTTTTTACATATTGTATTTTATATAACTAATTACTGTGAATCATCAGTCATTTTTTTATTGCCTCCCAACTTTTCACAGATTCTCTTTGTATGTGGAGAAAATTAACATGATATTTGGAAGGACGGTAACTCAGAATTAGAAATCATATTATTTATATTATCAAAATTGTCTCTCTTTTTACATAGGAATAATAATTGAACTTATCCAAAGGATTATCCAAATGAATATTTTTTAAGCATAATAATTTTTCACAGTTTTGCTAGCCCATTTTAATTGCCCCATGAATTAATATTGGTGATTAATATTTTTGTTTTTATCAAAATATTGATAGTGTCCCACATTTGTGCACTCCTCGCTGACATTCCAGCAGGATAGATCATACAGGAGGTTAATTGCCAATCATTCTTTGATGGAGAAGCTAGTGGAGTCAAAGTACGAGTCTTTGGATTGTTATCACAACTTCTTAACAGAAATAATTGATGTAGGAGAGGTCATCCACTCAGTGACTAAGAAGCATTAGACTCTTCAGGTTCAGCCTAATTTGCAAGCTCGGTGTTTTCAATTCCTCAAGGACCTTGGGTTATCAGGTAGACTCCAGTGACTAAGTAAGCCTCCCTAGACTTGTCAGCATGTGGTGTGATGGCTGCCTGTTCCCTCTTCAACCAAACACTTTCTTAACTAGTTTTCTTGGATTTCTTTCCGTGTTTCTAGTCACTCCATACCAATGTCTTTGTTGGCACATCACACTGATGTAACCACTCAACACCAGAGTTCTTTTCAGGTTCATTGTAAGATCTCTGTTTTCTTAATGCTCACTGCCCTTTAGCCCCTGGATTTGTATAGCAACTCAATGATGATGAATCCTAAGTTGAAGCTTCAGACCCAACGTCTCCACTGCATATCCAAACTAGATATGTCCATCTTTCCCTTCAGTCTAGCTCCTGCAGTCTGTACTTCAGAAACTCTCTTTTCCTCTTTTCTTTATTTTCGTGCTCAAGGCAGAAACTAGGGGATCATCCCTCCAGACCTCTCCCTCTTGCCTCAAGTACACTAACTTGTTATCTAATTGAAGGCTCCCAAGTGGCACAGTGGTTAAGAGCTTGGATGCTAATCTAAAGGTCAGTGGTTTGAACCTACTAGCTGCTCTGCAGGAGAAAGATGTGAGAATCTCTTCTGTGAAGATTGACAGCCTTGGGAACCCCAGTGGTCCAGCTCTGTTCTGTCCTGTATTGTGCTACAAGTTAGAACTCATCTGACCAAAATTAATTTTGCTTGGTTATCATTGAAGCTGTGAGGTGCTTTTTATTGTTGTTGTTTGGTACCATCATGGCTGAACCAACTCATAGCTGACCTTCCTGCAGGTTCTCAGAGACAATTAACTGCACAGGAGGAGATTTCCCATCCATCTCTTGCAGAGCAACTGGTGAACTCAAACTGTGTGTCTATGGGATTATAGCACAGCTTGTTGCTTTTTATTAAACATGGAAAATATGTACGGTGCATTTGGTTGACACAGTGACTGCCAGAGATTGTGATGATGGCACGGGATTAGGACAGTGTCCAGATTGGTTGTTCATAGGGTCACTATGAGTCATACTTGACTAGACAGCATCTAACAGCTCACCTCTCTAGTAGAAGCCACCATCATCTCTGGGTTCAACAAAAGGCTCCATCCAGCCTCCTAAATAATTTCTATATCTCTGACCTTCCTCTAAACCCTCATCTGACTCTATTTTCTACAGGTAGTCAGTGTGAGAGTGTAAAAGTCTCTGTAAACTTTCATTAAAATTAATAAAAATCAAACCGTGTTCTGAGTTGGGCAAATGTGCTGCTATGGATCTCTTTAAAGTGCTGAAGAGCAGGCACAGCCTTTTAAAACTGCCCCGAGCCAGGGTATTTGTTCGGTTGCTTCATAAGTATGTGAAAGTTGGACAGCTAATAAAACAAGACCAAAGCAGAAAAAAAATTATATCACGTCCCTCCTCTGCTAAACTCTACTGGCTGCTCATTAGGAGAAAATACCAAGATCCAAGAACCTTGCCTCCAAGACCTTTCATGGTGTTGCCCATCCTTTGCCTCTGAGATCTTAAATGGCTCTTCCTGTCTCACAAACGAGGAAGCTGTGGCTTGGTGACATTGCGTTTCGTCTGAAGCTGGCTCGAGCCAGACCGACTCCGCGCCGCCATGGCTGACAAAATTGACATGTCTCTGGACGACATCATTAAACTGAACCGGAGCAAGTGAGGTGGCCGCGGCCCATTAGAGAGAAGTATTATTTATTTATGCTATCTAGCATATCTTAGTCTCTGGGGACTAAGGTGCAGTCTGATACAGGCCATGGTCTTTGCAATCATTTGTTATGCATCAGAGAGTTGGACAATGACTAGGGAGGATAGGAAGAGAATTGATGCCTTTGAGCTGTGGTGCTGGAGAAAATTATTAAATATATATCGGACTGCTAGGAGAACAAACAAGTTCAACAGCCTGGCTGTTCCTTGGAGGCAAGGATTCTGAAGCTCTGTCTGATATACTTTGGACATGTTGTAAGGCAGGATCAGTCCTTGGAGAGGGATGTCATGCTTGGGAGGGTGGAGGGACAGTGCAGGAGTGGAAGACGCTTGATGAGATGGATTGATTCCGCCACTGGGGCAGTGGGGTAATGGGGATAGGTGTGTCAGAGACAATAAGGTTGACAAGAGATCAGAGTTTAGGGCTGTTGCACTTAGGATCGTTATGAGTTGCAGGTGACTTGACAGCACATAACAACATCATATAAAACATTACTTTTTTATACTAGTGTGTTTATTGCTACCACAGTGAAGAAAATGTTACTTAGAACAGTGACTTGATTTTTCTTTTCTTTTTTTTTTTTACTTTGGAAAACTCCTGTGCATGAGATTTTGGTCAAAAATGTATACTGTAGAGTGCTTGGCTGGGGAATGACCCATAGTTGTTGGAAAAGTCAAGGAGGCCCAGCTTTGCTTTGTGAGTGATTCTTGACATGTTTTATTTCAATGTGGAGTCTTTCTGAGAGCTGTTAGAGAATCGCTTTTAAATATCTCTGATATATGTCCTGTCACAAGAGATTCTTGAAAGAAAAATAAGTATAGCTAAGCACACTGACCCGTTAAGCAGTAAGTTGTGAATAGTTACGGTGACTGAAGGGCTATGTAGGCTTCGGGGTTACTGTTAATAAATATAAATTGGCCTTGCTGTGCCTCACATTTCATGGGTAGAAGAGAACGAGGACTCGGAGCTAACCGTGGACGCATCCTCTCACTAGCTCTCAGCCTCAAAGCATCAGCCTTGCTGATGTCTGCTGAAAGCCTATTATGTGCTGGGCACTGTGCATGGAGTCTTCTGTGTGTCTCATTTCACCTTCATAAGTATTCCTGTGACAGAGTGTATTCATTTTCTAGGCCTTCCATAACAAAATATCACAGACTGGGTGACTTCTGAGAATATAAATTTAGCATCTCAGAGTTCTGAGACCTAGCACCCGATATCAGTAGGTCTCACAGCCTCAGAAGGAGAATCTATTCTACACCTCTCTCCTGGTCTCTGGTAGCTCCAGACATTCTGTGGTGTAGAGTTACACCACGTAGCATTCTTCTTCCATCTCCCTGGTCGTGTACATCTTTCCTTTTTATGGACATCAGTCACTAGGACTAGGATCTATTCTACTCCAGTATAAGCTCATATTAACAGATGACGTCTTCAACAGATCCTGTGTGCAAACAATCACAATCATAGATACTGGGCCTAAGACTTTAATATATCTTTTAGGGATGATATCATTCAATTTATAGCAAAATTAGTAAGATGAGAAAATGGAGTCATAAGTAAGATTATGTAAGTTGATACAGTTACATATATGTGGTGGGAAAGGAATTTATACCCATGTATCTGATCTGAGATGCAAGCTAGCACTGAGATGCAACCACTAGCTTTCTAGTGCTGTTATAGCAGAGATACCAAAAGTAGATGTCATTGTTGTTACATGCCATCGAGTCACTTACAACTCATAGTGACCCTATATACAAGAGCCCTGAAACCTGCTCTACCCTGTGCCAAACTCGCCATCTCTAACACATCTACCCTTATTATTCCAGCCACTGCATCAGTCCATCTCATTGATGGTCTCCCTCTTTTTCCCTGCCCCTCCACCTTCCAAGCATGATGTCGCTCTCCAAGGACTCCTCTCTCCTTGCATCATGCCCAAAGTACATCAGACAAAGCCTCAGAATCCTTGCCTCCAAGGAACAGCCTGGATTCACCCTCTCTAGGATAAACCTGTTTGTTCTCCTGGCCACCTATGGTATATTCAACACTCTTCTCCAGCACCACAGCTCAAAGACATCAGTTCTCTTTCTATCATCCCTAGTCATTGTCCAGCTCTCTGATGCATAGCAAGTGATTGCAAAGACCATGGCCTGTATCAGGTGCACCTTAGTCTCCAGACTGACATCAGTACTCTGGAGAGGTCCCTGACAGCTGACTTTACCAATGCAATTCATCTCTTGGTTTCCTGGATGCTGGTACCAAGAATGTTGATTGTGAAGCCAAGCAAACTAAAGCTGTTAACAATCTCAATCTCTTCACCATCCATCGTGATGCTGCCAATTGGCCCAGTGGTGAGAATCTTTGTTTTCTTAAAGTCGAGTTTCAATCCATATTGAATGCTGCAGTCTTTGACCCTCTGCAGCAAGCGATTCAGGTCCTCTTCCATTTCAGCAAGCAGGGTTGTGTTATCTGCATAACGTAGGTTGTTGATGTTGTTAGCAAGTAGAAATTTATTCCCTTGTAGTTAAGAGGCTAGAAGTCCAAATTCAGGGTGCTGGCTCTACTAGAAAAATCCCTCTCTGTCATTTCTAGAGGAAAGTCGGGAGTACCTTAAAATCTCCGTACATCTTGACCTTTCCCTGTTGGCAAGAAGCTTTCTAGCACAGAGATCAGGGTCTCTACAACATGCTTTGTTCCTGTTCCTCTTTCTTAGAGGTCCCTAGTCTGCTCACTTAAGATGATGCAGGTCACACCACAGGGACGCCCATCAGATGAGGTCTGTGATGGGCCTGGGTACAGCCCTATGACCTTACTCCATTTTACAACTGTTCCATTTATCAGGGCTTTTATAACTATCAAAGAGATGATGTCAACAAAATTTCTCTGAAAATAATATCCACTCATTCTCCATTGCTATGGAGTCTGATCCAGTTCATAACCGACCCTCCAACAGGCCTGCAGAGTCTATTAATCACACAGGAAGAGATTGCCCATCTTTCTTCCTTTGAGAAGCTTGTAGATTCGAACCACTTGCCTTTGGATTGGCAGCACAACTCCTTACACATTAGGTCACCAGAACTCCTTTGAACAAAAGAAACAATCAATTAAAATGTGTGCAAAAATGTGGACTTCTTATTTGAATTTCTTTTGTAAAATTCATTTTTGTATTGTCCAAGTATTATTTTATTGGTTTATTTAGCAATATTTTAGATATCTGGATTATGTAAATGAAAAGACATAGCTCCTGTTTTAAAAAATATTATAATCTAAGTAGGGTAATAGATAATAATTGCTGTAGTATTTACTACCTTTTATTTAAGGTGCAGGTTCCAAGGAGTATCAAAGCTCACTTACTGAAAAAAAAAAATAAGACTTGAGCAAACTTTTGAAACTCATAAAATGAGAGGGCAAGGAGTGCATTATGAAATACAGCGTGTGTGAAGACCTGAATTAAAAAGACCCAGAATACCCAGTTCTGATTGCCTGTGTGATACAACATGCCTTTCAGTGATGCAACCTGTTAACATCAGATTATAGTCTGCAAAGCTGCTTCTCTCTCCCTTTCTGGAGTTCAGGCAGGAGCATTAGGTCGATGGGCACTTTTATTGTCTCTTCAGCATTGAAGCAATATGTCGATGCTTATGATCTTGTTTCTCTCAAATTTTTGTCACACTCTCAACTAAGAAAACAGTCAATTTCCATTACTCCCTTACTTGTGAGACTGCCTATGTGAAATGCCACTTTGAAGTGCTACAGTTATGACATTTATGTAGTTATAGCCATCCGAACACCAAGGACTTGGGCACTTTTTAATTATACCACCAATTTGGGACATGGGCTCTGGTGCTGTGTGCTCTGTTGTATTAACCACATGAGCATCACTCTCACCTCAGAAATAATCTTTTCTTGTTTTATGGATGGGAAAAGGTCTGTAAAGTAGTAGGTGTTTTTACATATAGAGTGAGTTTGTGTTACATTACCTCATCATCCACCTGAACCCTATACTATCCATCATAGTGAAGTACTTGGTCTCTTGGACAAGCATCTTGAGAATGCACTGATGGAAGGTAAATTCCTAGACCAGTGGTTCTCGGCCAGAGTCTTACCCCAGGTCACATTTAATAATGCCTAGAAAACTACTAGTATCTAGCAAGTAGGGCCCGAAAAAAAAAGCAAGAAAACACAAAAATCCTCACCATTAAACTGGTAAGCAATGTATCAGGTAAGGGAAAGACTGAACTTGTCAGTGATTTCATCTTACAGTCAATCTCCCTAGAACTAGCAGTCAGGAGATCAGAAGACATATTGCACTGGGCAAATTATTGAAAATTACTGAAGAGCAATGATATCAGTTTGATGACTAAGGTGTGCCACATTGAGGGCATGGACTTTTCATTCACTTGCTGCGTATCTGAGAGCTGGACAGTGAATAAGTATTACAGAAGAAGAATTGACACCTTTGAGTTGTGGTGTTGGAGTACTGCTGAATATACGGGAACTGTCAAAAGAACAAATATCTATGTCTTGGGGAAAGTACAGCCAGAGTACTCCTGAGAGGCAATGATGGTGAAACTTCATCTCACATACTTTGGACATGTTAATAGAAGAGGCTATTCCTTGGAGAGGGACATCATGCTTGGAAAGATGGAGAGTCAGTGAAAGAGAAGAAAACCCTCAGTGAAGTGGATTGACACAGTGACTTCAGCAATGAGCCCAGATGTATCAGATGATGAGGATGGCACAGAATAGGACAGGGTTCAGATCTCATATTCATAGAGTCACTCTGAGTCATGCTCAGCTTGAGAGTACTTAACAACAACTTGACGAGCCCAACAGTTGTAGTGAGATGTCATGTTGTGTTGTGTACCATAGAGTCGGCACCAACCCATAGCAAAGGCTCTCCAGATTTTTCAAGAGGCTGTCAATCACACTAGAGGAGACTGTCCATTCTTCTGCAGAGCAGCTGGTGGCCTCAAACAATGTACCTTCAGGATTGCAGCACAGCTTCTTGCCACTAAGGCACCAGAGCTCTCTAGCGGGATGTCATGTTGTTATTGTATACCTTCAAGTCAGAACTGACCCATAGCTGACCCTCCAGTGGGTGTTCAGGAGGTGTTAACCACACAGGAGGAGATTGACCATCCTTCTCCTGCAGAGCAGCTGGTGGATTTGAACCGCTTGCCATTGGAATTGTAGTGTCGTTCCTTACCACTAGGCCACCACAGAATAGCATCCCTTTTTTTGCAAGTGAAGAAACTGACGGGTAGTGAATCAACAATGGCAGCAATGACCACATTGCTAATAGCTGGTAGACCCTATAACCTGGACTTCCAGCTCCAAAACCCAGACCTTTTTCTTCTTGCCAAGGCATTCATAATACTAATCGTCTTCTATCATCTCAAAGTTTACCACGTCATTGCTTCTTAGTCTGTAATGCTTGCTGATATTGTGTCTGCAGGTCACATTTAAACCTCAGACTGTTTTCATCTCATCTACTGCACCCATCTGAAGCTGGATCAATATTCAGTCATTAATTTATTTTCTACCAAGTAGATCTCTGATACTTATTATGTGTTAAACATTTAACAGATCAAAATAAGAAAAGAAGAATCTGTAGGTACCAGGTAGAAAATATAGAAGTAGCTTTAAAACTTCTTTTCCACTTGCTCTACCTTGGTGCTGGGTCATGGGTTCAAATTAACTTGCATGTAGAAATCAGTCTTCTTACAGCTTATGAACACTCCTCGTGTTGGAGTGCTAGTGACAATGAAGAGAATGTAGAAGAGGTGGAGAAGGAGGCAGCTTGTCAATACAACACTCAGTGCTTCATAGTAATTCAGTTTTTTAGAGCTGTCTAAGATTCTCACCATTGGGCCAATTGGCAGCACCATATTAGATGGAGAAGAGATTGAGGTTGTTACCAATTACAGCTTGCTCGGCTCCACAATCAACACTCTTAACACCAGCAGTCAGAAAATCAAAAGACAGATTGCATTGGAAAAATCTGCTGTCAAAGACCTCCCCAGAGTGCTGAAGAGCAACGCTGTCAGCTAGATACAAAGATGTGCCTAATCCAGGCCATGGTCTTCTCAATTACTTGTTATGCTTCAGAGAGTTGGACAGTGATTAAGGATGACAGAAGAATAATAGATGCCTTCGAGTTGTGGTGCTGGAAAAGAGTCTTGAATATACCATGGACTGCCAAGAAAGCAAATTGGTCTGTCTTGGAGAGGGTGAAACCAAGTCTCTCCTTGAAGGCTACGATTTTGAAGCTCCGTCTCAATTACTTTGGGCACGTGGCCAGGAGAGATCCGTCCTTAGAGAAGGAAATCATGCTCAGAAGGGTGGAGGGACAGCGAAGGAGAGGGAGACCTAGGATAAGATGGATTGCTTCAGTAACAGGGGTCATGGGGGTTGGTGTGTCGGAATTAGTGAGACTGGCTCAGGACAGGAAAGGGTTCAGAGCTGCTGTACTTAGGGTCACTATACATCGTAGGTGACTCAATGGCACATAACAATAACATACCGTGACAGGTTTGGAAGCAGAAGTGGCATCCACTTCCTAAGTAACATGCCTCTGGAAACTCTGGAAACTTTGATAAATGTCACTAGTTGTAGAGGGGCTTCAGCCCTTTTGTTCATAGGGCCGCTTTGAGTCGTGCTTGAAGGAAATCAGCAACAACATCAATGCAAGGTGGGTTGCTCACCTGGTGATTTGCAATTCACACAACGCCTACCATCACAGATAAATAAAAGCAAAAACACAAGAGGCTTGTCTACCTATCAAAACCAGAAAAGACCTTGAAAGTGGTTTGTGATCTCATAAATCATTGCCTCTAGTCTCCGTTGTGCTGGTAGACCTCTTTACTTGAAAAATCTGCTCAGAGATACAAGGGAAGTAATTACCGGATCTTCCCAGGAACTCTAGCAAAATCCTCAAACAACATGTTTTAAGATTTTTTAAAATTAATTTTTGAGGGGATTTGGCCACTATATGTACCACCAGGACCACAAGTATTTAATTTTCTATTTGGGAGCTGTGTAGCCTTTCTTAGGGGCCAGTAAAAGGCAGCAGGGCCACATTTTCTGTTTGAAAAGCACTGTCATATAATTTCTTTCTGAATTTATATTGCAGGTGAGAATTTGCTATTCCAATTTGCTCCTATTAACATCATCAGTACCTGAATATATCTAGCCAAAAAAAAAAAGGCAAAAAACCCATTTATTGTCTAAAACAACCTTTTACCCAAGACTGGTAAAAAAAAATAAATCAATATACAGTTCCCATCAGTATGGTAAATTAGTTACAGAAACCACAGTGCACATTTCCATTAACCCTTCTCTTCCTCGGTACAGGGAAAAGACCTTCAATTAACTGCTAATCCTTCTAAATGTGACCAAGCGTGTGACCAGGCTTGGCAGTGTCTCTGCTCACAGGTATAGAAGTGAGAGGAGACGTATTGGTCTTGGAAGGGTTTGCATGCCTTCTTGCCAGGAAGTGAGGCAACGGGTTGGCTGACCTTGGAGACCTTGCTGGCTCTGGTACTGGGTGATTTGCAGTCACTTTTAGGCAATCAAGCGTTGAGCTGAAGATTACTTAAGAAGATAGATTTACAATGCATCTGTAAGTGAGAAAAGTCGCAGGGCTAGTTCAGACTAGTCCTTCACTCCATTCCTCGCATTTGGCTGTTATTTTAGAATGGGCTGTTGAGAAGGGAATGGCAGAAGGTGGAGCGCATTCCTGAAGCTGGTGGAAAGCCTGAAGGCAAGATTGCCAGAACCCCTGTCTGTCGAAAGCAGAAGGGGCATAGCGGTGGGAAGGTGAAAAGTCAGGTCCTCAAATGCCAGCATGTGAGCCAACCCTGTACGCATCGTTTGTGTGGCTCTGAGAGTTGGGAAAAATTTAGACAAATTTAAAATGATAACCTTCGTAAGAGCATCCAGATTTTCAGTTGTTTTTAAGGGAAAATAGAAGAAATAGCAACCCTGAGTTTATATACTTATTGATTGCCTTCAAGTTGAGCTCTACTCATAGTGACCCTATGAACAAAAGGCCAGAAGCCCCTCTACAATTACCAACATTTATCAAAGTTCATAGCAAAAATAAGATAAAACTGTTTCTTTTAGGAAAACTGCTCAGTCTCCTGGGGCCACCTAATCCTACCTGCTTCTTACTCTGGTCCTTGCTATGCTGCCCTTCGGAAAGCAGAGTATCAGAATGTGTCCCATCTGGTGTAGTTGGAATAAGGGGCCTGGTAACACAGAGGTTAAGCACTGGTGCTTTAAATTGAAAGGTCAGCTATTTAGACCACCTGTCACTCCCTCTGTGAGACGAAGATGTGGCAGTCAGCTTCTGTGAGACTTGCAGCCTTGGAAATCGTATGGGATTTTACTGTCTGGTTGCTGAGTCTGAATGACTCACCCATAAGGATTTAGTGTCTTATGGCCTAGAAAGGATACAGAGTTACCCTGGCATCCCAAAGACAGGCAGTTCAAATCCACCAGCTGCTCCTTGGGAGAAAGATGGGAAGTCTCCTCCTGTGCGATTTGTTGTTGTTGTTGTTGTTATGTGCCATCGAGTCGCTTGTGACTCATAGTGACCCTATGTACAACAGCCCTAAACTCCGCTCTGTCCTGTGCCAATCGCACCATCTCCGATACACCCGTCCCAATTGCCCCAGTCACTGAATCAATCCACCTCGTAGGGGGCCTTCCCCTCCTGCGCTGTCCCTCCACCCTACCAAGCATGATGTCCCTCTCCAAGGAATGGTCCCTCCTTACAACATGTCCAGAGTATGTTAGACGGAGCCCCAGAATCCTTGCCTCCAAGGAGCCAGCTGGAAGTTTAGCTATGAGTTGTTCCGAATTGTTAGTATAATCAGATAAGGAAGCGCCCCAGATGCATTGAGTTTTCACAAGCAGATTGTTTGATTGAAGGTGTGTTCCAAATAATTTATAAGAATTAATAATTAAAATGCCATTTTTTTCAATGATGTACTTTTTAAAAACAAATTACTATAGTTTTCTTCATTCTTTCATTGCACCACGATGGACTCTCTTGATATAGGAATAATGGGATTGAAATACAGCTGCTCAAAAGGGATTAACAAATAAGCTTCGGTCCATAAACTAGGATTTTCTTAGGTACAAGTGGAAGAAATTAACTGAGCTTGCTTAGGCCCCACCACCATCACACCTCTTCTGGGGGCGGGGGTGGGAAATTGACTTCTATAACTGAGAATCCCGAGTGTACCTAGCTTCAGGTAAGACTTGATTCAAGAAATCAAATGTTCTATTTCTCTCTCCCTACTTCCTTTATCCTTTCTCTCTCTCTCTTTCTCAGCTGTTTCTTTATTGGTTTTATACTCTGACAAATCCTCTCCACATAGGAGTAAAGAAAGCAAATCTAGGCTTGTATTGTTCCATGAGATATGATCTAAGATAAAGAACTTCCGTATAACCAACTCTAACAATTGTAGTAAAGACTCTTTATTTACCCTACTGGGTCGTGTATTCACCACTAATTTAATAAATACTGTTTGATGCCTAAATTGAGTCAGGATCTATCTCTGTGCTTGAATCCCTTCCTGTGGAGCTCATACTATGCAGGGGAGGGGAAAGCAAAACCATTAAAAGTGAGCATAATGAGGTTTGTTTGTTTATTTGTTTTTTAAAAGTATTATTATAAGGCTGCTTCCTTCTGACATACTTTGAGAGTGTTGCAAAGAGGGACTTGTTCTTGAAGAGGGACATCATGCTTGGAAGGGTGGAGGGACGAAGAAAGAGAGGGAGACCATCGACGAGATGGATTGATATAGTGACTGGAGTAATGAGGGTAGGTGTGTTGGAGACAGTAAAGTTGGCACAGGACACAGCAGGTATCATGGCTGTTGTGACCCACTGGGTGGTCAGCTATGAGTCAGTTCTGACTCTGTGGTATACAGTAACTATATCT
>NW_006399753.1:22649883-22689300 GCF_000299155.1 Elephantulus edwardii
ATGTATATATCTGTATCATCTCTATATATCAATATAAAGATGATAGAGATAGAGAGATAAAGATAGATATATCTATAGAGGTAGATATATATCTATAGCTAAAGATATATCTAGAGACACAGATATCGTATCACAGTGAATGTCCTGTACCATCTTCCTGATCTTTGATGTGTTGACACCATTGTGTTGGTCATTGTGTCTGCCCATCTCAGTGAGTTTTCCTTGTTTTTGTTGACCATCTCCTTGATTAGTCACGTCCTTTTTCAGAGATTGGTTCTCCTGTTGATGTCTCTAAAATAAATTAGTCTCACCATCTGGATGTGTAAGGAACATTCTGGTTGTATTTCTTCCATGCTTCTGAAAGCCCATAGTAAATTTAATAAGTTACCAATGCTGTCATTTCAGTGCTTCAGCTCTGCTGCTATGTTGCATACATAGCTTTTGTGTGTATATGAGGCCGTCGGCCAGAACACGGCCAGGTCAGGTGCTCCTTAATTTGTTGCCGTGTGGTGACTGCCTGTTGCTGTAAGACTTGATGCTGTGTTCCTGGAATTTCAAATACCCACCGGAAGTTGCTATGATGAACAGACATAACTTCCAGGTTAAGGCAGACTAGGACAAAAGGCCTAGAAACCTATATCCAGAATTAACCTGATGGGAATCTTACGTATCAAGACAGAACATTGTTCTGCTTGAATGCTTTGGACACATCTTTAGGAGAGATCCGTGGCTGGAGGGGGGGACACAATTTTTTATACGAAAGACATCATTTTTGGTGCAGTAGAGAGTCAGCCATGGCAAGGGAGACTGTCAGTGAGATGGCTGGCACAGTGGCCAAAGTGAAGGCTTCCTTGGGCCTAGGAGGTTCTTAGTGTAGGAACCCCAGGTCCAAAGGATGCCTTTCATGTTCAACCTTCTTCCTTCCTGGTAGTCAGGCCCTTCTCTGTGTATGTGATTTTTTTCCTTTGTATTTTTTTGTCTGATACAAGGTGATTCAGACCATAACTCATGGGAACCTTCTTTACATCAGTCAGGGCTGTGATCTGAGTCCGCAAATTGCTTCCTACCCGAAGCCACTTATAACGAATTGGCTGATCACATCCGATCACATCAGGTGCACCATTCACAAAGCTGCCAGGCCACTGAGAACTGTGGCCTAGCCAAAATGAAGCATAATTTTGAGGGAATATGGTTCAGTCAGTGACAACCAGTGACAATCAATGACAGTCCTAACTCCCACCAGCTAGATAAGGAAGCTTTGGCTAGTAGCCAGGGATGCAAAAGAGGAGTTAGACTTCTGTAGGTTAAAACTAGAATGTAAATGCGCTTCTCACAGAAATGTCCTTATATTACTGGTCACAAATTATAAATGGGGGTAAATGTTGCCGGAGTTTCTGTTCAAACACAGTGGGATCGCCTCGTTCTTCAGCAACGCTGTCATTACCATGAGCTCAGGTGGGCCAACCTGGGAACCCAGCTCTCCACCGGAGCACCGTTTCCATGGAAACATGCAATCTGTGACCCAAATATCCAGGTTAAAATTTTTACTATTTTGTCTGTCGCAATGTGAATCAGAGCTTTCCAGTGTTGGATTGGAAGTGTGATTCTCTTTGAAATGGTCTTTGCCCAGGTTGTCCGTTCCTGTGAACTAGTATAATGGTTGAGCCCTTTAAGCCACATTGTCTGTTGAGTGGAAACTTCTGCCACGGCCCGCTTAGCCTAACCCAGGTTGGAAATCCTTCTGCAATCATTGCTGATTTGCTTTTCCTTCTATTTCCTTAAACCCCCCCAGGGCGGGCCCTACTGAGACTCACTGACAAGAAGCTGGAGCGGATGGGAATTGCCCAGGAGAACCTCCGGCAGCACATTCTACAACAGGTGCTCCAGCTGAAGGTGCGAGAAGAAGTCCGAAACCTACAGTTACTCACACAAGGTAGCGTGCTGCTTGCTGGAGGGGGGATGGAAGGGGAGATGGGAACAGAGCAAGCCTTACTGATGTGACAAAGCCTCGCCAGGGTGAATTTGGTCTCATTTCTTTGCATTCTTTTCCTTGGTGTGAAAGAAGAGATGAAAACATGCATATGATTTTTTTTAATTTTTTTATTTTGTGTGTGTGTACCATCAAATTGGATCTGACTGGTACAGGAGGCGATTGTCCCTCCTTCTCCAGCAGAGCATCTGGTGGATTCGAACCACATACCTCTGGGGTTGCAGTGCAGCGTCTTACCACTAGGCCACCAGAGCTCCCTAAAAACATGCATATGATTTTAAAGACTATTCCCCACCCCCATAACTTCTCTAGTTCGTAAATAGAGAGAAGAATGCACAAATAAGTAATGCCTGGGCAAAGAGAAGTGGGTTCTACACGGCATAACCCCAAAGAGTGTTCTTTATACAGACCAGGATCCACTTGCAGCCCTGAGAGTTTTGTCTTATGCAGACTGAATAAGTGGTCAGTAGGATGCTTCTTTTTGGCCATCAAGTCTAAGTGGCTCTTGGAATTCCTATGATTTCATGATTCTTGTGACCAATATTTGAGGGAGGTTCTGTTTTGCTTTGCACTACCTTTTTGTTGTCGGTTGTGCCATCCTGTTGACTAGTGGGAAAGAAAAAAAAATACTTCATTGAGACAGTGAGAAATTTGGCCTCTTAAAAAGAAAACATTTTAATAGACTTTAAGAAGTGTATAGTCTGTTGGGAGCTCTGGTGGCCTAGTGGTAAGAAGCTGCGCTGCAATCTCTAAAGGTGCGTGGTTTGAGTTCACCAGCTGCTCTGAGAGAGAAGGATGGATAATCTCCAGTTCAATTCACTGCCTCGGAAACCCACTGGAGGGTCAACGGTGGTTCAGTTCTGACTCAGTGTATACAACAACAACATAAGATATTTAAATTTAGGAGATCAACACTATCTACTTCCTAAGAGACATTTTTTGTAACTTTAATATGATGAGACCATGTAAGTTACTTGTAATTTAAGTGTGGAAATGATAAGATTAAAACTGGGAATTAAAGAAATCCTTAAATTACACACATGTGCAACTTGTATATGTATGTAAAATTTAGGTGATAGCAACTAAACCATTGGTTATGACCTTTCATTTTCTTTTAATGCCCATTGTGCATCGTTAGAAATGAAGGGATAATAAAATATGTGGTTTTTAGAGCCTTGGGTATTTTTTTCCAATCTGAAGAATATTGTAATTGCATGAATACTGATATTGCAGAAATCTGGGTCAGCCAAGTTTCGTGTTATTGCATTTAGATTAACCCAGTAATAGTCCATTTGCCTAGAGGAAGTAATATACTGCCTGAAAAATGGCTGTTCTGGAAGGATAAATATAGACTCCAAGTGATATGAAAAGAGTTTTGTTTATTCGATATGCATCATTCGTATTTTCACTCCCAAGACTTTGATTGGGAGTTTCTAGGTGCTGTTTTACCGAGTGGTTTAAATTTGAGCTTGGCATCCTGATACACTTTTATGTTTCTTTCAAGAAATAGAAATTCAAAGATTTATGAGAGAAAGGCCCAATACAAGGCTGCTTATAATACTAAAATACTAGAAACAACCTAGAGGTCCAGCAATATCTAAAAAAATCAAGCAATTCGAATAAGTTCAAAGTATACAATAAAAATACATTCATTAAAATTACCTTTGTAAGTCATGCATGACAACATGAGCAGATATTCAGGGGGTGATGGAAAAGGAGGAAAGCCTATAATTTTTTTTTTTTTTACTCATCATCCTACTTCAGTAAAAAATGTATCACTTTAGACGTATCTAGGAAAACACTACAAGTAAATATGCCAATAATTTAATAATAATTCTTTCTAGGAAGTGCTAATCTAAGTGTGTTTCTTTTCTTTACATTTGTCTATAGTTTCCAGATTTTTAATGTAAATCCATGTTGTGGTTATAATCAAGAAATAGATGCAAGCACATTTCATCTAAGCTTCAGTCTCAGCAGGGTCTGTTTCATGTCTGATCTTTCCTCAGCTTTTGTTTTCCTCCTGCGATGACATATAGAATGAGACCTACAGTCATTATATGTGCTTCAGCCTCTGCTACTGTCAGCCGGCAGTGTTTGCTTTGCAAAATCATTTTCTGCTGCTTTCATTGCCCTAGATGCATAATATATAAGATTTTTTTCCTGAGATAGTACTCAAGTCTATTAAGCTAAATATATGTTTGTGTTCTGAGAAGGTAATGTGAAGTTCAGCCTTTTCAATTCAGTTGTCGCCTTCTTTAGCTTTGAAACGCCGTGCATTTTGAATCCTTTCATTCCATTCCCTTTGGAAGAGATCACTGTTCTCTCCCACTTGGATATTTTTATCTGTACTCATATTACCTTTTTTATTGCTTGTCCTACATGTTAATGCTCAAACTTATTTCATGTGAGGCATCCTTTAGAAAATCCATAGTGTTATTGAAGTAATGGTTTCTTTCAAAAGCAAGATAAAATAAAAATTGACAAGTTGTTTCTATGTCTGATAACAGAGATTCTAAAGGCGCTTTTAAATATTTGAGGTCCAAGGTTTATAGAATAGAGAGGGGAATTCCGTTTTCCCTGAGTGACCATGTACTTTATATGAAAATTCAACAAAGGGTTGTTAATATGATTTAACATTGAGTGGTGGTAGATCTATCCCTACAAATCACAATCAGCAGAGATAATATGCTGGATAAGTACAAAGATTTCAGAATGTCACTTTTTAAAAAAAATCTCTCTACCTCCTTCTTTCTTAATGAATGTCATTCTCATAAGCTTCCGCATTACACACTGTGACAGTGGCTGATATAAATCAATTAGCTTTTTTTGGTGGTGGTGATGTGGGGTTTTTAACAAATATTTACCAAATAACACAACTCATTAAAGGATACCTCCTTCAAAGCCGTCAGTTTCTTAGGACAGGGATCTGATTCAAAGATGATTATATTTATTATGAGTTCCCTGATTTTCTTTTTGAGGAAGTTTCAAAGCATAAGCTTTAATTATTTGAGTAATAAAAGATTGAGAAGAACCTAAAACCAGTCTTGAAAGGACCAGCTAAAATAATTTTTGGTAGATCCAGGTGTTGTATTATTTTGCATCTATTTAATAAAAAAGATTGAAAAATATTAATATAGAAGGATCACTGGGATGTTATTTTAAGTGGGGGGAAAAAGCATTATGCCAAATGGCATATATAGCAGGCTATGTTTTGCATATGACAAAGTGATAAGTAATATCTATCTATCTATATGTATGTATTTTAGTTACATAAGGAAATGATCAATAATACTGAAAAAGTTAATTCACGCCTTCTGGGGGGAGAGGGAGAAGATGGATGGAGACAGAATGTATGCTATTTTGTCACATCATACTTGAAATACACTTACTGTTTATAAGAAGTATTCATTATTTGTAAAACAAAATTTCAGAAAAGAAACAGAAAGGAGAAAGAGTGACTTTTAACATCAGACGGAATTAAGTCTTACACTTAATTCCAACACTTACTTGCTGTGTTACTTCAGGGAAATTACCTAAGCTCTCTTTGCTCTAAATTTTCGATTACTGAACTGGAGATAATGATTCTTCTCACCTCATAGGGCTCTTTTAAAGAAAATGTGAAGATCAAATGGCCTTAGATACATAAATCACTTAGTGTAGCTTGACAGTAAATGAAGATAAAATTAGTTATTGGTACCAGGAGCTATACAATTAAATTAACCTCATCAATTTGTAACCAAGTCTTAATTTCTATTGCTTCTTTATTGAGATGTAATTCATATACTCTGCAGCTCACCATTTAAAGTAACACTCATTGATATTTAGTAGGAAACAGTATCGCACACACCTGTAACTGTTAAGAGTCCCTCCCAATTTTCTTTAACAGTCCCCCCTTTAGTGCCGACCAACCAACTTTTATGATTGTACTAAACTGGTGACTTAGTGGCAAGGAACTGTGCTGCCAGCTCAGAAAGACACAGTTCAAATCCACCAACTGCTCCACAGAAGAAAGATAGGCAGTCTCCTCCCATGTAATTAACTACCTCTGAGAACTCACTAGAAGGGCAGCTGTGAGTTAGTTCCAGCTCAACAGTATATACCAACAGCCATCTCTATGATTATTTGCCTATTCTGGAAAACACTATAAACAGAATCATATACTATATGATGTTGCCTTTGACTGATTCTTCTCATTATGATGTTAAGGCTCATTCTCATTATAGCATGTGTCAATATATCTTTTTATTGTTAAATTATATTCCATTTAAATTATATCACATTTATTTATTCATTTGTCAGCTGCTTGGTTTTTTTATATTTTCACTTTTTTTACTGCAAATAATATTGCTATAACTAGCCACGAGAGATTTTTGCATGTTACATACATGTAGAGGAGTAGAAAGGGTAGGTTATATCATATTTCTATTTTCAATAATTTGAAGAACTGCTAGATTGCTTTCTGAAAATGCTACACAATTTTACATTCCTACTAGCAATATATAAGGGTTTGTCTGTCTACATATTCCTACCAACTCTTGCTATAGTCCATTTTATTATTATCATTATCATCATCATCACCATCACCATCATTATTATTGCCACCCTAGTGGACATGAAGTGGTTTTTATTTGCATTTCCCTGGTGGCTTATGCTGTTGGGCATCTTTTCATGTACTCATTGGCTATTTGTTTCTATTCTTTAAGAAATGTCTATTCATATCCTTCTCTTACTTGTTAATTGCCTTATTTGTCTTTTCCAAGTCTTGTTCTTAGCCCACATAGTTCTCACCATGTTTGATTACCCATTTTATTACAGGAACCGGAGTTACATTGTTGACTATCATTTCCAAAGAGAAACTTCATCCCCAAAAGATGAAGTCTTGCTGCAGGGAGAGTATTGTAAAACATAACCCCAAAACTCTGCCACAAACTTATAGGAATAAATTCCAGTATGAAATGAATTAATCCAGTATAAAAATTTTCCTTTCTGGGAAACAAGAATCTGCTGGGTATAAAAATGATAGGCATATATACCCCAGATACATCACATCAATTTGTAACCAAACTCTCAAATTAGATACATTCTTTTTAAAGCTCATTCTGTAGTGTTTCTGGAGGGGGAGAAATTAGGCAAAGGGAACCTTCCTTTCCACTTTTCCAGTACTCTTTTTTTTATTATTATTACTTTGTGTGTGTGTACCGTCAAATCGAGTCTGATTGGTAGAGGAGGAGATTACCCCTCCTTCTCCAGCAGAGCATCTGGTGGATTCAAACTGCGCACCTCTGGGATTGCAGTGCAGTTTCTTGCCACTAGACCACCAGAGCTCCCTTCCAGTACTCTTTAAAACTTCATTTTGGCCTTACACTTCATATCATTTATCTTCCTATTTCAGCCAGGAGCCCTGAGGTGCAGTGAATTCCTTCCTTCCTTCCTTCCTTCCTCCCTCCCTCCCTCCTTCCACCTATTCAAAAACTAGCCATAGTTTTGTGATTCCCACACAAATATTAGGTGGTGGTCATTATGTGCCATGGAGTTGCTTGTGACACATAGCGACTCTGTGTACAACATCCCTGAACCCTGCTCTATCTTGAGCTGACTTCGTTGTCTCTGACACACCTACCCTCATTGCCCCAGTCATTGAGTCAATCCATCTCATCTAGAGTCTTCCTCTCTTGCACTATCCCTTTGCCATTCCAGGCCTGGTCCCTCCTTGGAACATGCCTGAAGTATGTCAGACAGAGCTTCAGAATTCTTGTCTTCAAGGATCAGGCTGGTTTCATCGCCTCCAGGATGAATCTGTTTGTTTTCCTAACAGTACCTGGTATATTCAGTACTCTTCTCCAGCACCACAACTCAAATGCCTAAGTTCTTCTATCATCCTTAGTCATTGTCTAGCTCTCTGATGCATAGCAAGTAATTACAAAGACCATGGCCTGAGTCAGGCACACCTTAGTCTCTACGTTGACATCATTGCTCTTCAATACTCTGATGAGATCCCTGGCAGAAGATTTTCCTAAAGCAATTCATCTTTTGACTTCTTGGCTGCTGGTTGCAAGAGTGTTGACTATGGAGCCAAGCAAGTTGAAGCTGTTAACAATCTCAATCTTTTCTCCATCTATCATGATGCTGCTAATTGACCCTGTGGTAAGATCAAGCAAATAAGCACCATAGAATCTGTGATGATTGAAGTTATATGCCAACTTAGCTATGCCATGATTCTTATTGTTGTATGTTTATCCTCCATTTTCTGATCTGAAACAATGGTCCTCTGTTTGTATGTGTTGTAAGTGCCAACTTCTCTGGGTTAACAAGATGATATAAGGTTATATTAATGAGGACTTGGTGTGTGCTGTTAGGTTAATGAGTAGGCTATGATCTGAATTGGTAACAAGGCTGGAGAAAGGAGGTATGTTTGACATGCTCATCCTAGGAAGCAGCCTTGGCCTCCTGTTCTGGGTTCTATTCCCCCATAAGAAGTTACAAGTAAGAAACCTCTGCTATAATGTGGTTTTTATTTATTATAATATATATATAATGCCGCCCATTGACCCTTCATTGGGTTTCTAAAGTTGAACAGTGAACAGGAGGAGATTGCCCATCTTTCTTTGTTGGAGCTGCTGGTGGATTTGAGCCACCAGAGAGGTCGAGCTTGTGAACTAGCATTGCAGCTCCCTACGGACTAAGTCACCAGAGCTCCTTCTAATATGGTTAATATGGTAAACTATGGACCAGGAGAACTCCCACTTTCTATCACAGGTTATCTAAAAGCAGAGAAAACCAAGAAGTCTTTGCCCTTCTTACTGATCTCTCTCTTCTGTGATGCCTCAAAAAAAAAAACCAAAAAAAACAACCAACCCCAAAATGTTAATACAAGTTTTAAAACTTATATGTAGGGTGCATAGTAAATAAATCTGTTTATAGCTGCTTTCAATGCATCATGACAGCGTACTTGAAGCAACTCTTCATCTGAAGCCAGAAATGACCTTTGACTGAGTTCCTGGACGCTGATTTTCTGCCCTGATTCACAATGGCCCTGTAACTCCCTGACATTTGCAAGTAACATAATCAATGTTGGCCCTGCGTTAATGTCATTCCCTTTGGTGCCTTTGAAGTGGCTGGCTTCTGTGCCTTCGGTGTCCTGTCCATGGAATAGCCTGCATGTTGATCTGATGACCTTACCTATTTGTACATCCCTACTGCAGACTCCGAGGCAGCCCTCTCGCCCCGCCCCGGTGCGAGAGCTGAAGTCGTCATTATTCTTCTGCTTGAAATTTGATCCATGAGGAACTAGGAGAAAAGGTGCCCTTATGTAACACACATCTGTGGTGCACACTGTTTTGAGATCCTTCAAGTTAATCCATGAACATGGAATTTATGAGCAATATCTTTAGTTTTAATAATCGGTAATAATTCTAGAAAGAAAAATATCTCAGAGATACTGCAAATTTTTCCTCACGTAGCTAAGGAGTATGAAGAGTTTACATAAAACAGTGTACTGCCTCATCAACGCTGACATTCACTCTGTTGTTACAGTGCCTTTATAACCACTGTCAGATTAGCCAGTGAGCAGGCTGAGCACGGGCTCGTATTTATTTGCTAAGCTAAACTGACCGATTTCACATTTTCTTTATATCAGCAAAGTTTCTGCTTCTAGGTATGGTTGGTGTTTGTCCCTCTCCCAGCCTGTCTCCTTCCCACCCCTTCCTCCAGAATCAAGTGTCTTTTGGCATGTGTTGCCCCTGCCAGGGACGGAGTACCCAGTTAGCAATGTAAGCATAGGACTGACTGTACTCACGAGTAACCTGGAGCAAATAGCTTCACATTTTTCACCAATAGAAGGTCATGATGAATCAGAATTAACTCAGCGGCTGTGGTCCTTTTCCATTTGTTGTTGTTGTGTACCATCGAGGCGGAGCCAATCCATAGCTGACCCTCTAGAAGATTTTCAAAGACTTAATTGCAAGGGAAGAGATTGCTGAAGGACCCGAACTGCATGCCTTCGGGATTGCAGTGCAGCTTCTTGCCACTAGGCTACCAGAGCTGTAAATATTGCTCTTAACCCCAAGGATATTATAGTATACAAACACCTGAAGTGTCCCTTTCAATGATCTTCTTGCCTACAGATACATGGAGAGTGTAAAAATACAACAGCATCCTTGAGGGTTGCAGGCAGCAGAAAGCAGTATCCTAACTACAAGCAGATGAAGACAGTAAACACTATCATGCTCAACTGCCTACAGGATGAAAAAGAAGAACATATGTGTTGTTTATCAGGGTCAATTATAGCTCATTAAACGTTAGTGTTTCCTGAAGGACTTTTCCACAGTGTCCAAATATATATGTCAAATTTTAGTTGAGAATTGCCTGGCCAGATGGACTTTTTTTTTTTTTTTTAACAACACAAAATAGTACAAACACTGCTGTCTAGTTATAGAAGACTTTTCTGAACCATGTGTACAGACCAGGAACTTTAGTCCAGTCACTATCACAATGATTTTTCAACAACTGAAGGAGGCCATCAGAACTGAGATAGGCCATCTAGTCTCCCACCTTGTAGAAAAATCAATAGAAGGCGAGAAATTTTACAGATTACCTAGTCTAAGTTCATTCTACAGACTTAGCCACCAAGACCCAAAAAGGTTGTTTAGAGAATTGGCCATGGTAACAAATCCAGGTAAGTTGCATAACTAAAACTAGATCCTAGTCTTTTAAACTCTGAGATTATTATTCTTCTCCCATCATAATTTTTATTTAGGTGTTACTTACATACAATCAATGTCACCATTTTTAGTTTGTTTTTTGTTGTTGTTGTTGTGTGCCATCGAGTTGCCTGCAACTCATAGGGACCCGATGTACAATAGCTCTGAACCCTGCCCTACGCTGGGCCAGTCTCACCATCTCTGATACACCTACTTCCATTACTCCAGTTACTGTGTCAATCCATTGTTAGTTTACAGGTCTAAAATGCCTAACAGTTGTATACTGTTGTTTAACCCCCATCACCATCGACAGTACACAACAACAGCCTTTTGTGCAGTGCTAAGCAGAAAGTAGACTCTCCCTATGCTTTTGTGGATTTAAATTTAATGATTGCTCTTTTATGTTCTAGTTGTATTTCATTTCGATTTAATCTTCTTAAAAATCACAGGAAGAAATACCATTGTTTTATGCATTTATGGAACTAGGGAAAAAAATGCCATGTTGAACCATCTAGCTCCATGAGCACCCCTACATTTCCAGAATCTCTTTTATTCTCTTGGTTTATTCTCTTGTCAATTCTTTTGGTTTGCCGAGTAAAGATTTTAGTAAGAGTTCTTAAATGAGTCCATGTCCCGTCTGTTTCGCCTTACTCTGCCTACTATTTTTAATTCTTAATTATTTAGCAGCTCATAGTAGTTTAGGGTTCAGTATCTACTCCTACAGCATCCAGTGCTTCCTTTCCTCTTGTCATTGAGATCTGTCATTACCCCTTCTCATTCCTTCCGCGTTGATTATCATATGCAAACTAGATGTCTCTTCCCAGGGCCAAGATAACATTTCCTCAAACTGCTGCTTCCTTGAGTTTCCCCCAATTACATCAAATCTTAACACCGCTTTTGGCCAAGAACATTTCTAATTTTGTCAGGTCTTGGAGCCTCAAGAGATTCTTCTGCTAGGAGCTTTATATTTAAAGGCACAAGCACAGATTTTTCTGGGGATTTTGAAACTTTGATATCACTCTATCAGGAGGAGTCAGCATGGTGGCGTGTTCCCCCCACAGAGCATCCACTCCTAGTTCCGTTTCACTCAGACAAGTTCATTCAAGGAAGCGTTCTGTCTGAAGTTAGATCTGACTCATTTTTTATTTTCTGTTCATTCTTCATGGTAGAAAAGAATATCAGATTGTTCTCCGTGTCCTTGATGTTTCCTTTAACCCATATATGGGAAAAGTATCCACACCCTGTTTTTCTAATTTGAACTTACTCCATTAGGACTCATTCTTGCCATTACTGTCATTTAAACTGAGTGGTTAATAAGTTTTAGTTAACTTTTAAGGAACCCCAAGGATTCCAAATGTTTCATGTCTATCTCTGTAATTGTCATTAATCTAAAAATTTCTTACCATTATTCCTTTTTATTTAAATGTCTTAAAGGAAACCAAATGCTTGATGCCCCTTTGAATATTTCAAGATACCCGTGAAATGTCACTCTTATTCCTAACTGGACCTGGTAGTTTTGCACTTTAAGAATCTTAAGGCTTAAGATCAGCCATTATGATTGAGGAATGATCATGTGTGGATTTTCCATAAGCTGACATTGGTTTCTTTCTTCTAGGTAAACCCTAGCTCTGCCACCAGGGTTTCATGATATTCAGATCTCTTGCTCCCTTTCTACTAATACTCTTTCTAGTAATAATACTTCCTAGTAATAATATTTCTCATCACATAGTAGTATGTGGATAGGGTGAGAAAAAAGAAAAATCATTTGTAGGGATGAATTGAGCTCCTCTTGCATTTCTAAGCTTAGATAGAGAAATGTTCTACTTATAGATCATCAAGTTTTCTGTCTCAAGTATAGCCTTTGCCTATTGACTTTTTACCTAATCAGCCCTGTGCCTGGCGCAGAGTTCTGCCGTGTAGATGATCAGGGGCTCTCTTTTCACCAAGGATTCCACATGTCAATTTCTAGAAGACATCACATTCACAGACTGCACTGAAATGGGCTCTGATATCACACAACCATTGGTCCAACCTTGAGCCCCAGCAAGAATGAAAATAAATTGTTTTATTATTTACAATGATCTCACCTTTCTTAAAAAAGTCTAACTTTCTAGTAAGGCAGTCCTAGTACAAAGTGGAAGTGGTGAGAGAAAATGAAAAAATCATTGCCCAGAATTCACTGAGCTGCTTTTACACTTTTCAGAAGAAATAAAAACATTTCTTGAGAATCTCCATGTGTTCATTGCAGCATGCTATGTATTAGGGACATAGGAAGGAATGCGATACCCTTGCCTTTGAAGTCTAGTGATGTATACAAATAACTAAAATATTTTAACACGAAAAGAAATCAGCAATGGCAAAAAATGAGAAACATGAAGAAAGAATATGGGAAAGGATCTAAGAGGAAGTGGTATCTAAGCTGAGCCAGGTATTGTAGTCATCAGAAAGACTTACGTTGGGTTGATTCTGGTGAGCATGTATATCACAGCCGAGCTGTGCCCCATAAAATTGTCAATCACTGGTCATTAACTAGCTCACCCAACCTTTCTTCTGAGGAATCTCTGGGTGGACTCAGGTCTCCAGATGAGGTTAGCAGCTGAAGATAGTAACCTGTACCACCCAAGTACTCCATAGTGCTTGGCAAGATAGTTTTATTTCTCTTTAATTATTAAGTTAATATAAAATTGCCAAGGACATAAGAACTTTGGAAGAGAGGTGTGGTGTGTCTGTCTGTCTCTCGCTCTCTCTCACTTCTCCCCCTCCTCCCCTTCCCTTTCTCCCTCTCCCCCCTCCCTGTCTCCCTCAGTCTCCCTCTCCCTCTCTCCCTCCTTCTGTCCCTCTCTCTCTCCTTCCCTTTCCCCCATCTCCCTCTCTCCCTCTCCTTCCCTCTCCGCCCCCCTTCCCCATTGCTGTTGAGTCAGTGCTAACTCATAGCTTCCCCTCTAAGGTTGTGAATCACATGGCAGGAGATTTCCTGTCTTTCTCTCAAGGAGCCCTTGAGGCATTTGAACTGTTAGAGAGGTACAGTGTTTGGATTGGCAGGGAAACTCGCTACACACTATCCCACCCAGGTTCCCTATGAAATCATGTGTTGTTGTTATGTACCTTTGAGTTAGAACCGACTCATAGCTGACCTGCCAGTGAGTTTTCAAAAGTAGTAAATCATATGGGTGGAGGTTGCCCATCTTTCTCCTGTGGAGCAGCAGATGGATTTGAACAACTAGCCACTGGGTTGGCAATTCAGCTCCTTCCTACTAAGCCAGCAGAACTCCTTTTAAAGCATAAATTTTATGTTAAGTGAGCTGGGTTCATTATGTGTAGGGCTTTTTGTAGTAGTTGGTGAAGTTCTTTACTGGTCTTATTCTTCAATTTTATATTTAAGTAAGGAAAACACTGATCAAACAAGGAACCATAGTAACATTGAATAATATGGAAGAGGAAGTAATAATAATCAGTGAGTAAGGAGAACTCCCATGACCTTGAGAAAGCAGGAACCCTCCTTCGGGAAGCTGAGCTCTAAAAGAGGAAGAGAAGCTAGCCCAGGCAGGTGGGGCAAGGGTCTATGGAAAGAACAGTGTTCCTCTTGGAGGGAACTGCCTGTTCTGAGTCCAAGGCTGAAGGGGAAGTATGTTGTGTTCTCAGAACGTGGAGAAGTCTAGTACAGTTCAGTGACCAAGGCGGAAGAGAGAACAAAGGTAGGCGGCAGGAAGTAAGGCTGGGAAGTAAGCATGGGACCAATGTGTTGAAGTGGTAGTTGTTTGTTTGATGTCCTTGAGAAATTTAGAATTTATCCTTAAGTCAGTAGGATGTCCACTGAAGGGTTTTGAACCAATTGACACCCTAATAGGATTTGTGCAATAAAAGACAGGGAAGGTGCACTAGAGAAGAACAAGAGACTAGTCATGAAATTCAGTTATAGGGCTCTTAACCCATACAAGAGATGACAGTGGCCCAGGTGAGAGGAGACAATGGCAGTAAGGAGGCAAGGACAGAAAGCCACAGACTAGGAAAGCTGGGGTGATGGATTGAAGAGCAGTAAATTAGAGGGTTGGAGTGTGCTGTCCTGTTGATGTTGTTGTTGTTAGGTGCTGTTGAGTCATAGACAAGTCAGTAGCGACCCTGTGAACAAATGGCCTGAGCACAGTTCATAAAGTTTCTGGAAGCAAGTCATTTCGGAAGTGGATGCCACACCTGCTTCTAAGCTTGTTTTAATCAGGGAGCTCCATCAAACATTGTCCACCATGGGTGACTATTATCACATTTGGCACATCAGGGTCATAGTGTTTAGCATCACAGCAACCACGAGTTACCTCTGTACAGCAATGCACAGACCCTCTGTTAATCACATCATCATTGTTAGGTCCTGGACCCTCAGGTCCAAATTATAGCAAGTCCACGCACAACAAAACGAATTGTCGTCCAGTCCCACACCGTCTTCACAATTGTTGCTGTATAGGAGCTCATTGTTGCCACCACTTTGTTCACTGATTTCCTTGAGAGTCTTCCTCTTTTTCACCAATCTTTTGCTTTCTCAACAATTATGTACTTCACCTGACAACATATCCAAAGTATGTGCTGGACAAAGTCTTGCCATTCTAGCTTTTAAGATACATTTTGACTCCTTTCAAGGTAAATGTGCGCATCGTTCTGGCAGTCCATGGTACATCTAATAGTCTTTGCCAATACTGTAAGGCATCAATTCTTCTTCAGTCTTACTCAAGACATTGTTTTCAGCATCCAGCTTTTGTAGGCATATGAGTCAAGTGAAAGCTCCTGGCTTGGCTCAGGTACTATTAGTTTTCAAAGTTGAAGTCTTTTAACAATTTAAAGAGGTCCTGTGAGAAGATTTGCCCAATTCACTGGGTCATTGGATTTTTTGACTACTGTTTCCATGGACATTAATGGTGGATCCACTGAAAAGAAAATCCTTGACTTTGATCTTTTCTTGCTTATCATGATTCTGCTTATTGGCTTATGGGAAGCCAATACTAAATATTTGTAATAAACCAAATGCTATTTCAGGTTCAAGCTGGAATTTACTCCAAGGCAATCCCTTAAAGGTTTACCCAATTCTTGCATTGTATTTGCTGACCCCTCCCTCTGAAGTCATGGAAAAGGTTTTCAATAGAAAGAGCTTGGCTTCATTTGCATTGAATTCTCTATGTGACTTCCTTCCTGATAATTTTCAATAAAGATACACGGAAGCTGGAATGGGGGTCTTCAGTTGAGAACTGCTGGCCCCTGTTTTTTATGCTCTTTGTTCTATCTCATTGCTGATTGTCTGTCTCATTATTAATAATTATAAAAATACTTTACCCTCGGTCTACAACATTGGCTAATCTGTGAGGATTTTTAAGAACCATTGGCTCATACTGCAGTGGATTAGCACACAGTGCACCAGGCCTACATTTGGTGCTTTGACAGCTTCAAAAAAGCCCCCTTCTAACCTTACTGAGAACATTGGCCTTAGCAGATGAACACAGTGAAGGCTTCAGCTGGGGGGCTGTCTGAGAGTGTTGATTCTTAAAGATCCAAATGGAATTGAGTCCCTCTTCTGCTCTCGCCTAACCTCAGAGATGATGTCCTGGGGGCTCAGAAAGTGGCCTGGGCTCCATAGTTCTCATGGCACAAGAAATGAGAGCCTTCCTCTCCTCTTACCCAACCAAGCAAGTTCCCATGAGGCAATAAACAATCCACTGAGATGGTATATCTGCTGCACTTTTCAGGTATCAGGGCAGTGTTCTCATTGCAGTGTTTGGTGCAGATACCAAGGAGAGGAAAAAGAGAAAGGGTAGTTATTGCTTCAACTGTAACCATCAAAAAAACGAATCACTTAAGCCTCCTAACATTAAGGAGCTGTTTGGAAAATCAATCCTCTGCAGCACTGTCTCCAGGCCGTGGAGGTGGTTTTTATATCTGTATAAAAGTTCAGTTTACCAAAAGTGTTCTCCAGTTTATCACCAAAGAAAAGTCAGGATTTAATTAATATTGATCATGCACCTACTGGCGCTTTGGACATTTTCATTGCACCTATTGGCACTTTGGACATTTTCATTTCTATATTTAGCCCCTGAATCAATTTCATAAGATAGACATTGTGAGCTCCATTCTACAGGGGTGAAAACTGAGGTTCAGAAGTTTTCAGTGCCTTGCCTGGAGTCCTACATCTAAAAGGTAACATGACGTGCAAACCATTACCAACTGCCTCCAAAACCAATGTTCTTTCCACTCTGCCTACCCACCTGCGGTAAACAGTCTCTACTTTCAAACTATTTTTAATTCTTGCTACATAGCTCTTTATAAAATTAATGCATAGAACTAATCAAAGAAAAGATTCCTGTTAAAAATTGTTCATCTACAGTGTTATCATCCACCATACCCAGTTTTCATTTCAGGAAGATTGAATGAGAACTGTTCTTACTGAACTTCTATAGATGGGTCACAAGAGCGTGCTTGCTTTCTCTCTCACCTTGACAGCCTAATGAAGCAGAGACACCATTCTAACATTCCCTGATGCCCCTGAATATCCTGAGTAATCGTAATCATGTCAGATCAATGACGTGGAATTTTACTAGGTGCCATTTTAATAGATTTAATTGAAATTGATTCAGCATAAACAAGTGCACAGAAAAATATTGACAGTGACCTAGAAGGTTTGCCATGCCTGCTGGGTTTGGAGTGAGGTGAGTTTGGTTTACACACCTGAAGACTCAACTCTTCCAAGATCCATTAGGGAAACAAAACCAATATTTATCACTGAAAACCAGTCAACACTGATCAACTAGTAGCTGGAGAGTCTGAAAATAGGCAAGGATTAGAGTGTACTTTTCAGACGACTCTTTTGCTATCTCTTTCTGGTCATCATGATCTGTGTTTACTGTAAACTGACTTAGTTACTAATTGTTGCTAGAACCCTTGAGTGAATTTTCAATTCATAGCAACCCAATATAATAGAGTAGAATTGCCTCGTAGGTTTCTCTTGCCATTTGTTGTTGTTGTTGTTGTTGTTGGGTTGTTTTGTTTTTACAGGAGCTGACCACTCCATTTTTCTCTGAATGAGTCACTAGGTTTGTTCAAACTATCTGGCAGCTCACTTATACCCAGACCCAGACCTACTGCCATCCAATCAATTTCAACTCACAGCAACACTATCTGATGAAGCAGAGCTGCCCTGTAGGATTTCTAGTACTACAAATCCTCAGGAAGCTGCCTGCTTCCTATTTTCTTCTGTGGAGTGTGTAGTAGGTTCTTCCTGCCAACCCTTCGCATCCCAGCCCAGTGATAATTGGACCGCCAATGGGACCAGGACATTCGTTCACTCATTGCTGTCAAGTTGGAGCCAATTCTAACACCCTCCAGTGGACATCCAGAGACTGTAATTGTCTGAGAGGAGATTGCCCATCTTTTTCCTGAGAATTCTCTGCTGGTGGATTTGAAAAGCCTACCTGTGGGTCAACCACATAACTCCCTGGTAGGCCCCCAGAGCTCCTTCATGGGAGCACCAGGTGGTCTTAGTTACTAAAAGGTAAATGTGGATATTCAAACTTCTTAGTATCAAGAAGGGAGTGCTGATGGTGTAGTCCACAGGGAGTTGTACTGGTAACTCAAAGGCCTTCCCACTCTTGTAGTTCAAATTCACCAGCAGCTCAGAGGTAGAAAGACAAGCAGTTTTCTCCCTTAAGATTTATAGCCTCAGAAACCCAGTGGAAACTCAGCCATGAGTTGATGCAAACCTGAGGACAATTGGTGAGTGAGTATTGGGAAATTTTATTTCTCTTTAGTCATTTGTGTCTCTAAAATTTAAACTATACCATGGATAAGAAGAACAGATGAAATATTAACAGAATACATTTCATTGACCTAAAAGGCATTTGTATTGAAAAAGATTCATCGATCCTCTACTGAGACTGGTATATTTGTTTTGTTACACAAAGATTTTTACTATAATCATTTTGGTCTTGCAGGATTTGACATGTAGCGTGAATAAATGGCCTCTAATTTCCCTTTTCCCCCTAAATGTTTAATATGCATGTTCTTTGTGTGTCTTGTCTTCCTTTTCTACTTTTCATTCCACCTTAGCCTTTCCACCCCCACAAGGTACGCCCTGCACAAAAGACTCCTCTCAGTCCAGGGAAGAACTATTAGAAATTTATTAATTAAGGACCAGTTTCTGCTTCTTTGTCAGGGACGATCATTTGTTATAGAGCTGATTTTCTGCCTTAATTAAATGAAAATGTCACTCAGTCAAATGAATTCATTTATATTTATTTATCCAGTTCTCCAGGCTTGAATTTCTTAGTAGCAACTTGAGCTCATCACATTTGCTTACAGAATGAACTGAAAACATGTCTCTTAAATCAGTTTAAAAGACTCACAAATGATTACTCCTCCTCGTCGGAGCAGTGAATAATAAGCAAAGCCCAGTTAACAAATGTGCCTAGGGTGGTTTTGTGTGCGGATGTCACCTCCGTGCACTTGTGTGTGTGTGTGTGTGTGTGTGTGTTTGAGTGTGTGTGCACCTGGACGTGCCAGAGGAGAAAAGCGAGCAGCGTTCCTCATTGCTGCCCCTAGAACTGTAAGAGCCTAACAACGGTAACATTCCAAACATTTTTGTGTCTTTATTTACCTATTCAAAAATGCTAATTGATGCTAATGATTGCTTAAAGTTTCCCTTCAATTTTCTGCAAAAATTTTGAGTATAGTCTATTTGAGAATCCCTCAGTGGTGCAAATGGTTAATGCTCTTGACTGCTAACCAAAACGTTGGAAGGTAGTGTCCACCCAGAAGAGCATAAGAAGGAAGACCTGGCAACCTGCTTCTGACGAATCAGCCATTGCAGAGCCGTCATAGCCTCATGTGCTGAGGTCAACTTAACAGCAGCTAGTTTATAGTCTGGTGCCATCATTTGTAACATGTTAACATGCTAGTCAGCATTTTGAATCAACCAGTGGCTCTGTAGGAGAAAGATGGACATCTCTTCCAGTCAGAATCTTGACCTCAAAAACCCACTGGATGGTGGTTATGAATCAGAACCACTGGACCACGGGTTTGATTATTCTTTAGTTCATGTTTTATGTATCTCACGTTATAATAGGTCCTATACTCAATCATTACTGTTGAGTCAGAATCTATTTATAGCCGACTGTCCAGTCAGTTTTCAGAGGGTCTAGGTCAAAGGAGAGAAAATGACCTGTCTTTCTCCTTCAGAGCAACTGGTGGACTTGAACCTCACGCGTTTCGGTTGACAGTGTAACTTCTTATTCACTACCTTCCCCTCCCCCTAGAGCTCCCCAATAGATGTTTTAGAGAATCAAAATGGAAACAACTATTCATTCCTCAGCTTTTACTGAATACCTACAGCATGCTAGTCAAGGATCTGGGAATTAGTAGCAAACAATGATGTCACCAGAGTCCTTGTTCTTAGGAAGTGTGTGGTGCCTGGCTCGTGAGTACTTGGCAAAATTGAGTGAATAAATCTTGTGAGAGAAAGAGGCAGTAATTAAGTTATTAATTGCACTGGATCCCCAGTGGAGATGTTAGAAGTTATGAGATTGCACAGTGGGAACTTGGTCAGAGGTTGGAGACTAGAAGTCAGAGAGAGTGCCCTCCAAGGTGCCAAGATATTTTAGTGCAATGAAAAGGATGGGCGTGGTGAGACTACAGATAATGCCAAGGCTAGGCCCCAGGGACCCTCTAGGCCATATGAAGCAGGTAGCCTGTAATCCTCAGAACCGTGGATACTTGTTACTTTATCATACTTTAACCAAGCAGGGACTTGCTCATGTTTCATTTTAAAACAATAACTCTGAGTGCTTAATGGAGAATGTACACTATAATTGGGGAAAAGATCCATAGTTTCTTATAATTGCTATAACAAATTACCACAGGTTTAACACTTTAAAAACAAATTTTCTGACATACTGCTGTGTAAGTCAGATGCCCATAATAGGCTCCTGGACTAGAGTCAGGGCATGAACAGGGCCCTGGTTTTGGTGTGGCCCTTTTTCACTGTAGACGTCATCAAATAACCCATTTCATCACCTCCTTTAGGTTTTACAACTTAACTGCATTCCTTGGCTGCTTCTCTCATCTTCAAAACCAATTTCCAACAAGTCCTCCTCAAGCTTCTGTCTCCCTGGATCTCCCACTTCTGTTTTCCACTTTTGAGGATCCTTGTGATTCCACTGGGCTCCTCCAGAGAATCCAGGATAATATCCCTGTCTCAACTAAAGCTGTCTTTCTCATTGCTATAAACCCAGAAGTGACTCCTAGGTGAGCCTCCATTGAGTTTCCGAGCCTGTAATTCACATAGGAGATTGCTTGTCTTTCTCCCTTAGAGCCAGTGGTGGATTGGAGCTGCCAAAGAGGCACGGCCTTTGTGTTAGCAGCACCACTCTGTGTAGACAACACCACCGGAGCTCTCAAGCAATATCCTCTGTAACCTTATGTTCCATTCTCCAGGTAATGCAACGTATTAATAGGCTCTAGAGAATAGAACTTTTGCTTGTCACTTAGAGAAGATGTCCAAAATAGTCATCTGTCCTCAGGGAAAGAAGCCCTGAGTTATGCTTTCATCTGCTAACCAAAAAGTCAGTAGTTTAAATCCATGAACAGTTCCATGAGAGAAGATAAAATCACCTTTCCCTGTAAAGATTTACAGTGTCAGGAACTCTTTGGAATAGTTCTACTCCATCGTGTAAGATCACTTTGAGTCAAAAATCAACCCAATGGCAGTGGGTTTTAGTCCTTAGAGAGCTTTTGATATCAAGACTATTTTCTATTTCTGTGTGATGACTATAAAAATGGATTTTCATAATATTGATTTGGCTTTCATTTCATGAATATAAAACCTCAAACTGAAGCTGATTTCACTAAGTCAAATAAAAAGTTTAACTTAGTGATGAATTTAACCACATGATCCCACAACTTTCACTCACAAAAAAAAAAAAAAGAGGGGAAGAAAATGTGTAAGATGAATTAAAAAAAATTTAATAACCCAAACAAGCAAAACAAACCAAAGAACCCAAATAAAATGACACTTAAATTTTTCAAAAAGAGAAAGAAATGCTAGAATAATAAATAAGTAAAGTTAAAAAAAAAAGTTAAATACTTGTTAACAGCAGCAGTATAGATAGATTTAAGAATTGAGATAACCGAAGTGTCCATTCACTTTATTCATTGTGAATAAACAAAATTCAGTACAAAGGAGAACACCGTTGTTGCTAGGAGCTGTTGCATCAACTATAACTCATATGGACCTTGAAGAAGAGGTTTGAGCCTTGCCCGTCCTGCACTATCTATGAGATCTCTTCCATGTTCAAGGCAATTGTTGCAGTCACTGTGTCTGCTTATTTCCTTGAAGGTCATATTCTATTTCAGTGAACTTCCGCTTTTCATGTCTTTTTCCAAAGATTGATACCTAACAACATGCCCAAGCTAGGTGAGAAGTTTAACCATCCTTGCCTCTAAGGAGCACCCTTGGTTGCACTTCCTCCAAAAGATACATGGGTAGTCCATGGTCTATTCAACACCACAGTTTGCCAACACCACAATTCACAAGCACTCACTCTTCTTCAGTCTTCCTTATTCGTTGTAGAATGTTATCCAGTCATAAAAACAAATGAGGTACTCCATGGAGGAATCTTGAAGACCTTATACTGAGAAGTATAAAAGTATGAAAGAAGCCAGATTTAGAAGGCTGTGTATTGTATGGTCCCCCTTATAATGAAATGTCCAGAATTGGTAAATCCAATAGAGACAAAAAGTTAATTAGTAGTTGCCTGGGAGTAGAACTTCTAATCTGGTCTCTACTACTGCTCCTATAACTATTTGTGCTCCACTATTGTTCACAGAGTTTTCAGAGACCCTTTTTTAAAAGAAGTAAATGACCAGTCCTGCATCCAAGTCTGTCTTAATCTGGGAGCTTTAATAAAACCTCCCCACCATGGGTAGCCCTCATGACAGTTGACACACCAGTGGCATAGCTTTCAGTATCGCAGTGTCTCACATGTTCCCTCAGTACAGCAAACTGACAGACAAGTGCTGTACCAATTAGAACAATCTTCTCCCCAAATACAGCAAACTGACACTTTATAACTCTAATAGCAAACCAGTCTTCACACTAGCCACTTTTGTTTTGTCTGAAAACAAGAGTCTTTTAGGCAGGCCATAGCCAATTTTTAATCACAAAATCTCACCCACCAGGTCCTAATTGATTTAAACAAGAGGCTTCCATCCTACAACTGATTTACTAATTAAATTAAAATTACAAAATAGCTTTCACCTGATTGTTAATTAAGTAAAAATGACTTACCTTCCAGAATCCAACTTTTTCTTTTTCTTTTTTTTTTAAAGGGAATAGGAAGAAGAGACAGTTGGGAGATCCAAAGTTTCTTTTTGCATGATAGAAAGATGAAATTAGATAGTGGTGATATTTGTACAACATAATGGATATGCTAAAAGCCACTGAATTGTGTACTTGATAATTATTACAATTTTATTTCAATAAAAATAAACACAGAGGTTTTCTTTGTGTTCATAATATTCTAAGAATATACATCAAAAAACAACAAGCAAGAAAATGATGATCCTGCAACATTCCTATAACCACAAAGAGCCGAATGTGGCCAGATTGAGAGATGGCCTACCAATCTGAACTTCCACATGTCAGCCCCTTGACTGTAGCTTGATGAGACTAAGGGAGAAAATACAGTTGCCAGACTTCAGAGTTCTCATTTCCCAGGCCTGTGAGCTAATAAACACTTTTTGTATGTTTGTTTGTTTAATTTGCTAACCTTGAGACTTTTCCCATAGCATAGAAAAACAAAAACCCAAAACACTTCTTCCTTGAAACTGGCACACAGAATAGCAGCTGAGGACTCACGTCCATCTTCTCACGTGTGCAAGCCATCTTCACTTCACGTGATGCTGGCACACTGGTTCCGAGGCTTTCTACGTCTGTTTTTCCAGAATGAATAAAGAATTCATAATATGTTTCTTTTCATGGTAAAACAAGTGTAGCTAAAGCCTTTCCTGCCTTATTGAATGGTAGAAAAGGGCACTGACGCTCATCTGTCAGGGGGAGCCTTTGATTTAGACTCTCTGGTAATTTCAGAGCCACAGATGATGTTAGGTGCTGTCAGGTTGGTGCTGGTTCACAGTGACCCTGTGTACTACAGCCTGATGGCCTGCCTGGTCCTGCACCATCCTGGCAATCTAAACTGTGCTTTAATACCATTTCAGCCACTATGTCAACCTATTTCATGAAGGAGAATCTTTTTTTCGTGAACTCTCTACTTTACCGAGCTCTATGTGGCTTCCAAGGGACTGGACCCTCCCAAAAGCGTGCTCAAGGTTGTGAGAGACAATTTTGCTCCTGAAGAACATTCTGGCTGCACGTCTTCTAAGACAGATTTTTTTTTTTTTGGTCATGCATGATGTATTCACTATTCTTTACCTCTAGCACAGTTCAAAGGCCTTAGTTCTTTTGTCTGTCTTATTTGTTATCTACGTTTCACATGCATATGAGTAAAATAAAAGTATCATGGCTCGTGCCAGGCACACCCTAGCTTTTAAAATTGCATCCTTGCTCTTTAGCACTTTAAAGAGGTCCATGACAGTAGGTTTACCCATTGCAAAACAACCACAGAGATGAACTCTTAATCACCAAGTCTTTATAGCAGAATTTCTTGGGGTGAGGGGGATGTGGAGTTGTGTTCAGCAACTAGGTCACTTACACACTGATGTTTTCTCTGTCAAGTCTGAGCATTCTTTGACGCCACCTGAGTGTTTTATTTTGTTTTATTTTTTAAGGGTTTTTTTTTATTTTGTTTAGTATTCTACTTTAAGTATTCTCGACACAAAAGTGGATTCATGAGGTTTGAAAGTTCAACAACTTAGAAGTCATTCCATAAAATAGGCAAAATGTTAACCTTTAAATAAATCATCCTCATCTATTCTTTCCCATATCATAATGGAGCTAAAATGATGATGGTTTGGCAGTTTCCTTTGTTAGAGAGGGAATAGTGCTGAAAGTCGATTGGTCCCTTGGGTTAACCCAGCACTGGGGTCAGGAACTGACAGTCCTTGAGCTTCCTTGTCCTTAAAATAGCTCCTAGTTACATACAAAGTGCTGTGACAGTAAAGATAATTGAAATAATTGCTACTTAGACTACAGGAAGCCTATTCCATGAAATCTCTTGACTTAGAACATAAAGGTTGAGAAAGGATTGACTTCTTTGTCACCTTGTGCAGGTGTTGAGAGTGGTGACTGGAATTCCACCTGCCCAGGCGTAAAGATAACGGTGAGGAGTTGTCTCCTGAGCAGGTCAGAGGAATGACTTCAGTGAAGGAGTCCATGACTCAGCTTACACTACAAATGCAGCTCTGAGGTGGAGCCTCCCTCGGAGTTCTGGCAGCTCACCAGCACTTCATTAAGAAACAGACAGTGTCTTCCCATGCAGTTTACAGCTTCGGAGAAGTCTGTAGAGGGTCAGCTGTGAGTCGCTTCCCATTCCTTCTCTTTCACAGACCCTCCACTTTCCCAAGCATGATGCTTCCCTCAAGGAATAATCTCTCTTGGAAACGCGACAGAGGATGAGAGACAAAGCTTTGCCACCCTTTCCTCCAAGGAGCACTCAGGCTGTACTGTTCCCGAGACACATCTGTTGAGTCATCTGGATCTAATGAAAGCATGAATATCATTACAACCTGAAATTGGCACACGATTTGGAAAAAAATCTATGGTGAAACTTCATAGGTTTTGGAAGAGCCGTCACTTCTGCCTGATAGCAGACACGTACATTTTTAGGAGCTACACTGTCAGTGCACTTTCTGTTATCGTATGTCTTTCTATGATTCTTGGAAAGAGACTTTATGCTGAGAAAGGTGGAGGGTTAAAGAAAGAGGAAGGCCCTCAAGGAGGTAGATTGACACAGTAATAACTAGCAGTGGGCGTGAGCATAGCAGAGATGATGAGGGAGCTGCCGCGTCAGGCACAGTCCAGATCCGCTGTTCACAGGGTTACTCTGAATCCAAGTCCTCTCCTTAGCACCTAACAAAAACCACAGAAAATGATACACATGTGTATATATTGTTAAATTATGTTAAGGACAATGAAGGGAAAATATAAAATGCAGAGGCTCTAATTGAAGCTGGGAAATAGTGACATTAAGTGATATCAAAAGGGGAAAACTTGGTGTACAGGTGAAAAAGTAGGTAAAGCACAGGACTAGAGGTGGAAAGTGCTAAGCTCTGGGGCACAAAAGAGTCCAGCATTTTCTAGAAACTGTAAGAAAAGATTAGAGTGGTTGAACCACAGGACAAGACAGGAGGCCCAGACAAAGGTCAGATCCGGCAAGGCCTGGAAGCCACACTCTGAGGATTGTGAAGAGACTTTCAAAGGCAATAAAGTCAGTAAAGGATATTAAACATGTGCTCTCGCTTAGAGATCATGCTGCTGACTTTGTGCAAGATCAATGAGACTAGGACAGAAAGGGTTTTAGAGAAGGTGAATACAGGTGATGTTTGGAACTGGATTGATGGCCACTAAACGGAATGTTTGACCTATTTGCAGGTAGGAACAGTGGATCTTGATCATAGGTTTACTGTGAGAAGCAAGGGAGAGAATGAGGGGTGGGATCCAGGACCCACCTCATTCTGGAAGTATCTGTGCGGGGAAAAGCCTTGGGAAGGAGAAGATGAGGCAGAGAATTAACCAGAAAATGAAGAGGTCTCGTTAGAGTGTGTTGAGTTGACATCCCATTGGAATCTCAGAGAAATCTGTTCGTGGCGTTCTAAGGATAATCTTTACTGTAAATGTAAATTTAGACACCATCAGTATATACATATCAGATGTGCCAGGAGGGCAGTGCCCTCTCTTGACCACTCTGCATTCCTGACCCTTGCTCACACTGGGTCTTGTTTGATGTCAAGGAAGAGAGCTCGAGGTGCAAACCCCAGAAACCCCTGTGCTTTGTTTCATGCTCACCAAACTGTCCATTAGCATTTGTGCATATTAGGAGTCCCTTCTAATGAGATTTTTTTAATGTTAATTTTAGAAAAGGCCTTAGGGGGACAGAAAGCTGTGCTGAGGAGGAGATCAAAATGCCATTAAGGCCACATAGTGCCCTGTACTGGCCTACGTCACAACCTAGTCCCAGCACTGTACTCTGTTGGGATGTACTGTGGCCTTAACATTGTAATGTGTCCTGTGACAGAGTGACTCAACGTGTGGCCTTTGCATTAAATAATATAAATTGTTATTCCAACCCTGCCTCTTACTGCCTGTATAGTAACTTAGGCAACCATGTGTATCTTCTCTGAAAGCAATTTTTCTAGTTTGTAAAATGGGAACAAAAATACCTACCTCCTAAAATGACGGGAAGGGTTAAAGGAGATATTTTTACAAAATGCTTGTTGTTATTATTGCTAGGTGCCGTTAAGTCAACTCTGACTCATCCTGACTTGATTGTGTGATAGAGCAGACTTGTGCACTGTCCTCAGTCCTGTCCTTTCCTCACCATCTCCACTGCACTTACACTCATTATTGTATTCCCTGTGTCGGTCCATCTCTTTGAGGATCTTCTGCTCTTTCACAGACGTGTTTTTCCAAGCATGATCTCTTTTAAAGACCAGGGTATGGGAAATAAAGCCTCATCATCCTATAGACAGACCTATTTTTCTGTTGGCAGTCCATAGTATATTCATTCACTTTACTAACACCACAATACAAAAGCCTCAATAATTCTTCAGTTTATCTTATTTATTGCTTAATTTTCACATACATATGCAGCACTGAAAATGCATTGGGCCTGGTTGGATCAAGCCCACCCTATTCTTTTAACTAACATCCCTGCTCTTTGGCATTTTTAAGAGGGCCCCAACAGCAGATTTGCTTATGAACACCCAGCAAAACAAACTCACAGCCATCAAGGAGATTCTGACCCATAATGACCTTTACCAGATTTCTGAGACTATAAATCCTTAAAGGAGGAGACTTCCCATCTTTCTGTGTCAGAGCAACTGGCGGATTCGAACCATCAGTCTTTTGGTTAGCAAAATGTAACACACTATACCACCAGAGCTACTTATGGATGTTAATAAATGGCGTACGAATGGAGACTGGCTCGGGACAGGGCAGGGTTCAGAGCCATTGTACACTGTAGGATCACTATGAGTTGCAGAAGACTCAATGGCACATAACAACCTTTAAGAATGCATCTGTTCTTGGAGATTACAAAGGGGTAAAAGAATGTATTTTGTAAGGTTGTTTCAATAACTTATACGGCCGAGTTTTTGTTGATTTTCTACAATTAAATCAAGCTATCAAGATGAGAGAGGGCACTTTATCAGAGATACGGACCTTTATTGCATCCACCAAATTGCTTCTGCCCAAGGCCAGTTTTACAGTTAGATATGTGCCAGTATCTCAAGATATTTCTAACTGCTATACTTGTGGTGTTAAGCAAATTCATGTAATATGTTGGATCCATCAGTTGAGATCATCTCAGTGAAGGGTGGATCCTGAACCTAATCACTTCTGAGTTTTAAGGAACAGCATATAAACGCAGATGGATGTATACAAACAGGGAAAGCCAGCTGCCACATGAGAATTTCCCACAAGCTGGGGAACCAAGGCATGCCCTGGGCTATACCCAAGGGAGACGTGCCCGGGGCTGAGCCCCTACTGCAGAGTGTGAGCCTAATGAACGGTGAGAAAATACATTTCTGTTCGTTAGAGCCGGGTGGTGGTTGTGTTACGGTAGCACAAGGAGCAAGAGATCTTTATTGTCTGCTTCTCAAGCCTACATATTCCCAATGACGTGGAATGATGTGTATGTTGGTTTGATATGACTTAGCGGGGTATATGGAGAGGAGAGGTATGTGTGTAAAGTTTCTTTTTATTAGCTATTCACTGGTTCTGGAATTAGCTTATGTCTCATTGTAGACCGATTTCTGCAATGACGCCAGGCATCCGAGCTGCATTTCTTAGCACACAAAAAATTAGGTAAGTCAATAAAACGTTCCTCTTCTAAAATACTCCTCTTAGAGACCCTTAGGTTCTGGAGAATGGCTTGATTTCCTATTGATCTTTTTATTGCCTCAATTACTTCCTCCAACATGGTTAGTTAATCCAGACCCCCACCAAGCACCTTTCCCTGCTGTCCATTACACTTGGTCCCCATTAAATATGAATCTTTGGTGGCACTTCCATTATTAAATGACAGCTGCATAATGCTTTATTGGCATCGCTAAGAATGAGATCTATTTCTCAGAAACTCTAGAGATGGTAGCCATTTTTCGCCTTCCGAACCACCTAAGCATAGCCAGTTTTTTGTGCTTTTGTAGCCTCAATCTTAAAAACAGCAATCTGTCTGTTTCATTGTTTTAGACATTGGTTTTATCCCTCTGCTCTCTTTCTGGTCTACAATCACCTGACCTTGGTGAACTCTTGTAAATGCCATTTTAACCCCTGAGTTGATGATTCCTTTTATATCAGTTATTTCCATAAATCCACTCCCTTCCCCTGGTTTGCTTTTTCACCTCCAGCTGCTACCCAATTATTAGTTCTTGGATGGCTGCTTCAGCGACATTACTGTAATACTTGCTTGTAATAGATATTAATAATAATAAGCAGTTTATAACTGTGCACAGTGTTAAATGTATGTAAGAATTATTGTTGATAACTTTAGTTGTAATCATAGCTTTGCCATGGGAGTAAGTTGGGATTCCTGTGGTTTAAGGAGCAGAAGAAATGAAGTCAAGTTAGGTTCAGCAAAACCCTGGGCTTGGGAAGCTGTTCTTGATATGCGTGTACAGAGGTGGTCTTTGGCAGGACTCTGGGGCGAAGAGGCACCAGGACCACAGGAGGAAGTGGCACTGGGAACCAGAAAGCCAGCAGGACTGCAGACCTGCTGCCTTTTCTCTTGTTTTTGCTTTTTCTCTGGTTCCTTCATTCTCCAGACACAGTATCGGTGCAGCTCAGCCCACAAGGTGATGCCAGATAACTGCCCACCACTTCCAGCTTTGCCTGCTCTGACTCTCTCGTGGTCTCTTGATGTCTCAGCGTTCTGCTCCCAATATTCTCTGTCCCTCCCCACCTCTAGTCCATATTTATGGAAAAGGAACTCAGCCAGCTTTGATCCAGCCAGCAACAGCCAGAGAAAGCAGCGGGATTTATCTGCACGCTCCCTCACGCCCCTTCCCACCCCCCACACTGAACCATTCCCTTCCCCAAGGTCATCATGAGGTAGTCAGGTACCTTAAAAGGCTGGAACCGTAGTTATTACTTAGTTATTATTTAGTTAAGACTGTTATTGTTTGTAAACAGGAGTGGCATCCACCTCCTAAACAACATGCCTCTGGAAACTATGAACTTTGATAAATGATAATAGTTATAGAAAGGCTTCAGGCCTTTTGTTCATAGGGTCAGTATGAGTCATGCTCAACCCAACTGCAATCAACAACAACTGTTATTGTACTTAATAAAACACAGAGATATAAATTTTGTGCGGGGAGAAGGGTGCAACAATGAATGAATGGAATCGCAAAATCTCTGTAGATGTTCATTGAAATGAAAAATAAACAACCTAAATTTAAAAAAAAAAATAAATTTCCAAATTTAAAGGATTTTTTTTCCGGTGTGCAGTAACATTGAGAGGAAGAATGTAGTTTGTATAGATAGCCCCGTACGTGAGACTTCTGTCCCACAGGCAAGAAACAACAGCTTTTTTTGTTCTTGCCTTAAAATATTGTCACAAATATGTTAGCGATGGCAGAATGTGATTAAAGGAGCAAAAAGAAAGTGTCAGAACTAGACTTGCTGCCAAGACAAGTAAAACAAGGAAAAGCTGGCCTGAAAGAGGCAAGCAGGTTGCCCAGTCGTGGAAAAGGCTGTTTTGGCTCGAAATGTGTTAGGATTGTACTGCACTGTGGTCTAGACACCAGCCTGCACATCGATGATGAAGCTCGCATTCTGGAAAGAAGCAAATCTATTTTGAGGCTGCCAAAATACAATTAACCTTTCTGTGCGGTTCTTATTGCATTGGATTCCCAAATATAGACATATGGGGATTCATTCCCTTAACAGACATTTGTCAGCCACCCACAAAGCCCCAGACAAATGCAAGGCACTAGCCTTTAAATGACAGCTAACATTAAGTACACTCTGTTCACGGCACTTGGGTAAGCAATTCCTAGTCTTCAACTCACTCAATTCTCACAACAAATACCATAAAATTAGCTCTTCTGTAGTTCCAGTTTTACAGGGAAGAAATTGAGGCTCTGAGAAACCCAAAAACTGTGGCCAAGATCCCATGGTTAGGCCTTATTGGGACTGGAGCTCAACCCCAGAGCATTCTGAACACAAAATCATTAGTTTTCTTTTTTTTTTTGGTGTTTGAGTTATGTTGTTGTTATGTACCATAAAATCAGAACAGACCCATAGCTAAACCTTTGGAGGGTTTTCAGAGGCAATTAATCATACAGGAGGAGATTCCCCATCCTACTCCCGCAGTGCAGTTGGTAGTCTTGAACTGCGTGCCTTCAGAATTGCAGCACAGCTTCTTGCCATTAGGCCACCATAGAACCCTATGTTGTTATAGAGGCTATTAATTGCTCTGTTGGTTCTCTGAAGATTCAAGTGAAGAATGACCCCATCAGTCACAGGTAGCTCCCAAGATACTGATATAGACCAACAAATGGTTAAACCATAGTAGGCCACAGCAGAGATCAGCTGGCCCAGTGGACAGAAAGCGATGCTACCAAGCCGAAGGTGGGCGACTTTTAATCCGCGGCCCTCGGGGCTGTCTTTCATTGTTTTTGTTCAGACATTCCTCTAGGTCGTATAGCCCTGGTGTACAAGTTGCCGTACTGCGGTCACCTGTGGTTGCTGTGAGGCTGAACACTGGTGACACTGATGTGTCAAATGTGTTAATGGTCGGTTACCCAATGTGGACAGAGAGTGGGGTGGAGCTCCCCAATTAAAACAAATTTGGAAGGAGGGGTGGCATCCACTTCCATAATAGCTTGCCTCTGGAAACCCTATGAACCTGGAGAGAGGATGAAAGGCACCCAAGCAAGGACTCTCCTTCATAGGGTTGCTATGAGTCACCTGTGACTCCACGGCACTTAACAACAAGAACAACAGGCCACAGCAAGACATGGAAAATTCTATGACTGAGGCAACCATAAGAGGACCACTTTATAGGCTATTTTTTAAACTAAAGGATTGATGCATATAAATTGTTGAGTATGACTGAGAGCAAAGTAAAGCCTACTTCAATGATTAATATCATAATATGATATTATCTACAGAGTTCTATAATGGCAGTAGGTCTGAGCCCCAGGAGGACACTGGCATGAGCCTCAGATATTTAGTGTTGAATAGTGTGTGTGTGTGTGTGTGTGTGTGTGTGTGTGTGTACCGTCATATCGGATCTGACTGGTAAATTAGGAGATTGACCCTCCTTCTCCAGCAGAGCATCTGGTGGATTCGAACCACTTAACTCTGGGATTGCAGTGCACCTAGGTCACCAGAGCTCCCTAAAAAAAAAAAAAAAAAAAAAAAGTAAATGAAAGAAATGGCTGTTTAAAACAGGAGGGTCTGTGAATACAGATCCTTTAGCTTTTCATCGCCTTTTGGAGTGTCTATCAAGCACTGACCTTAGGTAAGGAGCCTGGTGGCCTTGTGCACTAGGTATTGGGCTGCTAATTTTAAGGTCAGTGGTTTGAATCTCCCAGCTGCCCTGCAGAAGAGAGATGAGCAGTATCCTTTAAAGATTAGCCTCAGAAACTTGGTGGAAGATCAGAAACCAAGTCAGTGTGAGGGAGATTTTGTGAAGTATTGAGCTCAATTAAAGATTTATGCTGTTGTTGTTGTTAGACGCTATCCGAACTCTGTCCTGTCTTGGTCCAACTTCACAGTCTCTGGCGCGGTAGAGCCCATTGCTGAAGTCATTAAGTCAATCTATCCCATTGAGGGCCGTCTTCTTCACTTCTGTCTTTCCAAACATGATGCTCCTTTCCAAGAAATCGCCTCATTTAGCTACGTGCCCACAGTATGAAAGATGAAGCCCTCATCCTTGCCTTCAAGGAGCACTGTGAAAACACCCAGTATATTGTAGATCCTGACTTGAAAAAGGAATTCAAGGGAACATCTGTCAGAACATTCTAGGCATGGCAAAACCAGGACTGCCGCAAGAAATTAGCAAACTGGTTTCTTCACCAAGACTCCTCACAGTTCCTAACTCAAGCAACTGTTTCGTCACACCAGTACATGGAAGGTTGTTTTCCCCTCTTCCTCTCTGGTGACATAGTCATTAAAAGAAGCTGTGCTGCAATCCCAAAGGCACACAGTTTGAATCCACAAATTGCTCCATGGGAGAAGGATGGGCAGTCTCCTCCCGTGCAATTTACCGCCTCTGCAAACCAGTCAAAGGATCACCTCTGTGTTGGTTCTGACTGGATTGTACTCAACAACAACTTTACATGCATCAGTGTCGCCACACCACAAAATACATCACTGTCCCTTCCTGTCCTGGGACACTGCTGACTCTTCCCATGGCTCCATGAATGCCAAATGCCTGGTCTGTTATAAAAAAGATTCCTCCACCAGAGAAAACTGGGGAGGGGTTAAATTAAAAGTGTTACAGCATATTTAAAATAGGGGGTTTTTTCCTCCCTGATGTCAGTTTGTCACTTTTCGATTTGGCATCTATCCCTGTTGTGTTTTTCCACCGTGTAGATCTGGATGAATCTCGATTCAGAAGGGATTTTCTTGTGCGATGCTTTTATTCAAGCATATGGCTGAAATTGCCAGGTTTCATTGAAGGCTGTTTAGAGTCTTGCTCTATTTACAGTCAAAAGCAGATATCGCTCCTATTCTTGGCCTTCATTCTAGAATCTCAGGAAATTAATGGTGCCTTGTAGCCTGTGACGCCCTCTGCTTACTCCCTGGAGTTGGCCCTTGCTTTGGGTTGGCCTTGAGTGGCACAGTGTCCTTGGCCCTGTGGCCAGCTCTGTCTGAGGTCATCCTGGCACCCTCAGGCCGCTCTTGCTTGGTCATTCTATCCCACAGCTGTGAAACTGTGCCAAGCTAATAGAATTTTCCTTTTTCCCCATTTAAGAGCATATTTCCAGTTTTGTTGTATTTGTATACTGTAGAACTAGCCCATAGCAGACCCTCCAGTGGGTTTTCAGAAGCAGTAAATTCATGGAAGAAGATTGTCCATCTTCTCCCACAGAACAGCTGGTGGCCTTGAACCATGTGCCTTTGGGATTGCAGTGCAGTTTCTTGCCACTAGACCACCAGTGCCCCATATTTCTAGTAGTTATTATATAATAAGCCCTGCTTAAGGCATGTAATTCAAAGTCACCAGCTTCTCTGGGGGAGAAGGATAGACAGTCTTCTCCCATGCAGGTTACTGTCACTGAAAACTCACTGGAGGGTCAGCTATGGGTCGGTTCCGACTCGATGGTACACACACCAACAAGCCCTGCTCTGGTTTTACGGATGAAGATACTGAGACACACCAGTGTGAAATATGTGAAATACTGTGTGTGTATATAGCGGTCAGTAGCAAAGCCAGGAACAAACTCAAGCACTCCTACTCAAATGTCATCTTTTTAACCCTCTGCTGTGTTTCAGGGAGCTCTGCTGGCTTAAGTCCATGGGGAGTTGAGCCTCTAACCCAAAGGCAACACTTCTCTGGTGGTTCAAATCCCCCTGCAGCTCTGTGAAAAAGAGACAGGCAGTCTCCTCCCATGTGGTTTACAAGCTCCTGAAAACTCGCTCCCCACTCAGCTATGAGACAGTTTTGACTCCAAGGCATTGCCTTTGAGTTTTGAGGGGGCTTGGTATTAAACTGAAGCATGGTAGAGTGTGTGAGATGGTGTGAGGTAAGACAAGGTTTCTCTTGGTATTCATAGAGACGTTATGAATCCTCTGGCAGTCAACTCAGTTGTATCTAACAACATTCTTACATGGCCATGTCACATTGGAAGGCCATCTAGCCAACGTCTTGGTGTATACATGGAGCTATTACATAAGAAGTTCTTGATACACAGTAGCTCTATACAGATGCTGGCCTTTATTACAACCACCACCACCAGTACCACCATTCTCTGTACTCCATAAGGCTCCCAATGGTTGATTCTTTTCCAAAATAGGTTACCAGACCTTTCTTCCAAGGCACCTCAGGTGGACTCGAACTTTGACATTTGAGCTAGCAGCTAAGCGCACTAGCCATCTGTCACATTCAGGAACAGCTGTTATTAACATCATTAATGGTGTCCTAGTGGCAAAAAAAAGCTGCACTGCAATCCCAAAAGATCATGGTTCGAGGCCACCTGGTGCTCTGCGTGAGAAAGATGGGCAATCTCCTCCTGTGCGATTAGATTAACTGCCTCTGAAAACTCACCGGAGGGTCAGCTATGGATTGGTTCCGACTGTATAACAACAACAATGAACCTTTAAAACTGTGTCTGCAGACATGAAGACAGTCCATACAATCCAGCAAATCTCTGTGTTCCTAGAAGACTCGTACCAAAAGGATGTTTAAAGAGAAAAATAAAGAAGGATCCTGATCAAATGGATTTGGGAGCTGTTGTCCTAAAACATAGATTTACATTATTTTGTCATGTGGTCTTTTCTGAGTCTTTAATATGCTAATGTGCATGAAGAGTTCCAAACAGTGACCATATATGTATACACAGTGTGCTTGAACAGATTTGATCCTGAAATACAAAACCTTTGAACACCTCGTTGGTCACCAGGCTTGAACAGAGACAGTGTGGGTGGTGGTGAGCTGTTGATTCCTCCAGCACAGAGACACAGCTTGTTCCCATCCCCCCGTGGAGGTTATTCTCAAGTAACGGTTTTCTTTCTGGTTAGAACAAAGGTGGTATTTAAATATATGCTAACAGAGCAAAACTAGTACAAATTTCACCATCCTTTTCAAACAACTGAGATGAGAAGGGGTGAGATGGAACCAGTAGCCTCAAGATACAACCATCTTTTGAGTTCTTCCATATTTTAGACTTAGCTTTCTAGCTTACTTTAAAAAAAGAAAAGAAAAGAAAGCTGTGTGCGCATCTGTGTGTATAGGATCTTTGGTGACTTATTGGTAAGAAGTTATGCTACTAACTCAAAGGCCCACAGTTCAAATCCACCAGCTGCTCCTTTGGGGGAAAGATGAGCAGTCTCTTCCCATGCAGTTTATAGCCTCAGAAAACTCACTGGAGGCTCAGTGATGAGGCCATTCTGACTCAACAGTAAACAAGAACGTGTGTGTGTGTGTGTGTGTGTGTGTGTGTGTGTGTGTAAAATCAGACCTAACCTGCTGATATCAAGTTATTGTGACTCATAACCACGCTCTAGTGGGTTTCCAAGGTCAGACATCTTCATGGGAGCAGACTGCCTCATATTTCTCCTTTGGAGCAGCTGGTGGATTCAAACTGCTGACCTTTTAGATGACAGATCAACATGTAGTGCCATCAGGTCTTCGTGCATGTGTCTGTGTGTGACACAGATTTAAAACAATGTAAGTATTATATACATGTATGTTAAACTTTATACAAAGTGCATTTGTTGTTGTTATGTGCCATCAAGTCACCTGTGAATCATAGCGACTCTATATATGTACAACTCTGCAGCTTGCCCCGTCCTGAGCCGGTTTCCTGACTCTCACACATCTACCCTCATTACCCCAGTTACGGTGTCACTCCATCTCATTCAGGGTCTTCCTCTCCTGCACTTTCCCTCCACTCTTCTGAGTATGATGTCCTTCTCCAAGGACTGGTCCCTCCTGGCCATGTGCCGAATGAATGTGAGACAGCTTCAAAATCCTGGCCTCCAAGGAGAAACTTGGTTTCATCTTCTCCAAGACAGACTTGTTTATTTTCTTGGTGATCCATGGTATGTGCAAGACTCTTCTCCAGCACCACAACTCAAAGACATTGATTCTTCTTTAATATCCTTAATCAAGCAAAAGGGGCTTTGTGGTTTTTGAACCTCACAGCTGGGCCTATGGCTCATCCCTCAGTAAAAGTGATTTCTCTGGGTTCTTCTTCTGTAATAAACAGAAGCTCCAAGGGTCCTCTGAGAGCTGAGAGGCTGCTATGGTGCATGCAGAACCAAATGGAAAGGGTGATTAGCCCCAGCGTGCGTTTCACTAAACACCTCTCCTAATGTTCCTCTTCTCCACATTCTTTATGGCTGACTTGTCCGCCTTTTATCCTTTTCACAGCTGCCAAAAGCTATATTTGCATATCCTCTGCCATGGGTGGGGAACTGTGTTTCCTGTGATCCAGCCTGCTCCAGTTCACTACATACATTGTATGTCTAGACCAGCTTCCGTCTTTTCTTTGACCTTTTCTCTGTCTACCCTCTCCAAGCAACAGGCAGGTTTAACCTAAGTACCACTTGTTATGGGTGGTTCAGTGGGCTTCTCACCAGACCAGTTAGTTGAACAGATAATTCTTTAAACAGTTCACAGGCTTTCTTGTATCATTACCCCATGTTCATGCCACCTGCCTCCATTTATGCATTTTCCCTCGAGCCTCTTTATTCTTTGCTTCTCTGAATCCTTGCTCAGTTTCCACAGTGTCCTCTATGTAAGTGCCCTTCTCTATTGCCGTCCCAGGGGCTCCCTGGACTTGTTATTCTTACCACTGTTTCTGTTGATAGCCTACAATCTGGCTCTTACTATTTTCTCTGCTTGTATATCCAGTGCACAATGATTGAAGTACTAAAAGCCAGTCATTGCACTAGACAATAGGGTATGTTTTGTTGTTGTTATGTGCTGTCGAGTCGCTTGCAACTCATAGCGACCCTATGAAAAACAGCCCTAGACTCTGCTCCGTCCTGTGCCAATTGCACCACCGTCTCTGATACACCCATCCCGATTACCCCAGTCACTGAATCAAGAAACAAAACCAAAGATGGACGGGCAGACGGATGGATGGATGGATAGATAAGGTGGTAGATAAGCATGTAGGTAGATGATACATACATACATACATACATACATACATACATACATACATACACTAGGTACATAGACAAGATAGGTAGATGGATGGATGGATGGATGGATGGATGGATGGATGGATGGATGGATAAGGTGGAATATAGGTAGGTAGATCATACATACATACATAACTTGGCACATAGATAAAATAGGTGGATGGATAGATATAAAGATAAGGTAGGTAGGTAGATGATGATGATAGGTAGGTAGGTAGATAGATAGATAGATAGATAGATAGATAGATAGATAGATAGATAGATAGACAGACAGACAGACAGACAGACAGATACTGAGATTTCAAGGGAATGTCTCACATGCTTGTAGAGGCAAAGTCAGACCTCTGGATAGCGGTGTCTGGAGAGCCAGGATATCAGGCTGCTGACTTCAGAGGCTGCCAACTTCACAGTCTGATACTTCCAAAGTCAATCCTGAGAAGCAGGGCCAAAATTGGCTGTTTTTGGATACTGACAAGTCCAAAGTCAGCAAGGGAAAGTACTAGTTTAAGTCTGGAGACTATGAACCAGAATGTAGATCCAACAAGAAGCTCTCTAGCTTTTTGCCAGAATACAAACATGAAAACCTTACAGGGCACACCCCTGAGGATACTTACCCTTATTTTTTTTTTTGTTGTTATGTGCCTTGCAGACAGAACCAACACATAGCTGACCCTCCAGCAGGTTTTCAGAGGTTATAAGTAGAACAGGAGATTGCCCATCTTTCTACCTCAGAACAGCTGTTGGATTCAAACTACTAGCTTTGGGTTGGTTTAATAATATGTTCACAGGTCCTCTTGTAATCCTGTATTGTTGCTGTTGAGTGTCTTTGAGTCAGAACTAACTCATAGCTGACCCTCCACAGGTTTTCAGATGCAGTGAATTGTATGGGAGGAGATTGCCCATCCTTCTCCCATGAAGCACAGGGTAGTCTTATACACATGACCATAGCCATGACAGGGTGAAAATGAGCTCAGAGTCCTTTCCCCCAAGGAACTTACTGATTACCTGAGGTGCTGGTCCCTGCTTTATATTATTTTTTTTTCATGTGCTAATGTTGAGTCTTCTGTTTATCTTTAAGCATCTCCTAAGAACACTGAACTAATTTTGTGCTTTTTATTTCTCTGTTATTTGCTAGTTCTATTAGTGGTGTTATGCAATATTTGTCCTTTTGTGACTGAGCTGTTTCACTCAGCATAATGTCTTCCAGACTTGCCCATGTTTTGTGATGTTTTACAATTTCATTATTTTTCAGTGCTGTGTAATACTCCATTCTCCATTATATGAATGTACTGTAGTTTTTCCATTCATTTGTTGATGGACACTTGGGTTGCTTCCACCTCTGCTGTTGTGTAGCAAATAGCAATAAATTGTAATAAACAACAAACACACACACAAAAAAAACCCAAACAAATTGAGATTAGTATATCACCTCTTACACTGAGTGGATTGACTTATATGTTTATTAGGAGCCTAGGGCAATTCATAAGGCCACTATGAGTTGTACTCAACTTGCAAGCATCAAACAACAAGAACAAGTGATATACTAATGCATAGTATTCTTGTAAGAAATTGTTGTTGTTGATTGCCCTCGAGTCGAGAATGACTCATTGTGACCCCAAGAACAAAAGATCAGAAGCCCCCCTGCAACCATTGACATTTATCAAAATTCAGTTTTCAGAAGCATGTTGTTAGTAGCTTTAATT
>NW_006399753.1:22692715-22693257 GCF_000299155.1 Elephantulus edwardii
GTTGGTTCTGTTGTGATGTTGCCTGTTTCATCTTTTATTCAGATTATTTGTGTCTTTTCCTTTGTTAGTTTTGCTACTGGTTTGTTGATTTTATTGACCTTTTCAAAGAACCAACTCCTAGTTTTGTTGATGGTTTCAATTGTTTTTCTGTTTTCTATTTCATTTATTTCTCCCCTAATTTTTATAATTTCCATCTTTTTAGAGGGTGTCAGATTTTTGTTCTGTTCTCTTTCAATTTTTTGGAGATGTTGGGTTAGAGAGTCAGTGGTCATAATTTCCTGACTTTTGATGTGTTTCTTTATTTCTATAAATTGACCTCTGATTACTGTTTTTGCTGTTTCTCAGAGGTTTTGGTAAGTGGTGTTTTCATTGTCATTGGTTTAAAAAAATTTTAATTTCATTTTTTATTTCTTCTAGTATTGATTCATGTTCAAGTAAGGTGTTGTTCACTTCCAAATGTATGGTATTTTCTCCTTTATCCTCTTGTTATTAATTTCTGATTTTGTAGCTTTGTGGTCTGAGAAGATGCTTTGTATTATTTC
>NW_006399753.1:22696656-22699572 GCF_000299155.1 Elephantulus edwardii
ATAGTATTCCATTGTGTGAATATATCACAGCTTCTCTATCCATTCATTTGTGATGGGCACTTGGGTTGTTTCCAATTCTTTGCTATTGTGAACAAAGCTGCAATAAACATGGGTGTGCATAAATCTGGTTAGGTGGCAGTTCTAGTTTCTTTAGAGTATATTCCCACTAGTGGAATTGCTGGGTCAAATGGTATTTCCATTTTCAACTTTTTGAGAAAGCACCATACTGCCTTCCATACTGGTTGCACCATTTTACACCCCCACCAACAGTGAATAAGGGTACCATTTTCTCCACAACCTAACCAGCATTTGTTGTGTGCTGCTCTGTTGAATTTTGCTCTTCTTAATGGGGTGAGATGATAGCTCATAGTTGTTTTTATTTGCATCTCTTTGTAATCACTTGTTATGCATCAGAGAGCTGGACAATGACCAGGGAGGATTGAAGGAGAATTGATGAGCTTTGGTATTGGAGAAGAGTGCTGAGGGACCATGGACTGCTAAGAAAACAAACAGATTGATCCTGGAAAGGGTTAAACCGGGCTGCTCCTTGGAGGCAAGGATTCTGAGACTTCGTCTGACATACTTTGATCATGTTTTAAGAGGGGACCAGTCCTTGGAGACAGACATCATGCTTGGGAGCATGGAGGGCAGGCGCAGGAGGGGAAGGCCCTCTGGGAGGTGGATTGATTTGGTGACCGGGGCAATCAGGATGAGGGTGTTGGAGACAGTGAGAGTGGTACAGGACAGAGCAGAATTTATAGCTGTTGTACATAGGGTCACTATGAGTCACAAGTGACTCGATGGCACATAACAACAACAATAGAGCTAGAGATCTTGAACATTTCTTCATGTTCTTGTTCACCATCTGAACATCTTCTTTGATGAAGTGTCTGTTCATATCCTGTGCTCATTTTGCAATTGTTGTTTTTTTTTTTTAATCTTGTTGCGGTGCTCAAGTATTTTATAAATTCTAGATATAAGTCCCTTATAAGACATGTCATTACCAAGTATTTTTCCCCAGTCTGTGGCATTCCTTTTTACCCTGTTGTAGAAGTTTTGGATGTGCATAGGGATTTGATTCTTTGAAGATCCCATTCATCTCTTCTATCTTCTCCTGGTGGTAGATTTTTCAGGTTGCTTGGAAGACTGTTCTTGTTGTGGATTAGGGCTTCTTGAGTTCTTCTAAGCTTTTCTCTAGTAAAATTTATAGTCCTTGGTTTTAGTCCTAGGTCCTTGATCCACTTTGAGTTGGTCTTTTGGTATGCTGTGAGGTGTGGGTCTTGCTTCTGCAGATAGTTTTTCAATTTTGCCAATGCCATTTATTAAAAAGTTTATCATTTCCCCAGTTAACTGATTTCATCTCCTTGTCAAAAATCAGTTGACCATAGGTAGATGGGATGATCTGGATTCTTAATTCTATTCCATTGATCTATCTGTCATTGTACCAGTACCATGCTGTCTTGACCACCACAGCAGTGTAGTAGGATTTGAAATCAGGGAGTGAGATGTCTCCTACCTTGTTTTTCTTTTTTGAGGGGTGCTTTGCTTATTCAGGGCCTTTCTATTTCAAATGAAATTGGAGATTGCCTTTTCTATCTTGTTGAAGAATGGAATTGGTAGTTGTACTGGGATAGCATTCAACATGTAAATTGTCCTTGGTAGTATTGTCATTTTCATAATACTGAGTCTTCCTACCCAAGAGCTAGGTGTATTCTTCCATTTCTCCAGGTATCTTTTTTGCTTCTTCTAGTAATGTGTTGTGATTTTCTTTGAATGCATCCTTTCTATTTCTAGTTAAATTTGCTCCCAAGTATTTAATCCTGTGGTTAGCTATTGTGATGGGTGTTGTTTTTCTGAGCTCCAGTTCTATATTTTCTTTGTCACTGCAGAGAAATCCAGTTGATTTGTGTATGTTGGTCTTATATCCTGCCACTTTGCTGAATTGGTCAACTATGTCTAGTAGTTTTCTTGCTGAGTCTTTAGGGTTTTCGACATATACTGTCATATCATCTGCATATAGAGATAATTTTACCTTCTCTTTGCCAATTTGGATAACTCTTATTTCCTTCTCTTATTGCTATCACTAAGACTTCCAATATAATATTGAATAGAAGAGGTGATAGTGGGCATCCTTGCCTAGTTCCTGTTCTCAAAGGGAATGCCTTTAATCTCTCTCCATTGAGTACAATGTTGGCTCTTGAGTTTGTGTGTATACTTTTTACTATGTTGAGGAAATTCCCCTCTATTCCTATTTTGTTGGTTGTTTTAATCAGGAAAGGGTGTTGGATTTTTGTCAAAGGTCTTTTCTGTATCCATTGATAGGATCATGTGGTTCTTCTTCATTGCTTTGTTAATGTGATGAATTATACTGATTGTTTTTCTTGTGTTGAACTATCCTTGTATATCAGTTATGAATCCCACCTGGCCAGGGTGAATTACTCTTTTGATATATCATTGGATTCCATTGGCCAGAATTTTATTCAGAATTTTTGCATTTATATTCATGAGAGATATGGGCCTACAGTTTTCTATTTTCGTGCTGTCTCTTCCTGGCTTCGGTATCAAGGATATGTTTACTTCATAGAATAAGTCTGGGAGAATTCCATCTTTTTCTATTTTCTGAAATAGTTTATGTAGAATTGGTGACAGTTCTCTGAAAATGTGATAAAATTCACTTGTAAAACCATCTGGTCCAGGGTTCTTTTTTGGCTGGAAGTTGTTTTAGTACCTTTTCAATTTCTTTTGTGATGGATCTGTTTAGGTGTTCAATTTTTGTTTGAGTCAATTTAGTTAGTTTGTGAATTTCTAAGTATTTTTTGCATTTCCTCTGTTGTTGTTGTTATGTGCCGTCGAGTCGCCTGCGACTCATAGCGACCCTATGTACAACAGCCCTAAACTCCACTCTGTCCTGTGCCA
>NW_006399753.1:22701557-22731729 GCF_000299155.1 Elephantulus edwardii
AGTCATTGTGTAGTGACCTTCCTTGTCCTTTGTGTTGGTTTTTGCATTGAAATTTATTTTATCAGAGATTAGTATTGAACTCCTGCTTTTTTCTGATTGCTCTTTGCTTGGTATATTTTTCCCCACCCTTTTATTTTTAGTCTTTTTTTTTTTATCTTCACTTTTCAGGTGTGTCTCTTGTAAACAGCATATTGATGGATTTTGGGTCCTTTTATCCAATCTGCTACTCTTTTTCTCTTCAGTGGTGCACTGAAACCATTGACATTCAGTGCGATTATTGAGAGGCATGGTTTTATTTCTATCATTGTGTTGAGCTCTTTTTGAAGTCGTTGCTAGTTACTTTGGTCCATCCTGCTTTCTGTGGCACCTCTGTAAGAAGGACGTCTCTCAGTGTTTCCTGCAATGCTGGTCTAGTTTTTACAAACTCTGTTAGGTTCTATTTTTCTGGGAATATCTTGATCTCTCCTTCATAATTGGTGGACAATTTTACCAGATACAATATTCTTGGTTGACAGTTGTGTTCTTTGAATGTCCAGTATGTGTCATTTTACTGTCTTCTTGCTTGCTTGATTTCTGCTGAGAAATCCACACTTATTTGCTCTCCCTTACAGCTTACTCCTTGTTTCTCCCTTGCCGCTTTCAGTATTTTCTCCTTATCATTGGTTCTGGCAAATTTGACTTTGATATGCGTTGGTGTTTTTCTTTTGGAATCTAATCTACATATGGTTTGCTCAGCTTCTTGAATATATATTCTCTCCTTCTTCATTATACCTGGGAAGTTTTCTTCTAGTAATTCTTCCACAATTTTTGTGGTGCTTTTAGTTGCTTCTTCCTGTTCTGGGATTTTGATTATGTTATTTCTCTTGATGGTGTCCCACATTATTCTTAGGTTTCCTTTTTTCTTCATTCTTTATTTTGCTTTTTGTTCTAGCAGATCAGTCTTGACAGTTCTATCTTCTTTTTCTGGTTCTGTGTTCCATTGCTTCAACTCTGTTCATGTGTCCTTGTATCATGTTGACAGCATCTGAAACATTGGACCTCATATTTTGGATTGTGGTTTCTTGTTTATCTAGAGCCTCTAATACCTCATTTGTTTTATCTACATTGGTTTTGGATTTTTTTTTAAGCTCCTCCTGGGTTTTGCTTACAGTGTCCTGTAATTCTTCATGTTTGTCTTTCATCCATTGACAATATTCAATCATTGTTTTAAATCCTGTGTCAGAGCATTCCATCAGACTTACTGGCTTCAGGAAATTCATTGATACTGTGTCAATTTGGGGGCGGGAGCAGGGGGGTGACATCTTGCTTTGGGCTTATGTAGGATTTGAGGTAGCCTGCTTCCTATGTGACTTTGCCGTGACATTGTTTTTCATGCCTGAGGCAATAGCAGGTTCTTGATCTGAAGTCACAGCTACAGAAGAGGGTGGGACAGCTAACCTGCTTGTGTTTCTCTCTGAACTTCTGACCCAAGGGAAGATTTGCTTTAGTTCAGGAGAGAAAAGGCCTGTAAAAGCAGCCTCTTCTATCAGGCAGCTGTTGCAGCTAGGTCAGTCCAAGGAGTTCTGAGCTTAAAGGCAGTTAATTGACTCAACACGAGGAGATGCAAGACAGAGAGTAGAGATGCATGCAGGGCAGGGCACACACAGATGCATGCCAGCCAGGCACACACAAAGGAGAGGTACACACTCTGATACATGCAGGGCAGATGTGTGCGCAGATGCATACAGGGTAGGCATACGTGGAGATATGAGTGGGAAACCAGGAAGCCTTAGTTTTCCCCTTGAGAACTGAGTCTGCCACCTCACTCTAGCTCCAGGTGTCTTACTCCTTTCTGCTTGAGATTAAGGGGTCCCATGTGGTCAATCAAACAGCAGTGATCCCCATAAAGTACCTCACTCAAATTCCAGCTATCCTGCTCGCTACCTGTGGGTTGGTCCTGGTGGGTCACTCTGGGTCCACATTGCTTCCAACTCAGTTCACTCTTTTTGAAGGTAGTGCAAATTCTGGTTCTTCCTAGTTAATAGCGAACCATGGCTGCTGATGACACAGCAGCTGCTGACAATGAAGCAGCTGTTGACAGCACAACCAGTAGCTTTAATCCTAAACAAGTCTATGACCTAAGACTTTGCCTTCTTTTTCCATAGAGTTTTGGCTTCATAATTACACTTGGAAACCTTTCATAGTAGGTAAGAGCCTGACTTTGTACTAAAAGCCCTCCAATAATATGTCTAACCTGAGTGAGGCAGTTGATGTTATTATGAGTCGTTCAGTCAGTTTTGAATAAAATGAACCCATGTAACAGAGTTGAACGGTTCCACAGGATTTATTTGCTACAGTCTTTACAAGGGAAGATTCCCAGGACTTTATCCCATGGCACCACTGCTGAGTTCAAATGATAGTTTTTCAGTTGCCAACACTTAACCAATGCACCACCAGATTTTCTTTTCAGCAGAATGGGAGGAATTTAGAAAAGAAATGTTTGTGAGTCAGAAAATCAGCAATGCCTGCAAAGACCTGTTGGCCTTTCACTGCACAAAGAGTTTGATTTCCTCATCCTTATTTGGTGGGACATTTTCTGTCCCCAGCTTACTGCTTTCCTGGCAAGCTCTAAAGGCAGAATGGAGGCCAGAAGGAAGGAAAAACTTTCCAATGACCACATACTGTGGGCCAGGTGCCATTTATTCATTCTCTTTCTTCACAACAGCCCTGCCCCAGATGTGGTTTTATTCCCACCCTGCAGCTGGAAAAGCTGAGGTTTAAAGAGGTTGAGTAACTCAAAGAGTATTGTACAGCTAATCTATTGTCTATCCAGAGCCTTTATCCTTTACATCAGAACCCTTCACTAAATCAAATGTGTGGAAGTCTTACCCTGCTGTGGTGTGTTGTGTCTGCCGTTTCTCTTCTAACTGCACTCCTGAATAAGCTCTAGGTCTGTGGTGAAGGTACAAGTTCACAGCAAGATTTGTGCAAATACCCCTTCTAATAATCAGACCTGGGATAAGTCAAGTAGGTGTCTGGATACAAAATTATAATTGGCACTCATTTTTAAATATGATATAAGTACCAGCACAGCACTTTCATGAAGCTGATAATAAATGCCACCTTAAATTTTGCTCCCTAAAAAGAAACTTGTATTCACCTTTGACCAGAGCCTGACCCTCCTATTGACTTTCCTGGGATATGGCCTCATTGGAACTACTAGACAAAGACCAGTATCTTCCTCTCTGACAGCCAGCATGGACCCTGGAGTTGGCTAGAAACTATTTAGTGCCTCCTCTTTCAACCCCGTCCTTCCCAAGTTGTATATTGTCTCCTTGGGAAAGCACCTGCCCTGGGACCTATTTCTTCCTCAAAAACTGTGTTGGTGATCTTATTTTTCTTCACTAGATACTCACTAGCAGGAAGAGACCAGAAAGAAATGGCCCATCATATCTAAGGAACTGTTTTCAGTGCATTTCCCACCTACATTCTGTAGGGACCTTTGGTGGCCTGGTGGATAATGAGTTACACTGGCATTCTGTAGACAGGCATTTGACTTCTGAGAAGGAAGATGAGTAGTCATTCCTGTGCAATGTATTGTAGTATTGTTGTATCCTGTTGGAAGTGTCCATGTAGAGGTGGATAGTGAGATCCGACTAGGGTTTAATGTGAAGTGTAAAGGTATGAAGGGTGAGCAGGGCACCCCTCAGGCACAGGATTGATGTGGAGCATTGCACAGGCCATTGCCTAGATCATGCCTTTCCACTTTATGATGGCAAAACTGAGGTCCACAGAGGGAACATGACTTTCTAGAGCTCACAGAACTGTTGTTACTGTTACGTGACATTGAATGAGCTCAGAATAACAGATCAACAGATCTGAACCTTGCCGTGGCCCTGCCATCTTCATGATCTACAATCCGAACCTTGCTCTGGCCCTACCATCCTCTCGATCTACAATTTGAACTTTGCCTTGGTCCTGCTGTCTTCATGATCTACGATCTGAACCTTGACCTGGCCCTGCTGTCTTCATGATCTGTCCTGCTCACGCCACTATTGCAGCTACTGTGTCAGCCCACCTTGCTGAGGGTCCCCTTTCTCTCACGTTCTTCATTCCCAGTATGATGCCAGCTAATGCAGCAGCCTGTGGGGAAGAGATGCACAGTTTCTTCCCATGGAATTTACTGCCTATGAAAACCCGCTGAAGGGTCGATTATGAGTCAGTTCCAATTCAATGATAATGAGTTTGAAGATTTGTTTTTTTAGAGGAAAAACACAAAGACCCTCATTGGGAAGGATTGATACAGTGACTGGAACAGTGGGCTCAGGGTAGCAGTGATTGTGCGGACAGTGTAGGCCTGGGCAGTAACTCAGTATGTTACACATTAACTCACTGTGAGGCAGAACCAACATGACAGCATCTAACAATAAAAACAGCGTTCTCCATAGTGGATCAGATTAAGGGAGTTCGTTACGTCCCTTGAGTCCATTTTCACCATCACCACCAAGTCCTAAAAGGAAACTTCATCAACTCAATAATTCTGTCTGGTTTTACTCTCTCAAAAGCCTGCCCATTTCACTGAGCATCATCAGTGTACTTCATGGACCTTCTTAAGAATCTTCTGAAGCATTCATTGAAAAATACAGGTTCCTGGAAGAATGTCTTCTGAATAAGAAATGGGATTTTGTTTGTCTCTAGGTTTTAAGAACTACTAATCTGGAGTCTGGACTGTTTATATAAGTGACTTATTAATTTCTGAGTGCCCCTTTTTCTTCCCTTTGGGACATTTAGACAGTCCCTCCAGCCTTGGCTTCTATTTCCAGTTCTCTGTCATTTTCAAAATGAAATGAAAACCACTCTACTTTTCATCATACTGTGATTTGGCCAGGATAGAAATGGGAGAAGGAAATTCTCAGAATCAGAGCCATTTAGTTTTCTCTTGTGGGTCATGATAGAAAGATCCTTCATTTACCTACTGTTGTGTTTCAAATAAAATTGTGCCATCAAAGATGGTGAAAAGTTCTTAAGATCTTCGTTTGCCATTGTGGGCATCTCCTTTCCAAAGTCACATTAGTGCTTTCCTTAAATCCCACTGTAAAAATCTGATCTGTGCTGGAAGTAGAAGCTCTATAATATTGAAAATGGGCAAAACCTGTGATGTGTGCATGTTGAGTGCACAATTTAAAAAAAAAACAAAACTAAACACTGTTGTTATATTAAAATAATCAAAAGGGGCTAGCACTAGGCCTTCCTGCAATGGTCTGGTGCATTTCTTAAATAGACAATGAAAGATTAAACATGTTTGCAAAGTTTTAAACCTTCACCCTATTGGAAGATGTAGACTAGGTACCTTCCTGTTAAATCTGGAAGGCGTGGTGATAGCTTTAACCAGTCAAATAAGGGCAGAAAGGAAGTTATGTCAGCTTCTGAGCTCAGCCCTTAAGAGCCTGGCAGCATCTACTTCCTGTTGGAACATTTTTTTCAGAGGAGCAAGTCACCATTTAAAAAGTGTAACTAGATAAAGACCATTGAGAAACTCACACCACATGATGAGTTCCAAGCTGGTGACCACATGGAGAAAGTGAGGTGAAGGAACACCAAGTCATATGGCATGGGAATGAGAAAACCATATTGGAACACGATCGTCCACCTCACCCCACTTACCCCAGCCAAGATCACATGGATCTGGGATGAAACCCCTCAACTGAGCCCTTCACAAATTTCTGTCCCACACAAGTATACCCCATGGATTTGATAGCAGAAACAAGGGTTGGCTTTCTAGTCTCTTGTGTTCTGATCCTTAACCCCTCCCTCTACCCTAATATTTTACTGTAGAAATCTGAGTTCACAATCTTTATTTAAACCATGGTTAAATAAACCAGGGTTTCTGTGATTTCTTGCTACCTGAGCATGGTGGTCTGTGTGAGCAAGTAATTGTAAGTTTTGGGGGTCGTGTGCTTTTTCGGGCTTGTGTTTGACATACAGGACTGCTCTTCCCCACAGGAGTGAGGCCCTTGAGGCTTGGCCTAGGGTTTAAGGCTTACAGCCCCAAAGGTTCAAATTGGGGTTTTTTTCAAACATTCTTCTAGGTGGTATAGCACTGGTCTGTGCATTGCTGTACAGAGGTAACTCGTGGTTGCTATGATGCTGAACACTGTGACACTGATGTGCCAAATGTGGTAATGGGTACCCATGATGGACTGTGTTTGGTGGAGCTTCACGATGAAAACAAGCTTGGAAGTAGGAGTGGCATCCACGTCTGAAATAGCTTGCCTCCAGAAACTCTATGAAGAGTGCTCAGGCCTTTTGTTCATAGGGTCGCTATGAGTCGTCTTTGACTTGAAGGCACCTAACAACAACATTTAAACCATAGTTCGAAGACCCTTAGGTTATGTAAACTTTGGGCAGTGAAAAATATTAAAAATAAGCTAATTTATGCATTTGGGAACAATTAGGAGGGTAGAGGGGATATAGAAAGCAATGAAAATCCCTTCATGAAATACTTTGGTCTCCTGTGGACTACTTTGGTCAAGGTGAAAGGAGTACAGGGTCAAGAATTGACTAGCTCTGTGAGAACTGACATGCTGATCAATAAAGGAACGTCTCTTTACTCTTTTAGCATTCAATGAGTCCATGAGTCATAGGCAGTATCTGGATAGTGCTACACAGCTCAGTTACTAACTGAAAGGTTGCAAGTTTGAGTCTACCCAGAGGAGTATTTGCGGACAGGCTTTGAAGATCAACTTCCCAAATATCAGCCTTGAAACCTTTACAGAGCACAGGTCTACTAGGAAACACTAGGGATCTCCATTGATAGCAGAGGCTTCTCAGTGAGATGGGGCAGTCTTGATGTTATTTCAGTGTGTATTTGTGTATCTGTTAAAGTACTGTAATTGTTGTTAGGGACATCAGGCCACTTAAAATTTATATCCACCCCATTGTCCCTGTCACAGCAGTGATAGAGTAGAACTCTGCCCTATTGTGTTTTCTAGGCTGTAGTCTTTATAGGAGAAGATCAGTGATAAGCCTTTATCCTGTGGAGATGATGGATGGATTCGAACCACCAACCTACGTGGTTAACATTTAGCCACCAGGACTCCTGTTCCATCTTCTTTTGTTATTATGTGCTGTCGAGTCACCTGCAACTCATGGCAACCTTATGTGCAACAGCCCTAAACCCTGCTCTATCCTGTGCCAATATACCCCCATTACCGCAGTCACTGACTCAATCTACCTCATAGAGTGTCTTCCCATCCTGCACTGTCCCTCCACTCTCCCAAGCATGACGCCCCTCTCCAAGGTCTGATCCCTCCTAAGCCTATTTATTCTGTGACAGTTTAGCCTATGGGACAGAAAAGTTGCCCAACTCTTGAGGCCTGCACTTCACGCCTCTTGTGCCTCCAGCTCTCAGTAAATATTTGCTGAGTTAATGAAAGAACAAATGAATATATGTTAGCTACCAAGGATATGAAGACAAATGAGATGGTCCTTGCCCTTGAAGAGCTTCAAAGTCTGTAGAGCACGGACAGCAAATGAAATAGTAGTGGTGCCTCCTAGGCAGCACACTTATCTTCTGAAACACCGCTGCTTCTGTGAGTAGCTGCTGTTCACACCCAGACCCTGGTGAAATGACAAGACGTGCACAAACAATACCAGGGAGGAGCCCAGAATGGGGCAAGGACAGCAAATCACCCCCTCCTCCAGGAAGGATGCTTCCTTTCCAAGAAGGGGCAGCCCCCCCCAAATGAAGTGGAGCGCATGAAAGGGGGAGCCGTAGGAGCTGAAGCACAGTTACTTAGACTTGCCCTCGGGGACCCATCATAAAAGCAAGAAGGAAATCACTGACACATCGTTCCATCAGGCTGCAGAAACTGCAGTGAGGCCGCTCCATCAAACCCGCTCGGCAAAGCTGGGACCAGAGCTCTTAGGTTCATGGCAGAAGCCAGTCCTCCATTTGGATTTGTTTTAAAGACAAGAGAAAGATACTGATCTTAATCAACCTGTCCTGTGTAGACTTCTTTGAGGAATTAGCTTTATTTTCTCCCCCAAGGAGGTTTGCTGAATGGTCAACCTGCACATTTCTCCCCTTGCTTTCTTTCTTTCCAACCCCCCCCCTTCTTTCTAATTGAAGACTTTAGTGAAGTGGGATAGAGGGGCGGCAACACCTTGGCCTTGTGTTTAATCTTAAAGATAAGTGGCGTCTCTTTCATTATTGTCCCCGCGAGATTGAATATCAGTGTCAGTGCATCGATGTAATCAACATTGTACACAGAGTGGTGATTGAAGTGCACTTGGGCTTTGAAAGGTGGCTGTTGTTGTTGTTTTTCTTCCTTCTTCTTCTTCTGTGTTAAATAACAAGACCATGAGGTTCTCAGGAATTTGCTAGAGAGCCACGCTTCCCCCGCCTTGTCAATTTTGGAGCAGCAGGTCCCTGCTAGGCCTAGGGAGGCCAAGTCCCAAGGTGGAAATGACTTTCTGTTTGCAAAGTAGAATCTGATTAAATACTTAACCAGCAGTTAATTTGCCGCCTCTGTTCAATAGACTGAGCTCCTCCGAGTAGAAATCTCCTAAGAAAAGGAAAAAACAATAACATCAACAAAATGCCTCTCTTCCAAAGAACCCAAAAGGTTGTCAGCATCTTAACATTTTGGGGCAAAAACTATCATCTTTAAAAGGAAATCTTTTCTCCTTTAAAATTTTTTTTTTTACTTATTACAGAATCTAAATCCAAAGTAATCATAGACAAAGTATCTTGGTAATTATAGAACACCTTAAAAACAGATAACATTTTTTTTTAAAAAAAATTAAATAGCATTAACAGTGACTCTCTAGAACAGTAGGGTCACCTTGCATATCACACAGCACTGACAAATAAGATGCTCTGGTAGCCTATTAGTAAGGAATTTTGCCGCCAACCCAAAGGCATGTAGTTCAAATCCACCTGCTCTATAGGACAAAGTTGGGCCATCTCTTCCTGTGCTATTTACCGCCTCTGAAAACCCACCGGAGAGTCAGTCAGTTCCAACTTGATAGCACATAACAAGAACAACAATATTATTATTAAAATCTAAGGAAAGTTTAGCACATAGATAGAATCATTCTTGAATGATTACCAAGGATAGGGAGGGAGAGAGGAGAGAAAAATAAATAAATAGTTTCTACTTATCAATTAGCATGAAAGGAAAGGCAATATACAATAAAGGATTGATCAGACATCATAATTAAGTAATCACATTACTTAATTGTAATTAATATGTCAACCAAATATATATGAATAAATGAAAATGAACGTGATTTATAAACTTTCACTAACATCACAATAGAAGGAAAGAACTATTTGGCTACATCTGATGCTGGTGAAAAGAATCAAATTTCCAAAGAGAAAGAACGTCATATCTTTGTGAAAACATACCTTGCTTGCTTGTTTTTTACTTCTATTAAGTTTCACAATTAGTCTTCTGTTCATAAAGGAGCAGTGAATTGCTCTTGCCTATTAAGGCTGCTTAAGTTCAGGCAGTTTCAGTACTTTTAAGTCCATCATCTCATGGCCCCAAGATTTCTGTCTTTAAATAGGCATTGCATTATTAAGGGAATAAAATTGAGATTGCCTAACCTGCAGGAGGTAACTTAAAGGGAAATAAGGTTCATGAAAGTGTGTCAAAATAACATCATTTGTCTCTTGACTTTTAATGGGTCTGAGATTTATCAGTACTTTGGAATCCAGAACACATACAGCAACCTCGTATCTAAGACCAAGGCTGGCCTGTAATGTGGTTTGCTGGTCTCAAGTCAGCATTTGCTGTGGACCCGCTTGGTTGGTTGCATAGTCTTGTCCTTTAATCTGGACAGCAGAAAATTTCAATGAGGAATACATGGCTAAAACTCCTGAAGCATAAGACTCAATCTCTTTAATCCATGACCATCATTCTAAAATCATAAAAAGCATCAACTCAAAAGGAACTTTGAAAGATTTCATGGTCCTTGCTCCTGACTTCAGGTACAACCATGTGTAACCTATCCATAAAAGACTATGAGATGCCTGTGTTTAAGCCTTCAAGAAAATTGTGTTCTCCAGCTTTCTTTTGGAAACCCATCCTGATGTTTAATTATGTTTTCAGAAGGAAAATCCTAGCGTGGTTTTGGATTCAGACAGAGCTGGATTCCAACATCTATGCTCTCACTTCCTGCAAATGGTCCATTTATGAATCTTACATAACTAATTTGTACCGTGGGAGTAAATAACAGCTTAATTGCCAAAAAAGCCCAGGAAGATAATTCTAGAGCATGGGGAAGCTCTGAACTTGAATCAACATGAGAGCACCAAGAACAATAAGAATGCTTACATAGGAGGTTTTGTTTTTAAATTACATTATTTTATTTAATCTTGTGGACAGTTGGGAAGTTGGACTCCGCCTGCCAGTGGTTCTTCTTATACAGATTAGTCAACTAAAACTTACATAGCCTACATCCTAAAGTCACATGCACATGATCTCCTGAGTCAAAATTCAAATAAATGTGTATGGTGCCAGTGTCAGAGTCTATAACTACTAATAACTAACAAATCAAGAAACTATACTTATGTAGATGCTTTTAATGATTAAAAGCCTACATGAGGTATCTGGCACTGAAACCTTATTACCATCAGTTCAGTCTCAACTCTCAACATCCCTACTGGACAAGCAGAACTGCCTCACAGACTACCCAAAGTGGTAGCCTTCATAAGTTCCACATCAGCATAATTACGTGTTCTGGACTTCTCACTTTTTGAAATGTTATCTGTGACTTGCTATCTGTAGTGTAGGATCCATGATCATTGTGTAGTCAATAAAATACAAATAAATAGCTTTCTGATATTCTCTGCTTTTAATGAAGAATGAGAATTCCAGAAAGCTTGATTGTGCTCTTATGGGACTTGTGTACATAGACCAAGAAGCCATCAGGGGTTACAGCGCATGGTTTAAAATTTTAAAAGGTGAGCATCAGGGCTGTATCCTTTCCCCATTCTGTATGCTGAATAAGTAATCAGAGAAACAGCATCAGGATTGGAAGAAAACTCATTAAAGATCTGTGATATGTAGTTGGCATAATCTTTCTTACTGAAAATGAAGAAGATGTGAAGAATTGCTGATGAATTCAAAGACTATAGCTTCCAGCATACATTACATCTCAAAATAAAGAAAGCAAAAATCCTGACAACCCAACCAATAACTACTCCATGATAAACAGAGACAATAGTAAATTTGTTGAGGAAACCCTTTTACTTGGATACACAATCACTGGAAGATCGTGGACACAGCAATCAAGACATCAAATGACAAAGGACTTTTTTAAAGAGCAAAGATCCCATTTTGTGGACTAAGTAGTGTCTGATCCAAGCTGTAGTATTTTCAGTCACCTAATGTACATGTGGAGATCATTCCATATAAAAAGAAGACCAGAGAAAAATTAATGCCTTAAATTACGGTATTGGCAAAGAATATTAAATATACTCTGGACTGCCACAAGAGTAAACAGATCTGTACTGGAAGAGTTGTAGCCAGAATCCTCTTCTGAAGTGAGTGTGGGGAGAATTCCTCTCACGTACTTTGGATATGTTCTCAGGAGGGTTCAGTCCCTGGAGAAAATTGGCTGTGTGGCCGAGTAAACAGCCAATGTAAAATAAGACCTTCAATGAGAGGTGTGGGCACAATGGATGTAGCAGTAGCTTTAAGCACAGCAGAAATTGTGAGGGTGGGGTAAATTGTGCTGGGCGGTGTTTTGGGTGGTTGTGCGGACACATCACAACAGCCACCAGCTTCAGACTATTACATCCTTCCAGAGGAAGAGCCAGCCGATTAGGACAGCCAACTTTGCTGTTAGCAGCTGCTCACTTTAACCACTGCCTCCCAGGCAACCTCTGGGAGAAAGAGTGCTCTCAACACATGTTACTTCCTCATTCCCTGTCTAACATCCATTGTCTAGCCATTCTCTAAAGTAGTAGACAATGGGACACAACTAGAAGATTTGGTATATATCTTAAAAAGTATTTGGCTTGCACAGTCAGAATAGCAAGATGAAATGAGACAGAGTTTAGTATAGCACTAAAGCTGTGGGGGATGCTCTGGAGGAAGGCAAGTCCCTTAGAAAAACAGTTCCAAACATCTAGCGATATTAAGAAAGGGGGAGGAGACATGATCAGAATGGAGAACCCAGAGTCACATACACAAGTAGAAGGGAAACAAAGCCCAGACACAAATGGGCAGAGCAGACTCAAACCTTATTGAGTCATGTCAGAAATATTGTCCAGTATGTAAAGGGTCTTTGCACAATGGATGAACACTCTTTACCATGTCTGCAGAGTTATTCTTCCTTTGGTAGCTGTGGTGCCATCACCAAAACTAGGAAGCTTTTGGCCCCAGAACTGCAAGGCAGAGAGCGAAGGCCTTTAGCCTTCCACAGGAGACAGTATTTTATATCAAGGCTTGAATATTGACCTCCGCGAGCAAGGTAACATTTCCATGAAATTCTCATGCCACTCTTTTTTGGAAATGGTGTGGTATGAGCTGAAACTATTAGAGAATAATATAGACAACTATGAAGAAGAATGAAGAATAACTTGTGATTTCAAAGCTGGGTCAACAAGAGACTTGAATGATGGCAAATGTGATTAAATTAGATTTGAGAGGAACTTCCTACCTGATTAATTTCTTTTTCAAACTTGTGGCTCCTCCTTCCCTCCATATTTCACATGCAAAGGCATAAAATGAGCCTAGTCATCCCTGAATATCAAAGAGTTGGACTTTATCTTTCCGTCACTTACACAGTCATCCATCAGAGAGATACTGTGTACACAACCTATGCCAATTCCATTGTTAAGGTCTAGGATGATAGGGATGACTGACACAGACAGCCGCATCCCCCATGAGCTCATGCCTGGCCCTCAATAAGTGGACATTAAGTAAATACATGAATGGAGATGTGTAAACAGATAAAGTATAATACAATGACATAAGTACAAAAAGCTCCTGCCACAGTGCTGTGTTTATAGTATTATAGATGAGGTAATTAGGGAGTGCTTTGAACAAAAGTAGCATTTGGATAATAGCTTGAAAGGTCATTATTGATTTGAAAGATGTACATGGCTGAGATCTCTCTACCCTTCTGGCTGTTCGTCTCTTACACACACATACACACACACATAGCCCAGAAGCACAGTGGTCATGCTGTTAGACCAGTGGCTACAGTGTGATTGAGTATAAACTACACAAGGGAGGTGGAGAACTCCTGTGACCTGATGAAGAGATGAACAAGAATCAAATAAAGAAATACATAAACCCTAGTGTTTAGGAATGTCTCTTGAACTCCCACGCTTAGACTTCACTTATTCTAAGTCAAATTCTATTCTTTTTCACATTTCCCTGCCTGCCCTGAAAACATGGCATTGCTTCTTGGTCTTCACAATTTAATTTGTAGAAGAAAATCCCGACAACTATTCATATGCCAAAAGATAAGTGAGAGTAAGTTAATTTGTTTATTTTTTTAATCCAGGAACATCCTTTCACTCTCTAGAATGGAGCAATTTCAAATGCCAATACTGAAAACAAAGTAAATTTGGTATCGGTTCTGTCTAGAGAGGAATGGGATTTATATCATAGGAGATCGAACTATGATGAGAAAGTCCAAGATAAACTCTCCCTTCACAGGGTCACTTCCAATCACAGAAAGCTTGCCACTGGGCACTTATTTTAGAATATTGAAAAAGTCACATTTGTGCCACACAGTGTAAGGATCCCCTGTAAATGTCAAAAGGTTAAGGAATTAACTTCAGGCACATGCCACCTCATGAGACCTGGGATCTCCTCTACCAAGATAAAAAGGCGTGAGTGAAAGAAAGAAGAGTCAGACACTGAGAGGAAGCAGCTCAGCAAAGCCATCATGTAGGATGCATCTGTGAAATTCCTTCTAATTTCCAAACACTATGCTGATACTGGAAGGTAAATACCACACAGTATCTGGCAGCGAGAATCCTCTGTCTCAGAGGCAGATTGCTAAACAGCTACAGTTCGCAATGAAATCAAGAAGGAGGTAAGTATGGGATGCTGTGGACACTAAGAAGGGGTACTCCAGAATGGAGACTAAATAAGACCAAGCATCCCAGATATGGCAGCAGGATTCTAGAAGTGACTTGTTCAATGTACATATAGTTTGAGGTTTATGATGAATATTTACGAAAGGCTGAGACTGCAATTTAGAAGAAAGTATCCCACGCTACAGAGACAATCTAAAAACACCACAAAATTTGTAATCCAGTTACATGAAGTGTCCAGAATAGACAGATACAAAGAGACAAAGTTGATTGTGACGTCCTAGGTCTGAGGCTGGGGAATTGTGGACGTCAAGTTTGGATTTCCTATTGTTGTTGTTTACCACAGAGTCCAAATTGACTCATAGCTGACCCTCTGGTGGGTTTTCAGAGGCAGTTAATCACAGGGGAGGAGATTGCCCATCTTTCTCCCACAGAGAAGCTGGTGGCCTTGAACCTCTTGTCTTTGAAATTGCAGCACAGCTTTTGTCACTGTCCATTTGCCAGCAACGAACAGCGACACCCTGATGGGGGTAAGCATGTCAGAGGCACACCATTCCAGGAGCCGTTCAGAGAGTGGATCCAGCTCAGCTCTATTGGGGCTGCAGCACACTTACATATGAACAAGTAAACAGGAAGACAGGATGGGGTGGGCTTACAGACGTGCAACATGTGGATTGGATAGGAGAACCTCAGCCTCATGCAGACTACTCCCCGCTCAACAGATGTGGCAGCCATCTTCCCAGGTTGTGAGCTTTCTCAAACTGGTACATCCAAACACAGAAGAGCTTTCTCTAGCCTGCATTAAAGGCCATTGGGAGGCTTGCACTTATCTGGAGCTAGGTGATCTGTCCTGGCCAGAGGCCCTCTCTTCCTCCCCAACATTCCACAACAAGCTTCTTGCCACTAGGCCACCCTAGAGAAACAAAACCAGCAAGGGGTCTATGAAGCATGAGTAGTTCAGTGGTGGCATCAACATCTTCCATGTCGGAGCTTCGGGTTCCATTCCCTGCCAGAGTGCCTCGTGTCAGTGGAGGCTTCCATGCTGGAGGATGCTGACTAGGTTTCAGTGGAGCTTCCAGACTAAGATGGACTAGGAAGAAAGGCCTGCTGGTTTCTCTTAAATTAGCCCATGGAAACAGTATGGATCACAGTGGTCCAGCTTGCAAGTGATTACAGGGTTTCATCCCATTGTGCATGAGGTTGCCATGAGTCACCAACTGACACAACAGCAAGATCTAGGTCTGTATCTATCCCATCTCTATGAGAGAGGGGAAGGTCTGAGGATCCAAAGGCAGATTTGATCTACCAGCAGCTCTGCATGAGAAAGATGGGTCATCTCCTTCTTGTGATTTACAGCCTCTGAAAACCAAATGGAGGGTAGTCTGTGAGTCAGTTCTGACTCAGGGGCAATGAATCGAGAGAATTCTTGTACAGCATCGGCCCATGAATTTTGGGGGGCTCGCAAGTCCAAACTCAGTAAGTTAGGTGACATTCTGGACATTCCAGAAGTCTCCTGGTCCAGAATTGGCGGGTGACGTACTGGGAGACAGAATTCTAGCAGGATAGTTATCTGTAATGTGAAGGGTGAGTTCTCTATCAGAAACTTCTCCTCAGTAGGGGTGGGTGGGTTTTTCCCCCCTTACAGCAATTGACTGGAGGAGGCCCACTCACAGAGAATAATTGGCTTTGTTTACTTATGAACCAACTGATTTAAATGCTAATCACGTGCAAGTACAGGGAAACCAGGAGCTGCAGGAGGTTGAGACCCCTTGGAGAAGGAAAGTGAATGTTTTGACCAAAAGGAGCTATAGGAAAGTGATGGTAAGACCGCATCCTGTCTAGATGGAAAGCTTTTGAGACCCAGAAACATGCAGACGGTCTCACTGAGTGAGTTCCAGCTCTCACAGGCTTTGTCATGTGTCATAGAAACATTGGACTGTCATCTGACCAAACATCAGACAGCCATAGCCTTGACATGACATTAACCACCTCAGGGACTTGTAGTTAAAGAGTGCCTTTCTTTCCGAGGTGATAAATATGCTGTGTGGTAACGGTGATGGTTGTAGAACTCTGAAAGTATACTCAGTTCCATTGAATTCTACACTTTATTTTTTTCCCCTAGTTTATTTACAAAATTCTAATACAAATTTGAACAAATTATTTCAATTTCCCTCACCCTCCCACCGATCAAATTGTACAACCCAATGATTAATCCCCTCTTCCCCCTGCACATCCACATCCCTCTGCTTCCAGCCTCTCCCACCCCTCCTGGATCCTTATGCTCCTACAATAACGATCTTATACAATATTTATCCTTGTGGGACCGAGTTAGTTCACTCAGCATAATGCTCTCTTGTCCTTCCCAAATTAGGTAATAATTTACAAAGTTATTGCTCCTGCGTGCTGCATGAATTCTACACTTTAAATTGATAAATTAATTGGACATTATGGAAATTATTACTCAATAAAGCTGTTTCTCCTTTCCCTCAAAAAAAAAAAGGTTTACCAGGCTTTACTGTTACTGTTTTTAGCATCCATCAAGTGGATTCTGCTATAGGAACAGCCTCTGAGAGGGTAGAATTATCTCATAAGGTTTTTTTCACTGCATTGTTTATGAGAGTAGATTGCCAGGTCTTTATATTAAAGAAAAGGAAAAACCGTTCAAACTTATTGTTATAGCATTGGACCCGACTCCTAGATGAACCTCCTAGGTTTCTGAAGCTGTAAAGCACATGTGAGGAGATTACACATCCTTCCCTCCTAGAGCCACTGGTGGATTTGAACTGCCAGAGAACGTGGCCTTGGAGTTATCAGTGCAACCCCCTATGGACTAGGACACCAGGTGCTTCTGCGAGGTGAGTTCAAAGCTGGGATCTTTCAGTAAGTATCTAAGCGTATGCCCACTGAATGCTGACAGATTGGATTTCCACCATCAGTCCTTCACAGGCTCAGAAGGATGGAGCCCACCACACAGGGCTCAGTCTCATTTGGCTGTGAAACCAAGTCCCCACCCCGCGTTGCCTCCTGCACGCAGGCACAACCATCAGCCAAGAGCCCTTCCCCTTGCTGCGGCTGCAGTTATGTCAAGAAACCCCGGGAAGAGCCCGATTGTAAAGAGTAATTAGGATTGTGACTACACAAATGAGTGCCACCTGTGCATCCTGTTTGGGGAAATGAGTCAAATTAGTGAAACAAGCTGAATAATCACGCCAAATGCCAATCTCAGGGATTGCGGCGATGCTGGTCATTTCTAGTTTAATGAGCGGCTTCCAGATCAGTGTTCATTCAGAGGACTGGGAGGTATTGGGGGAGAGGGGGACTTTCTGGTTTATTTTCTACCACACAGGTTATGCAAATATTTTAAAATCACTTAAATTCTTTTAGAGTCACTCGAAATTCTCCAAGTTACTATTAACATTTACACCCACAGGAGCTCCAGTGGCTTAGTCTGTAGGGAGTTGCACTATTAACCAAAAGGCCACAACTCTCTAGCAGTCCGATCCACCAGTGACAGCTTCAGAGAACGATGGGCAGGTTCCTCTCATGCAGTTTACAGCCTTAGAAATGCAGTAGAGTCAGCTATGAGTTAGGCATGGCTCAAAGGCGGATGGATGGATGGATGGATGGATGGATGGATGGATGGATGGATAGATAGAGAGACAGAGAGAGATAGTCTTAACATCATATTTAAAAAGAGAGTCATTGCCACAGAGTCAAAATCAACTCCCATTTTTCTCCCATGGAGCAGCTGATGGATTCAAACTGAATGCCCTTGGATTGGCAGTGTAACTTCTTACTCACTAGGTCATCAGAAGTCCCTGAAAGCATGCACGTGTGTGTGCTTGTGTGTGGTGGTGGTGTTTTTGTTGTTGTATGCCACTGAGTCTGAATCAGTTCATAGCTAATCTACAGTAAATCATAAGGGAAGAGATTGACCATCATTCTCCCACACAGCAGTTGGTGGATTCAAACCATGTACCTTTGGGTCAGCAGCACAATTCCTTACTACTAAGCCACCATAGCTCGCTCGCGCTTTCTCGCGCACACACTCTGTGTGTGTGTGTGTATGCATATTTATGTATGTATGCATGTATATATGTACATATATTATTAACATATTAATGTGTGTATTATTTGTATATATACATATGTTGTGATTGTTATTAAGTACCATCAAGTTGTATAAAACTCATAGTGACCTTATGAACCATAGATCTGAACCCTATCCTGTCCTGCACAACCCTTCCAATCCCTGATACACTTGAGCCCGTTGCCACAGTCACTGTATTAATCCATCTCGCTGAGGGTCTCTGCCTCCTTCACTGATGCATGATTTCCTTTTCCAAGGAACAGCCTCTCCTAACAACATGCCCAGAGTATATGAGATGAAACTTTGCTATCCTGGCTCCAAGAAGCACTGTGGTTGTTCTTCTCCAAGACATATCTGGTTTTTTTGGGTTGTTTTTGTGTTGTGTTGGGTTTTTTTTGTTTGTTTTTTGGCAGTTCATGAGATATTTGGCACTGTTCTCCAACGCTGCTGCTCAAAGGCAGCAATTCTTTTGTCATCTGTCATTTAAATATATATACACACACAAAGAGAGAGATATAAATACACACACACAGACATAAGATAGATATATAGATATAAATATGTAGATATATACATATAGATATAAATACACACAGACATAAGTTTTCAGACATTTGTATTTTCTCATTATCTCCATTACTTTAGTTAATATTTGACTTTAAAAATATTCTGTTTTCTCCACCACCTCCACCACTACCCTTTGTTTCCAATTGTTTTGCTCTATAGGCTGTTTTTATTTTATTCCTCACCACTACTCAGCCCTACTTCAGAGATTTGAAAGGTTATCTTAATTGTTTAATACTGCTAACCCTACCTGTTCAGCTCTTGTACTTCATTGTTTCTTCCTGTCACTTTAACTACATTCAGATCAGGTTTCTGAGTCTCTTCTGTCATACCTTTTGGTCTTTTCTTCCTTTATTGTCTTTTTAATTGTCTTTTGCTTTCTTCATGTATGATATCCTTGGGATCATCCTTCAACTCCTTTGGTCTTTGGTGATTAGTGTTCAATGCATCAAATCTTTTGAAATTATTTCTAAATTGAGTTGGGTTATATTCAAGATCATCCTTTGGCTTCCATGGACTTATTCAGCTTCAGTTTGAAGTTGTGTATGAGAAATTGAGGGTATTTTCCACAGTTAAACCCATGACCTTGTTTGATGAGAGTAAGCGTCTTTATCCTCTTTCCACAGATGTAATCAGTTTGATTCCTGTGTACTCCCTTGAGCAAGGTCCAAGTATATAGTTACCATTTATGTTGTTGACAAAAGGTTTTGCAATGAATAAGACATTGAGTTATTCAAAATTGAATCATTTCGTCACTTGGTGTTTCTGTTGCCAAGATTATATTTTTTTAATTACTAATACTCCTTTATTTCCAACTTTCACATTCCAATCACCAGTAATTACCAATGCCTCTTGAGTGCATGTTTGATCAATTCAGACTGCAGAAGTTGGTGAAAATCTTCAACTTTTTCATCTTTTGCATTAGTTGTTGATGAGCAAATTTGTATAATAGTCATATTAACTAGTTTTCCTTGTAGGTGAAGATTACAAAGGACGGCTGGAGAAGACAAAGTATTATAATGAAATGTGCAAAGACCTGGAGCTAGAAAACCAAAAGGGAAGAACACGCTCAACATTTCTCAAGCTGAATGAGCTGAAGAAAAAATTCAAGCCTTGAATTGCAATACTGAGACTGCTGTAACCCTCAAGTCTATGTGACCTGGCCACGCTTTGAGGCTGGAACTGATCTCTGGCACAGCTTCCAGCCAAACAGTAGAAGGACCTAGAAGGTGACCAGTAACACCTGGGAGGTCTTTAGCTCAGTCAGCCATCCAATAGCAAAAATGTAGCATTTGCCGGGGATAATGCTCAGGAAACACAAAGAGATAGGATAGAAGGGTGACTGAAAACGCGAACCAAAGAGAGAAAAAAATGGACTTATTACACAGGGTTTGTAATCAATGTCATGAAACAAAATATGTGTAAATGGTTTCATGAAGTATCTGCTCTGTAAACTTTCTTTCAAACAACAATAAATTTTTTTTTCAAAAAATAGAACTGTACTCACTGATTTGCCCCATATAAAAATAAGAAATGAGCATACTTTCCTTCTTCCGGCTCCCCACTATCATACCATTCCCCTCTTCCAGTTTTTGTTTGTCCACTTTATTTTTGTCCAAGAGTTTAATAAACACTTGTGCCTCGTATCATTGGACCTCTTGTTTCAAGATTGACATTGTTTGTATTCTGTTTTAAAATGGTGTTTTATTTTAAAGATGTTTATAATCTTCAGTTTCCATATTCTTGGTTAATCTTATTACTGCAGACATCAGCGAAGGCATCTTCAGGAAGAGAAATAGTCACCTGCCTTAACTCTTCCCTGGCTGAAGCTATCTTTCATTGCCTTTATGTAATGCAGCTTGGTTTGGAAATCAGAGTATTTCCTTGTTCCATCAAAACGACATAGACAAATTCCATTGGTATCTGGTATCTTTTTCTTTAATAATGAGCCTATTTCTTTTTCCTGAATTTTTAAAAGATTCTTTTTTAGACTTACTATTCAATTGTTTCATGTAAAATGGATTGGAATACTTACCCAATTTTTGTTAAAGTTTCCTTGTCCACAGTGAACCTTTTCAAGCTAAAGATTTTTTTTTTCTTCTTCTTCTATCCAGGGAAGTTTTCTTCAAGAATTTTTTTTTTATTCTGTGTGTGTTGGTTCTGATTGCTTCCTGTTTACTCCCTTCATGTATATGCTGCATACCCTATGTCTGTGTTCCAGGTTTATCATTTCTTTTTAATCATTTCCACTTGCTTTTTATTCTCTTTTCTGAGCTGTAGTTGTTTGTCTTAAATTTACATGCACCATAATAATTTTTAAGCAAGACTTTGATTTTTCATAATCAAGGTGCAAAATATTTTTTTAAAGTTTTGTCACAGCTGCTTTTTTAAATTTTTTTTTTTATTGTCTTATTTTTACGTGTACCATCAAATCAGATCTGACTGGTACAGGAGGAGATTGCCCCCTCCTTCTCCAGCAGAGCATCTGGTGGATTTGAACCGCGTACCTCTGGGATTGCAGTGTCAAGGTGGAAAATTTTAATGAATATAGATTTCCCAGCTTCACTTCAGGTCCCACTTCACTTCAGAATCCCACACATTTGGTCTTGGAAATGTATATATTAAATTTCCCTTTTTTTTTTTTTGTTTCTGCAGATCATTTAGATTTGGGAACCACTTTCCTGTTTCTCTAATCCAGTTCTGTTTAGTAAGGGGGAGAAGGGACTTCTCCTTACCTCTTTCTGTGTAGCTTTTAACTATATCATTAAATAACTTACTTATGTTCTCTTTGGAAGATCCCTTGGTGTCTCTGCTTGTCATTACCTCTCCTTCAGCAAGTGTGTTTTGAGTAATTGTCTTGAGAATACAAAGCCGTTACTCCCTTGACTAATCTTTTCTAGCAGCAAAGTTTTACAACATACACTATTTTCTTTTGGGTCCTCATATTTACTTCCTGCTTTTCTGTTGAACTTTCGTCACTCCATATTGGGGGGCTCATTTGGTAACCTGCTCTAGGTTAGTGTTAACCCTCCCACAGAAGGTACAAGTGGATTCACCTTAGGTGACCTTTCTGTATTGCAAGGTACTCTTCATCTGAGGCCTGCATGATACAAATTTCCATAATAAGTTTTGTCATTCAGCAGCCTGAGATATTAAAGGAGCCAGGTCCACAATCAGATCCAGAAAGAGACCTTCCTCCTGCTCTTCATTTTTATAGATACTTTATAACTCTTGTATCAAGACCTATCTCTTCACAGATTTTGTAGTTAACACTGTTCCCTCACATCTATCTACCCACTCCAGTTACATGTATTATCCTACCTGTACTGGGATTGACTTTCTATAATTTGGAGTAGAATTCTGTCCAGTTTCAGAATGTTTGTCCCTGTTACTATGAAATTAACCACATTGGTGTCAGCTGGGTTAGAGAAAAGTCCCAAAGCTATAGGATTTCTGGGTGCATTATTGTCCCCACATGGCATATTCCACATTTTTCATAGATTAGAGATTTTATACCCCTGAAGGATCACATCTAGCTCCTCATCTCAACCCTCAATATTAAGAACCTCTCCCTGAAGTCTAAGAACGAAAGGCAAGTATTGGCCAACAACCCAACATCCATCTGCAGTTAATGTTAAGCATATTCCTTTGTGTTTGTACAGTGGAATACAAACCCTAAGTAGATGAATGAATTGCTAGGACTGAATATTAAATACAAATGTAAGTGAAGGGTGAAATCAGTGAAAACATTCAGTAGGATCTGCTCACATAATTTTCACAAGCGCGGCTAAGCAGTACACTGTCATCTAGAGACACATTCACAGATAATAAAAGTGTTTAAAAAAGTAAAAATGCGAGTGAGTATTGAATGATAAACATTTCTTGGGCTAGAGGTGAGCTCAGTGGGAGGAGGAGCCTGGAACGGTGAGGGACACCGTAAACCTTGGCAGGTGATGCCAGTATTCTGCTTCTTCAGGTTAGATGGTACTGAGGTATTTGTTTTTAATGTTATTTTTCATTTCTAAACTAATTTAAGGGATGGCTTTTAATAATTGTACATACAAGAACATTTAAGAATGTTAATAAAAATATGTAGCCAGTTTTAAGAATAACTCCTTTGTCTGTATGACACTTAGCAATGTGGGGGTGAGGTGAGTAAAGATAAACATTATGAAATGACAAAAATCAACGGAGGAGCTATACAACATCTGGCCCAAATGTTTAGATGCTTGTAAAGTGGGTTTGTGCGTTGTCCTTGTTCAGCACTATGCAACTTTTTTTTACCCTCTTCTAGCTTCTCTCGAGTTCTGTCAGCTGAAAGAGACTGCACGTTTGCTTTCCTGTGAGTCTCTCCCTAGAGACACAAGAGATGGCAAGAGGTACACAGGGTGGTATTACTAGCACTCTGGCTACAAACGGTGGTGAACATGGTTGTTGAGTGGCTGTGTGGGCATTGGTTATCCTCAGATGTAGAGTGACAGTCTTCATGTTGCAGATGAGGACAGTGAGATTGGTTGAGGTGAAGTGACTTGCCCTTCAAAGGTAAATACCTAAAAGCAAGTGGTCCAAAGCACACCCACTGTCCACTGCATCACACTGATGACTTACTGTCGATCATAGCGGCTGAAATCTCAGCTTGGAAAGATTCAATCACTGAACAAACATTTATGGAGCACCTACTGTCATGCTGGACCTGGGGTTGAGGAAAAACAGTGAGCAAGTGATACCTTTTCTCTGATGTTAGACTCTAACATGGGCGTTAAAGAAGCATACAAATAATTGGTAAATTAGTTGTATGTGATGTGTGTGGTACAGCGACCCCATTTACAGAGTCAAGCTAGGCTTTCTTAGGGAATTTCTTGGTAATCCAATGGATGAATAGGCTAAGCCAGAAAAGAGTTGAGCAGTGGAAAAGACACAGGGTAATAACCTATAGAAAGAGCCAGAAGCTGGAAACCAAAGCCAATTCTGTCAAGTCGAGTCTGAAACCTGATGGTGACCCCATATGCAGAGTAAAGCTGTAATCCAGAGAGCTTTTAATAAATGATATTTTAGAGGTTGATCATTACTTTCTATAAGGTACCTTGGAAGAAACTGCTTTCATTTTGGTAAGAGCCGAGCCTATTAACAGTTTCTACCATGCAGGGAGACACAGCGACTGAAAAAGACTTATTAAGCTGAAGAAAATTACAGTAGAGTATTGTACAGAAAGCAAAGAATGGCCAAAGCTGGCTGAACTTTATAGTACTTTATAAGCCATTATCAGCAGCCCTCTGGTGGCATAGGCTATTGAGTGTTGCACAACTAAGCCAAAGACTGTACATCTCCAGGGGTTCAAATCTACCTGCCACACACACTTCAGGAGGATGCAGTGGTCTGCTTCCATAAAGCTTTGCCGCCTGAGAAACCCCAAGGGGCAGCTGTGCTCTGTCTCTGGGAGTTAAAATCAACACCATAGAAATTAGTTTGGTTTGAAGTTTTCTTGCGCTGTTATAGATTCACTTACAAATGTGTATATATAATGATGATAAAAATATGTGACACTCGGTTTGCATATTGAAGATTGAATATGAACATGACAGACTCAAAAAGAGAGAGCCTCTCCAGGTTGAAGATTTGTCTTTTGAATAGTAGATGTTGGAATCCTGATGCAAGCCAGGTTGATCATGCCACTGTCCATCCACCCCAGTCATCTTCACTGCCCTGCTGGCAGTAAAACACTAGACCACGCAACCTGATGGCTACTTAAGCTTTAAAAAAGGCCAGAGAAATACACTACGTGTCAAAATGAATGGGCCTTTATTCTAAATTAACATTTTATGATTATAAATTCTCATTCAGTGACTATAAAAGGTCCATTCAGTAGTGGAGGGGTTTTTTTAAAATATCAGAGAATTAATTTGAATATAACATCCCTTGACTTCCTACCATCTTTCCCTTCCTCTGACATTTATGCATTGTTCTCCTGAGTGTTGAGAGACTAATGGTTACTCTCCAGAATAATATTAACTGGAGCATGTAGTGGTTTAATTCATATGTACATATGTTTTCATTGTGATCAGAGTGATCCTTCACAGATAACTTGATTGCCCATCCACCAATTCCTACATGATTTCTTTTATAGCATTGATAGGAATATTGTATTGTAACCACACTCTTCCTTGTTCTTCCCTGTTGTTCTCACTTCTGTTAATCCAGCTCTCCTGCACTTCCTACCTTCTGAACTTCATACCTGGGCAAATCCTACTCTTTGGCTCTTATATGGCTAATTGTTCAAAGGACTGAGTACTTTCCTGGGTTTTTTTCCCCCCTTAAAGACCTGTTTTGGGGATGGAAGTTAGAACACAGGGAGGAGTTTAATTCAAGTTTCCAATGGTGATCAAGAGCCATATTCTTAATTTTTTAAAATTATTTTGTGTGTGTACCGTCAAATCGGATCTGACTGGTACAGGAGGAGATTGTCCCTCCTTCTGCAGCAGAGCCCCTGGTGGATTCAGACCACACACCTCCGGGATTGCAGTGCAGCTGCTTGCCACTCGGTCACCAGAGCTCCCTTGAAGAACCATATTCCTAAGGGTTCATAGTCTCAAGTCTTCATCAGACTAGCAAATCTGGCCATTTATGATTTTGAGTTGTCCCCTGCAGTTTTCTCCCATACTTTGCAACACCTTCTACTATAATGCTTTCTTAGAGCAGTCAGCAGTGTTAACCAGGCACCATCTATTCTAATCTCAGAGTTATAGAGGTTGGGCGTCATGTGGTCCACAGGACTTAACTGTTTCTATGCATCTTTGTTTTTCTTCCCTCTTCTTTTTGATCTATACAGGAAGCATCATAGATGGCCACTCCTAAGCTCTCACAACCCAAGTCACTGTTGACCAAAGTAGGATGTAGAATGCTACCAGAGCAGACTATGTCATGCCCATTCACCCTGATGTCCCCTGAGACTGTGGACTAAAGTCATCAGATAACGATTATGAAGTTTACATAACACTTCCCATGTTGGATATGTTGTTGCTGCTGTTGTTCTGTGCTGTCGAGTCATAAGTGACTCATAGCTGACCTTCAGTGGGTTTTCACAGGCTGTAAATCATCTGAGAAGAGTACGCCTATTGGTCTCCAATGGAACAACAGGTGGATTCAAGCTGCCTGCCTTTAGGTTGGGAAAGCAGCTCCTTACCACTAGTCCAGCAGAGCTCCCTGTATATGGATATATTTATGCAAATATAAATGTACAGATATCATCTGCCAGACCTATGCACAATCATGGATATAGTCCCTGTCTCATGCCTCTGTTGGCTGTGCCTATCTGCCTGTGTATCCATTTGTAGATTGCTTATTATTACTAATAATTCAGGGTTATCATATGTGTGTGTGCTGCCTATGGCAGGGAGGGCTGTGGATGGCAATAGTGAATGAGTAGGGATTCTCTCCTTGAGAGACTTCCCTGTTTTAAAAGAGAAAAACAGAACTTTTAGAAAACAAACCTATGATATGAGTGCTGGTGACATGGCGACCACTAACTATATTTTCATAACTTGGAGAGAAACCAGGACCGCTTTCATTGTCTTGGATCTCTGGCAATAGGAATTACGATTCTTTTTTTCCCCCAGCAGGTTGTTTTTAAAAAAAAAAAATAACTGAAATCCTATACTCCAGGAAAAAATGGGTGATAACAGAATTCTGGGCCGTCCATTCAGGCATTCCCTGGTTTCCTCCACTGAGTCAAGGCCTTAGGACAAACTTCCTGTGCTCTAGCAGTGTGTCTGAAAGATCACTCATGTATTTATTTGTAGTCCATTCCTACTTGATAGAACCAGAAGAACTACTTTCTGGTTATTTCTGACTTTGATTTGCTGCTCTGTGATGGTAGTGTTAAACTAATTATACCTGAGCTTTCTGGTTTTTTTCTGTGCCAAATAGGATCATGTAGAAGTTACCCCATTTGTAGCATTTGGAACTTTTAACAATTTTTTTTCTTTTACTAGATGAAGTACCTTATCAGTAAAGCTGTCCTTTATGGAGCATGATTTATTAAAATATTTTTCCCCCGGTTGCTATAAAGTATCTGACTATCCAGGGGCAGGTGGGGGTGGGGAGGGGGCAGCCTGTGCAGTCATTGGCTAGTACAGGGTCCTCCAGAGTTACATCTTGTTTGATACTCACAATAAACCCCTAAAACCATAATATTATGCTCCATAGGCGGGAAATGTCCAGCAGGTATCAATTCCATTATTGATTTTCTTTTAAACGTTTTTTATGAAATGACTGGGATAATGGGGGTAGGTGTGTCAGAGACAGTAAGATTGGCACAGGACAGTGCAGGGTTTAGGGCTGTTGGACATAGGGTCACTGTGACTCACAGGTGACTCGACAGCACATAACAACCACAACATTGTGAATTGGGAAACTGTTTACATAGCAGATCAGTTTCTAATCAGTAATGCTTACGCATTTTGTTTTGTGACATTAATGGCCATCTTCACATTCTCCCCACTCCCTCCCTGTACTTTCCCTTTCCACTCCCCTTCTTGCCTCTTTCTGCCTTCTGAATGTTGTCTTTGGACAAATGCTGCCCTATAGATCTCAAATGCTTGATTATTCAAAAGAATGCTCCAATGCTACCTCCCTATTGGTGATGTTCACCTTCTTAGGCTTGTCTGTTATTTAGCTGAAAATTAGGCCATACAGGAGAGTTAAATTGAACCACACAAGTGGCTCAGGAGGAGGCCTGAAAAGTGAGAGAAAAACATAACCTCAAGGATTCTGCCAGTCTCTCATCTAACCATTAAGCCTGGACTTTTTTTTAATTTATTTAAATTTATTATTAATTTCAGTGAAAATTTACAGAGACTTTGGATTTCCATTCATTCATTGTTGCACTTTTCTCCCCTCCCAACACTCCCCCCCAGTACACTACCCTCTTGGAAAAGGAAAAGAAAAATTATTTCATTGTTTTACAAACCCTCCCCCTGGTCCACTCTACCATGTAGCCTTCGGTCTAGACTCCTGTCATGACAAAAATACCTGATCACATATCCCTTTTAAACAGTTTTCTCCCTCATCTGTTTCAATGCAGTATGCATTATTGAACCCATCTTTTTCAGTCTCTCCCCAACCCCAAGGTCAGTCCTGTTTTACAACAGTGGCACCATGCAGTATTTGTCCTTTTGTGACTCAGATACTTCACTCAGTATAATGTCCTCCAGAGTCACCCAGTTTGAATAATATTGCATGAGTTCCTTGTTTTTCAGTGCAGCGTAGCATTCCATTGTGTGAATATACCACAGCTTCTCTGTCCATTCATTTGTTGATGGGCACTTAGGTTGTTTCCAACTCCTTTCGATTGTGAACAAAGCCGCCATAAGCATGGGTGTGCATATATCTGCTTGGGTGTCAGTTATGGTTTCTTTAGGGTATATTCCCAGTAGTGGAATTGCTGGGTCAAATGGTATTTCTATTTCTAACTTTTTGAGAAAACGCCATGTTACACTCTCGCCAACAGTGAATACGGGTTCCAGTTTCTCCACAACCTCACCAGCATTTGTTGCTTGCTGTTCTGTTAAATTTTGCTATTCTGACTGGGGTGAGATGATATCTCATTGTTGTTTTAATTTGCATCTCTCTTAGAGCTAGGGATTTTGAACATTTCTTCATGTGCTTGTTGGCCATCTGAGTGTCTTCTTTGGTGAAGTGTCTGTTCATATCCTGTGCCCATTTTTCTATTGGATTATTTACCTTTATCTTGTTGTGGTTCTCAAGTATTTTATAAATTCTGGATATAAGTCCATTATCTGATATGTCATTACCCAATACTTTTTCCCAGACAGTGGTTTCCCTTTTTACCCTGTTGAAGTTTTTGGATGTGCATAGGGATTTGATTCTTAGAAGATCCCATTCATCTACTTTATCTTCTCCTGAAGCCTGGACTTTTTTTTATATTTTTTTCATTTCATTCCACATTTTTCTCCCTCTGCCTAAAATCTAATCCAGTACAGATTTGTAAACTTTTTTTTTTTAGATTTGTAAACTTGAACTCCTCATCAACACATGTTCCCACGCTGTCTTTAGAGGGCCAGACGCTCAGTGAGATGCCCTGACACAGTGACTCCAGTAGTTAGTTCTAGCAGAGTCATGATCACAAAGATGGCACAGGACCAGGCAGTTTTCAGTCTGTTGTACGTAGGGTCACTGTGGCTGGCACCTAACAACCACCACCCATGGCTTGTAATGCTTCCTCCCTATCTTTGGTCCTTACCAGCCTCCGACTAATTTAACCATCTAATGGCACACCCAGTCCTCAAAGCAGAAGTGGGATGTGACCGGGAATACACTTTGCATATAAAAATAGGTGGTTTTCCTCAAGCCTCACCCCCATCCCAGCTCCCACAACAATATAAATGTCCTTCCCCCCCCCCTTCCATCTATAACTCTTGGTACCAGCAGCCAGAAAATCAAAAGACAAATTGCATTGGAAAGTCTGCTGCCAGGGACATCTCCAGAGTACTGAAGAGCAATGATGTCATTCTGGAGACTAAGGTGTGCCTGATCCAGACCATGGTCTCGGTAATTCCATGCTATGCATCAGAAAGCTGGAAAATGACTAGGGATGATAGAAAGAGAATTGATGCCTTTGAGCTGTGGTGCTGGAGAAGAGTATTAAATACATCATGGACTATTGGGAGAACAAACAGATTCATCCTGGAGAGGGTGAAGCCAGGCTGCTCCTTAGAGGCAAGAATTCTGAAGCTCTGTTTGACATACTTTGAGAAAGTTGCAAGGAGGGACCAGTCCTTGGAGAGGGACATCATGCTTGGGAGGATGGAGGGGTAGTGCAAGAGAGAAAGACCCTCAATAAGATGAATTGACTCAGTGACTGGGGTAATGGGGGTAGGTGTGTCAGAGACAGTAAGGTTGGCACAGGATAGAGCAGGGTTCAGAGTTGTTGTACATAGGGTTGCTATGAGTCATAGGCACTTGATGGCACATAACAACAACGACAACAACAACAACAACAACTATAATTTCAAGGCTATAGGGAATGTGTCTTATTCAATATTGCCTGGCTTTTGCATGGTATATGCTACAATTCTCAGGTTTTGACTTCTTTTTTAAGAGAAGACATTTTACTGTTTACTCCTGAGGAGTAGTAATGTTATGCCTATCCAAGCCCAGGGATGATTACAACCACTTTCCTTCTTAGGAAATTCAGTGGTAATTTGCACCTTATGTCTTTGCAGTGGATTGGCAGGCAACAGGGAGTTAATCCACCTTGTGGCTGATACAGGCATGCGTGCACGTGCACACAGACACACACATTCTGGAGTCTATTTCCATTCCCAGCAATCCTGAAAGAACACAACTGCCCATGATGTTTCCAAAGCTGTGAATCTGTATGGATGCAGAGTGCCTCATCTTCGTCCTACAGAGCAGCAGACCTACCTTCTCCCCTTGTGGTTACCACTCAGCTCCAC
>NW_006399753.1:22732448-22748297 GCF_000299155.1 Elephantulus edwardii
ACACACACATACACACACATACACATACACCAGCAATTTGACACCATGCAACCAGGTGCTGTTACTGAAAAATGGAAGCACCAGGTGTGATTAAACACGATCGCACATTTCACTCCCTTTCATTTCACACCACTCTTCAGCAGCTGAAACCCTGTGCTTCCCCGAGTACGTGGACACCTGGCACTTGCAGTGCGCCCAGCAGAGTGGGGGCAAGACGTTCCCAAGGAAGCCACCCTGCGAGCGTCAGATCTGGTTTGCCTCCAGAATACTCAGTTGCTAGACTCAGTTTATTAATCCATTTATCTCATTAGAGGAAGACTTTTTCTGCTTTACAACATTGATGTTCAAGTTCATCTAAAAAAAGTTTTAAAACATTGAGAAAATGAGCAGCAAGGATAAAGAAACAAGTAGAAGCAGTCTGCATATAGTGTTTCCTCTCATCCTCTGTCCTTTTTTCTTTTGAAACCCCCCCCACACACACCGTTCACCATCTACCCTGATCTGCTGCTTCTAGGGTTAGGAGTGGAAATGACGTTGATGCATTTTCTATGCAAGAACGTTCTGGGAAGTTACATGTGTGGCATTCTTTGTGTCACTCAGAATTAAATTTAGGTAAGTGAGGAGTTCTCAGAGTGAAGTCTGATGTGTCTGATGTTGTTATTTTGCAGTAAGTAGCTCAAGGCTCGAGGAAGTATGTTGTCCTTGTATTGAGAAACAAGCATTGGTCACATGGCATGGCGATGGTGGCAATGATGGCCATCATGGTGTCTTATCTCCTATCCTGACCCAAATGTTTTCAGGGGTAGAGATTGTATCTTAGACTTGATATTGTCCATATGCTTCTTGGCATACAGTGGGCACTTAGTAATTATTTGTTGGATTAACCATTTAATTAGTTTATGTCCATCTGTAACATCCACTTATACTCATTCACCCTCCAAGTAATCTTTGTAAAACCCACCACAAGGTTACTCTTAACTAGCGAGTAGAGAAATTGTGACATTTATAATCTTGATCACCTTAATTGTTGTGAGAATTAAAACCCCTGTGTACTTTCTTATGAAAATCACCTTCCATTGCCGGTGTGCTCTTTAACGAGATTGGAACCCCTTGGCAAAGTTAAATTGGATCTGTTAGAATTACTGGGTGGTTTTTTGTTGAAATCACTTCTGGAGAATTACCACACCAGTGCTCTCCTGGCTGATTACAAATTAATATTTTTTACAAAATGGTAAGAAGAAGAAATGGACTTACAGCTATGAAAATCAGACATGCATGTAGTCACAAGTTAGAAGACAATGGATGAAATAAAAACCTGGGCTTACGTGGTAGAATTAAAGTCTATTTCTCTATTATCAAAATGTTCTCTAGTATTTTATAATTTATTTTTATGTTGTTGTTGTTGTTGTTATGTGCTGTCGAGTTGCTTGCGACTCATAAAGACCCTATGTACAACAGCCCTAAACTCTGCCCTATCCTGTGCCAATCGCACTGTCTCTGCAACTCCCATTCCAATTATCCCAGTCACCGAATCAGTCCACCTCATAGAGGGCCTTCCTCTCCTGCGTCGTCCCTCCACCCTCCCAAGCATGATGTCCCTCTCCAAGGACCAGTCTCTCCTCACAACATGTCCAAAGTATGTTAGACGGAGCCTCAAAATCCTTGCATCGGTTAAGTAAAAAAGAAAATGAATTTTCTTGAGGGAAACATATCTGGAAGTTGATAAATTCACGTTAAAGTGATAAAATTGAAACATTGAAGAAGTTGATAACTTAGTATAGGGAAATAAACACACAAGTAAATCCATTACAATGTGATAAAATGGAATAGAACTACACACATAAAAAGAATGCTTACAAAGTAGTGGGTTCTATTAAGTACTTGGTTTTGATATGATGCTGTATATTTTACAAAGAAGTCCTTGTGACCCGGTGGTTAAACACTCTACTCCTAACCACAAAGGCTGGTAATTTACCCCCCCCCCCCCACCTGCTCAGAGGGAAATAGACTGAGCCGTCTCTCACCTTAGAAAGGCTCTGGGGCAATTCTGCTCTGTCCTTCAGACTCGTTATGAGTCGGGGTCAACTCCTCAGGAATGGCGATGGATCATTATTATTACAGGCTGTTGCCTTTGGAGAGTCCTACTCTAATTATTTTTTTTTTTAAAAAAGATTTTAAAGACACTCTGGTGGCCTGGTGGCAAGAAACTGCAATCCCAGAGGTGTGTGGTTCGAATCCCCCAGATGCTTTGCTGGAGAAGGAGGGACGATTGCCTTCTGTACCAGTCCGATCTGACTTGATGGTACACACACACAAAAATAATAAAATAAATAATAAAAAGCCCCCCCCAAAATAAAAATAAAAGGATTTTAAGAAAAAGACAGCTATGTTTTTTTTTGTTTTATGTCACATTAGTCTATTTAAAGTCATGTCTTTAACTTTTCTTTATGAAGTTTATAAACTAAAATAGTAAAAGAAAAAAATATATAGAAAAAGTTTCTATCTATTTAGTTCCTTTTCAATTAATAAGAATTGTGAAAGCTGAAAATAAAGACATTGGGAGATGTTTGGAATTGCATTTTCTTTCACATTTTAGCAAGATTCAAGACAACCACTTACTAAAAAAATGCTTTATCTTTAATCTCTTTCAAGTTAAAAAAATCAAATTATTTATGAATATAGGGTTCTGTATTTCAGTATATTTTGTAATAACAATGTCACATTTAAAAGCAAAATAATTACTAGCATGAAACTCTTACAAGTTTTAAGCATTTGTTTTTCCTATCAAATCAGATAGAGTAGGGGTCAATGTTTCAGACTTAGGAAAAACATCATAAGCGAAGTTATAGGAAATATTCCTTTCAGTGTGTATAAGCTGGTCCTCCGCTTTGCTGTCCTCATGCACTGTCACCTTTGAGGAGGAATCAGACTATTGTTTTAACGTTACTTATGGATCCCAGATCATCTCAGTATAACATGTTTTCCATAGAAATAGGAATTTATTTCATAAATTTTACTTTATTTTCTATCTTTATCTATTTATTATTTATATATTATTTCTATGTTGATTATTTCTATATTATTTATATTTATATATTCTTTAAATATATTTATATGTTAATTTAGTTTAATAAATTTTTCATTTCTTTTCATGTGCTCCTTGGTAAACATTTGTATTTCCAGTGGAGTAAGAAAGTACCTGCCAGGAAACGGAACAGGAGATTGGCCTGTATGTACATTTAAATCATGAAAGAACTCCACAATCTCAAGGTCTGTTGTTCTGTAGAAGTGATGAAATGAAATTGAGCAAAAACAAGAACATCTTTTCTCAAATTGTAAATTAGCATTAAGTTATCTAATTTTTCTCCACGCGGCTCTCACATATGCCTATGATTAGTGCTTTGAACTAATATGTCAGTGTTGCTGTTGAGGACTCTTGAGTCAGAACCAACCCATAGCTGACACAGCAGTGGGTTTTCAGAGGCAGTTAATCAGATGGGAGACAATTGTCCATCCTTCTCCCAAGGAGCAGCTAGCTGGTGGATTCGAACTGCATGCCTTCAGGATTGCAGGCAGTTTCTTACCACTAGGCCATACAAGGACATAAATTGGTTTGTCTGCTTCATGGATTTCTAGTTTTGGATGAAGGGAGGTTTATAATAGAAAATATTTCCCTACAATCCCAAAGATCAGGTGACGGGGCAGGGGGCTCTCTAGTAAGGAGGGTGTCATTTATATTAGTAAGAAACAAGTTAGAAAGATAAAGTAGAATCACAATATTGGCACATTTGATGGTCTGAAGTGTTTATTGTTGATGCAAGAGCAAATACTCAAGAATTTGTAGCCGATCTATAGCATGAAGGAAGCAGGAATTGCTGAAGGTTAATCTAAAGCCCTGCAGGGTAGATGAGGGAAAGGAGAGACATCTGAATGGTTATTAAAAGAACTCAGGCCATATAATCTGTGAAAGCTTGTAAAGGAGTAATGATTCTAAGAATACAGAGAAAATAGCATACTGCAGGAACATTTCAAAGACAAGATGATGAAGGAAGTCATCTAGTTTGAAGTCCAAGTATAAGGAGAATCACCAGATAATAGCAATGGCAGAACACTGAAGGGGTTATAGTTAATGCATTCTATTTTGGAGATTCTAAATTTGAAGTAATAGATATAAAATCAAGATTGATGGCATACTGTTATGGCATATAAGTGTAGATATCAAGAAGAATTAGCAATAGAATAAGTAGCCTTTGAGGTTGAAAGTATAGTGGTGATTGTTGGAACCACCAGAAAGAGTCACTTTCCCAGAGAAAGATAAAGAAATGAGCCAGAGTTCCATGGATTGAAGACCACAGTGCAGAGAGAGGAGATAAAGTAAATAAACCAGAAAATACAACTAAAGATCTCTCCCTAACCCCCCGTGTACAGGAGCTTCAGAGTTCATGTCTTGTTTTAATCACTTAGATCTCTCTCCAGGTGAGTCTAAAACTTTGGAACTGTTGTTGTTATGTGCCGTTCAGATGCTTGTGACTCAGCGACCCTATGTACAACAGCCCTAAACTCTGCTCTGTCCTGTGCCAATCGCACCGTCTCTAATACACCCATACCCCAGTCACTGAATCAATCCACCTCATAGGGGGCCTTCCCCTCCTGCGCTGTCCCTCCACCCTCCCAAGCACGATGTCCCTCTCCAAGGACCGGTCTCTCCTTACAACATGTCCAAAGTATATTAGACGGAGCCTCAGAATCCTTGCCTCCAAGGGGCTGTTGGTTTGACCCTTTCCAGAATGAATCTGTTTGTTTTCCTAGCAGTCCATGCTACCCTCAATAGTCTTCTCCAGCACCATCATAATTAGATCTTAGAGGAATGCTCTAACACAGAGGTGACTTGGTTCCTTTGAAGGGAGCTCTCGTGGCCTAGTAGTAAGAAGCTGCTCTGTAATCTCAAAAGCTTGACCTTGAATTCACCAGCTGCTCCATAGAAGGATGGGTATTCTCCACCCCTAAGGTTAACTGCCTCTGAAAACCCACTGGAAGGTCAGCAAAGAGTTGGTAAAGACTCAACAACACGCAACAACAATGGTTTCTTTGAGAGAGTTCTGGTAGAAAGAAACAAGGTAGAAAAGATAAAATCACCATCTTAGCAAATTCATTGGTCTTATGTGTTTCTCGTTGGTGTGAGAGCAAATAAAGTCTCAAGAATTTGTAGCTGATGCATAGTGTGAACATGTAGTGTGAAGGAAGATTGAATACATTTGTCCATTTTCATTTTAGGTTTTGTCACCAGACTGATGTCCCAGAGCATGAATGCTCTGTAACTGTATATTCTGTAAATTAAAGTAGCGTAGTGTGATGGGTGAGAAAGAAGATGCAATTAATTTTATCTGCAGTGACTAGACCTTAAGAGATGCACTGGAACCCAGGCAGCACCTTTTTGGGTGTTCACATCCAACTGTGTTCAGTGGGCAAAAGATAGATGATCTCCTATGTGATTTACAGCCTGGAAAACTCACCTGAGAATCACCTATGGGTCAGTCCCGACTTAAAGGCAATGAATGAGATGGGTAGTTTCTTTGAGTCATGATCGTAAAGCAGGGTTAATTGGACAGCTTTAAGAACAGAAAGTCCTCTACAGAATCATTTGTGATGAAACCAGAAGAACTAGATGATGCCTGGTAACCATTAAAGAATATTTTGATCAAAATTTTTAGTAAAGGTTCTTCTTATAAGGGGAAAGGGGAGTAAATGTAGAAAAGAATTTCAAATTCTCATGGACTCCGGACTTCCTGGGGCCATAGGATGAACCTCAGAAGCCATTTCCCTGAAATAATCTTTAAACCTCAAACCAAAAAATATCCCCTAGAATCGTAAAACCAAACAACAGTTTAGCTTAACGGTTTAGTAAATAATGTCAGCCTTGATATATAGATAGTAGCCTATATCGGATCAAACTGACAGCAGGAACAGGAGAGATTAGACAGGGAACTTCTGGAACAGAGAGTTCTGTTTAAAGGGAGAGGAAAACAAGGGGAAGAATGATGATACAACTCAAAGAAGGTAATCATTGTGCCTGAATTGTACGTGCAGAAACTGTTGACTCGGCATATGTTTTGCTGTGTATATTCTGAACAGCAGCAAAACAAAATAAATAAAAAGTTTTAAAAAGAACAGAAATCTCTTTTTCTCACAGCCCAGAAGCTAAAAGCCCAGATTTAAGATCATGGTAGAGCGTGCCTCTGTCTTTGTCTCTCTCCACTGGGGAAATCCCCCCATGTCTCTCCCAACTCCTTAAATGCTAGATATTTCTTGGCATTCTTTGACTTCTAGAAGGATCTTCACATATTGTTTTCCCCAATGTGGGTGGCTCTCTCTTTGTTCTCTTTTATAAGATACTGCTCAAAAGATTGGCTCGCCCTGCTCTTGTATGGTGTCATTAAGTTACCAGATAACCTCTGCAAAGAAGAAATCTTATTTTCCCTCCCAAACAAGTTCACATTCCTCGACACAGGGATTAGGCATCTACTTTGCTGACCCCTTGGTATGCTTTGAATTGTGTCTCCCAGCAAAGTGTTTCTGTGAAGGACCAGACAATAACTAGCCTGTGCTTTGTGGGCCAGACAGTTCCTGCTGCCACTTCTCCACTCCACCCTTGTAGTATGAAAGCAGCCATAAAACAGACGAAAACAATTGCTTCTAAGTGTATTCAAATAAAATTTTATTTACAAAAACAGGCAGTGGACCAGATTTGGCTCATAAGCCACAGTTTGCTGACAATTGCTCTGGAATGCCTACCACCTTAGCCAGGTTGTGATTTTTTTCCCCCTTATATTTACACCAGAAAATCAAAAGGGCCGAACTTGCTCAGCATATCTTAAGCTCAAGGAACTGAAGAACAAATTCAAACCTCGAGTTGCTATAATCAAGAATGCTTTCGGCAGAATGTTAAGTGATCCAGGAAGTATTAAAAGAAGATGGAAAGAATATACTGAGTCACTGTATCGAAAGGAATTGGAAGACACAGAAGAATTTCATGAAACAACATATGAGCAAGAGCCTATGGTGATGAAAGAAGAAGTTCAGGCTGCTTTGAAGGAAATGGCAAAAAATAAGGCTCCAGGAATAGATGGTATACCAATTGACATATTTCAGCTAACAGATACTGCCCTGGATGTGCTCACCAAGTTGTGCCAAGAACTCTGGAGAAAAACCACTTGGCCAACTGACTGGAAGAGATCTATATTTATTCCTATCCCAAAGAAAGGTGACCCAACAGAGTGTTGAAACTACAGAACAATCTCACTGATTTCACATGCAAGCAAGATTTTACAGAAGATTGTACAAAAAAGACCAGAATAGCACATCAGTAGAGAACTACCAGAAGTCCAGGCTGGGTTTAGAAGGGGTCGTGGTACTAGGGATATTGTAGCTGATGTTAGATGGAGAATACCAGAGGAATGTCTATCTGTGTTTCATTGACTATGCAAAGGCGTTTGACTGTGTGGATCATAACAAACTATGGCTGACTCTGAGAAGAATGGGAATCCCGGAATACTTGATCATTCTAATGCAAAACCTATACTTGGACCAGGAGGCAGTCATCAGAACAGAGCAAGGGAACACTGCATGGTTCAAAATTGGGAAGGGCGTATGCCAGGGATGCATCCTATCTCCATACCTTTTGTGTGCAGAACAGATTATCCAGGAGGCTGGGCTCTATGAGGAGAAATGTGGGGTCAAGATTGGTGGACGATTTATCAACAATCTACGTTATGCAGATGACACAACCCTGCTTGCTGAAAATGAAGAGGACCTGAAGCACCTGCTGCAGAGGGTCAAGGACTGCAGCCTCCAATATGGATCGAGGCTCAATGTCAAGAAGACAAAGATTCTCACCACTGGACCAATTGGCAGCATCAGGATGGATGGTGAAGAGACTGAGATTGTACACAGCTTTAGTTTCCTTGGCTCCACAGTCAGCAGTCTTAGCACCAGCAGCCAGGAAATTAAAAGGCACATTGCCATGGGAAAGTCTGCTGTTAGGGACCTCTCCAAAGTGCTGAAGAGCAATGGTGTCTCTCTGGAGACTAAGGTGCGTCTGATACAGGCCATGGTCTTCGCAATCACTTGTTATGCATCAGAGAGTTGGACAATGACCAAGGAGGGTAGAAGGAGAATTGATGCCTTTGAGCTGTGGTGTTGGAGAAGAGTATTGAGAATACCATGGACTGTTAGGAAAACAAACAGATTCGTCCTGGAAAGGGTTAAACCGGGTGGCTCCTTGGAGGCAAGGATTCTGAGGCTCCGTCTAACATACTTTGGACATGTTGTGAGGAGAGACCGGTCCTTGGAGAAGGACATCATGCTTGGGAGGGTGGAGGGACCGCGCAGGAGGGGAAGGCCCTCTATGAGGTGGACTGATTCAGTGACTGGGTTAATTGGGATGGGAGTGTCGGAGACAGTGCAATTGGCACAGGACAGAGCAGAGTTTAGGGCTGTTGTACATAGTGTCGCTATGAGTCGCAAGCAACTTGATGGCACATAACAACACAACAACAATATTTACACCATTCCTCTTGGATTCATGTTGTAAGCCATGAGGAAGCAGGACACTCTATAGCCTGCTTCTCCTCAGTGGTGGCATTTTTACAAGTACAACACTGCACCATGATAGGTTTTTGTTATAATGAGCAACTGTTCAGCAAAAATGTCTGCAAAATGAGGGGAGGGAGTGGGGGTGGGGGGAATCAGCTAAGTTATATTCACTGCAGATATAATGAATAATATATTCTTTCCCACCCATTACTCTATGCTGCTTCAATTTACAGAATGTACAGTTATATAGAGCATTAAAGTTCTGGAACATCAGTCTTGTGACAAACCCTGAAATGAAAATGGACAAATGTATTCAATCTGGTTCTGTCATAATTACTGGGATAGGAGTGGGAGAGCAGTGCAGATTTTGAGTTCTCATTAATTTAAGACTATCACCTTGGGTCCTCCTGTTCATTGCCCCAAGGAATTCTCTGTTTTAATCACAAGTCAAGTTTTATCACAACAGTTACTAACTAAAGGTCACTACCTAAAAGTACTAGCTAAAAATACTGAGGTTTGAGTAGTAGCTAACTTTGAGTAACACTTTGATTACTAACTAAAAGTACTCAGTGCTAACGAAAAAGCTTTGAGCCCCACCAGATGCTCTGTGGGAAAAAAGGCCTGCTGATGTCCGACCATAAAGATTTTGGTCTAGAAAACTCTGCAGGTATGTTCTGCCTTGTCTCATGGGGTTACTTTGAGACAAAATTGACTCCACAGCCTCTAACCACAGAAATTGGGTGGCTCTCAAGGCGTTGCACATAATTTTGCTTTAAAGACCATTCCTGAAAGGAGAACTTCAGAGACATCTTTTCCCATAACTATTCTGTGACTGTGATTACTAAAACACAAGTCAGAGCATCTTAATTATCTAGTGCTACTACAGAAATACCACAAATGGGTGGCTTTAATGAACAGAAATGTATTTTCTCACAGTTTCAGAGACTCAAAGTCTGAATTCAGGGTGCTTTTCTTTCTGGTGGCCTAGTTAGGTGAAAGTTGTGCTACCTACACAGACCCGCAGGTATAGAGCCTAGGATTTATAATATAAATATTGAGAGGAACACAATTCAATCCGTAACCCTGAGGTAATATTCCAGATGAGGTTCTAAACACTTACCACAGCATCTTACACGTTGTAAGGAACCGATTCTTTTCAAGAAGATGACCCCTATTTACCCTCAGAAATTCACTTTTACAGCTTTAAGATGATGCTTTGAAAGAATCAATGTAACAATCAGCCATCTTTCTTCATCTACTTTTTCTTCTGAATATCATTTTCTTTCATGTGGGGAGCAGTGGCATATAGTAGAAAGATCAGGGACTTTGGAGTCTGGCAGATCTGTTTTGAAACTGATGATGGCGATAAAAAATTTAAAGTAAGACATTGCCATCATGTAGATTCTGATTCATAGTTGCCCTGTCAGGCAGGATAGAACTGCCCCACATGTGTTTCCAGGACCGTATCATCGATATAGAGGCAGGTTGTTGTTGTGTTGTTACATGCCATCAAGTTGCCTGTGACTCATAGCAACCCTATCTATATACAACAGCTCTGAAGCCTGCCCTGTCCTGAGCCAGTCTCACTAATTCCGACACACCTACACCCCATTGTCCCAGTTAGTGTGTCATTCCATCTCATCCAGGCTTCCTCTCCTGCACTGTCCCTCTACCCTTCCAAACATGATGTCCTTCTCCAAGGATTGATCCTTCCTTTGATGCCCAAAGTATGTGAGACAGAGCTTCAAAATCCTTACCTCCATGGAGAAACTTAATTTCACCCTCTCCAAGACAGACCTATTCATTCTCTTCGCAGTCCACGGTGTATTTGGTACTCTTCTCCAGCACAACTCAAAGGCATCAATTCTTCTTCTGTCATCCTTAGTCATTGTCCAGCTCTCTGATGCATAATATGTAATTGTGAAGGCAATAGCCTAGATCAAGCAGACCTTAGTCTCAAGACTGACATCATTGCTCCTCAGCACTCTGCAGAGGTCCCTGATGGCAGACTTTCCCAGTGGAATTAGGTTTTTTGGATTTTTTATTTCCTGACTGCTGGTGTGAAGAGTGTTGATTTTGGAGCAGAGCAAGTTGAAATTGTTAACAACCTCAGTCTCTTCTCCATCTATCATGGTGCTGTCAGTGGGCCTAGTGGGAGAATCTTTGTCTTCTTTATGTTGAGCTTCGATCTATATTGAAAACTGTAGTCCTTGACCTTCTGCAGATTAGAGGGCCATGACTTTCTCCCATGGATGGGCTGGTGGGTTTTAATCACTGACCTTTCAGTTAGTAACCAAACACTTAACAGCTGTTCCACCAGGGGTCTTCTGATAATAGCTACCGAGTCCTCACTTTGCGTACTTTGCTGAGCTGCTCTGAGCCTCAGATTTCCGAATTCAAAATGGGACTAATCACCCCTACTTCATATAGTTGTTATTAAAACTAATGGTTGATATTTACAGAGCATTCAAAATATTGTCTCACTAGTACAATGCTTATGCAGATTAGCATGCATTGATGCCTTTTTTACTATGTAACAGGCTCTATTATAGACATAGAGAATACAAAGATAGATATAGACCCTGCCCTCAATAAGCTCTTTATCTCAGGCACAAGAGATAGAAATCATTCTAGCTATTTTGAGCAGGAATGATTTAATGCAGGGAATTAGATATTTATAAAATTCTTGAAAGGGCTAGAGAAACTTCAGGCTCCAAGCTAGAATAAAAGAAATGATTCCAAAAAATGACCACCCATCCAAATACTCTCTCTCTCCTTCTGTGAGGAAGATGGGGGAAACATCAGGCTTAGTGACAAGGAATTGTACTGCCAATGCAAAAGTTCGAATCCACAAGCTGTTCTGAAAGAAGTTGAACAGTGTCGTCCCAGACAGTTTATTCCCTCAGAAAATCCTCTGGAGGGTCCGCTATGGATTGGTTCCAATCCAACAGTACACAACAATAGCAACAACATTGAAGGCAAGAGTGTAACTATCTTGGCTGTGATGCACATGTCAGAAAGACACTCTCCCTGGGACTTCTAAACACCTGTACCGTGCTGACAAGACCCAGGAGCTCTGTCACAGAAAAGTCGGTCTCTACAGCGGTGAATATACTTCTTTGTCTTCTTCTGTCTAGATCTCAGGAAACAAAAACTAGAAAATCATGGCTGCTGAGTTGATTCCAACTCACAATAATCCTGCTGGACTTAGGATCTTCAAGACTATAACTCTTTAAAAAACCAGCAAAACAATGTATATGAACTTTAGGAACTTTGTAAGTAAACTAGTATAAAATTGTTGTTGTTGTTGTTTACTGTAGAGTCGGAACCGATCCACAGCAGACCCTCTGGCAGGTTGCAGAGGCAGATAATTGCACAGGAGGAGATCGCCCATCCCTCTCCTGTGGAGCCGCTGGTGGCCTTGGGACTGCAGCACAGTTCCTTGCCACTAGGCCACCAGAGCTCTAGTATAAAATAAAAATAAAATTAAATTTCAAATAAGAAGCTGGTGGCCATTCATCTTTCTTGTGTGGAATACCTGTGGATTCAAACCACTCAGCCTTCTGCTAACAGCCCAATGCCCAATGCACTGCAGAACCCATGATTCCTTGCTGAACTTGGAATCTATCTGCAAGGGAGTCTAGAAACAAAGTTAGTTTGGATTGTTTGGGTTGATCCCCCCTCAGTTTTACACCTCTGTAGCTCAAGAATTCTGCATATTAAAATAGATGGAGCAGGATGAACTAGATCTTGAACATTACATACCATTAGACATACATCTTGAACAGTACATACCATTAGACATAGATCTTGAACAGTACATACCATTAGACATATAAATCAACAGGATTAGGTTTGAAGCATAAGTAGATTTTTAATTAGGTGTGAAGCATAAATAGATTTTTAAAAGACTGTCTAAAAAGAGCCTCGATAGCACAGTGGTTAAGCACTCAGCTATTAACCAGAGGTCATTGGTTTGTAATTTACCAGCTACTTAATGGGAGAGAATTACGGAGAAAAGACACCACCCGGATGCTCACCCTTCCTGATTTTAAACCCTGCAGTGTTCCCTTGCTCGATCTGTACAACAGCTTCTTGGCCTAGCTATAGCTTTTGTATTAGCCAATTAAGTGTTTTTGTATTCCCGTTCTTCTCAATGTTAGCCATAATTTGTACTGACCCACACAATCAAATACCTTTGCATAGTCAATAAAACACAAATAGACATCCTTCTGGTATTCTTTGTTTTCAGCTCAGCTTTGGTTGACAGCAACAATGGTATCTTTGGTGCAGTGACCTCTATTAAAGCCAACTTAAATTTCTGGTGGTTTCCTGTCAATGCCATTTTTTAATGATCTTCAACAATATTTTGACTACGTGATATTTTTTTCTTATATGAGATATTAATTGTTCAATAATGACCACATTCTACTGGATCAGCTTTCTTGGGAATGGGACAAATATGGATCCAGAATCTATGAACAAGAGTGTAGCATCAGGATTAGAGGAAGACTCACCAATAATCTGCAGTAGACAGATGATACAGCTTTGCTTGCTGAAAGTGAGAAGGATATGCAAAGCGTGATGCACATGATCACTACAGATAGCTACAGCTTTAGTTACTGATTCCATCTCAACATCAAGAAAAAACAAGTCCTTGCCACAAGACCAAAAGTCAACATTAAGATAGAGAAAGGCTTAAAGCTGTTAATTATTTCATCCTCCTTAGATAATCAATCAACACTCTTGTTACCAACAGTCAGGAAACCAAGGACATATTGCATTAGGCAAGTCTGTTTTCAGGAACCTCTCAAAAATTCTGAAGAGCAATGTTGTCCGTTTGAAGACTAAGGTACACTTGATTCAGGCCAGCATCTTCTGAATCTCCTAGTATGCATCAGAGAGCTGGATAATGAATCACAGTGACGGAAGAAGAACTGATGCCTTCAAGTTGTGGTGCTGGAGAAGAGTAATGAATATTTCATGGACAGCTGAAAGAACAAGCAGGTAGGTGTGTCTTAGAAAATGTCCAGAGTGCCCCTGCAGGAAAAGATGACAACGCTTCATCTTCCATGCTTTGGACATGTAGTTAGGCAAGATTATTCCTTGGAAACGGACATACTGCTTGGAAGTGTGGAGGATCAGTGAAGGAGAGAACGATTTTCAACCACATGGATTGACATGATGACTTCAGCAATAGGCTGGAGTGTGTAAGAGGAGGCGGTGAGGTTGGCACAGAATAGGGCAGGGTTCAGGTTGGCTGTTCATAGGGTTGTTATGATTTGGACTTGGCTTGGCTGCACCTAACAGCAACCAACAACGACAATGCGAGAAAGGCATGGCAGTCTGCTTCTACGAAGATGTACAGCCTTGGAAACCCTTTGAGCAATTTATTTTACACTGTACTAGCATCCTGATGGTGTCAGTTTACTTTGTCCTATACTAGAATTCCCAGTGTGTTCAGCTACTAAACGGACCCATTGCTGTCAAACAGAACCCACCATGTGACCTGACCCTCCATGTGTTTACTAATTGTGTAAATTACACAAGAGATTACCCATCTTTCTCCTTCTTGGAGCAGCTGTTGGATTCGAACCACCAGAGAGAGTTAGCAAAAAATTAAAGAAAGAATGAGTGAATGTGTTAGAAAAGCAATGTCTTATGGAGTACACCACCAGAACTTTCCTAACCAAACTTATTTTTGTTCCCATTGCTGTCAAGTCGGAACCTCCTCATAACTGACTTTCTAATGGCTTTTCAGAGACTGTAGATGATGGCACAAGAGGAGATTTCCCATCTCTGCCCCTCAGAGAAGCTGTTGAGTTCAAACTGCCCGGGTTGGAAGTGCAACTCCCTATCTTCTAAGCCACCAGAGCTCCCTACTAAGCAAAAGGCGGCTCAAATCCATCAGCAGCTTTGAGAAAGATAGGCCGCCTTCTCCTTTGGGATTTAGAGCCTCAGAAACCCAATGGAGGCACTAGGAGTCAGAACTTACTCAGTGGTAACGCGCATTTATTAGAGTCCAAGAGTTGTTGTCCGTTACAACAAGTTTTGTTATACAGAAGAGCAAAACAAAGGAAGAATGTGTTTGTTTATATTTTTCTGATTGAAAAAGTGATGGCTTTTGTATTATATTTGAAGGTTTACTAGGAACCAATAGAGCATATAGATAAAAGCAAAGCATTTTGAGTTGAAGAGCCAGCACAGGCAAACATGAATGCCTCTTACTGACGTCATTCCTGGAAGTGTCAACAAACACAGTGGGTGTGAATTCATTCCTTCTTGAAAGAAATTAAAACTTTCAAGATCTGACTTATTGGCTTGTTCATTTTGTTAGGTGGTGGTTGTTTTGGGGGCTTGGGTAGTTTTGGTTTTTGTTTGTTTTTTGTTTTACTTCCTTCAATAATGGCAATATACAGGATTGATTTCAGAGTAGTTCCATTTAACCTCTTTAAAAAAGGGGGGTATAGCAAAAGTATTCATGACTCTTTGAAGTGTCTGTATCACATAGAATTTGGGCTTGTTTCTAACACACCTCTTTGAATTACATTAATAATATCTAGAGGCATAGCCATAACCAGACTATATTTTAGGGATACTTATCTGATGCGGTACAAAACAGGCAGAATAAAATGGCAGCATATTAGGTGGCCATTGAAACTCACCACACGAAGTAAGAAGAGTTTGATCTGAATTTGTGATGGAGAAAATGGAAAGGAAAATATCATGTAATGAACGTCTTCCCTTTTGAGGTGAAGGACATTTTTTCCATTGCAAGTCTGGAAAAGAAATGACTCAATGCTCAGCAAAACAGTAGATAGGCCTATAAAGTGAGATGATAACTGAGAGGAATGTCCTCCTTACAACAATCAGCCCCACCAGATCAAAGGAGCAGCATTGCCCAGGTTTGAAGCTCAGGAGATAGTAGAGATAAGAACGAAGAATTGAATGGAAAGGGGAAGTGCAGAAATTAGTTGGGAAGAGTACTGTTACCAATTAGGGATTGTAAGTGTTGTAAGTGTGTATGAATTAGATAGAAAACCTATTCACTCTGTAAAATTTCAGTCAAATTACAATTAGAAAACCACCTTTTAAATAGAAAGCCTTTTCTGTTGTTGTTGTTGTTGTTGTTGTTATGTGCCCTGGAGTCGTTTCCGACTCATAGCGACCCTATGCACAACAGCCCTAAACCCTGCTCTATCCTGCGCCAACCTCACCGCCTCTGATACACCCATCCCGATTACCCCAGTCACCGAA
>NW_006399753.1:22749967-22814501 GCF_000299155.1 Elephantulus edwardii
GCAATCTTCAGAGTTTCTTCTGACATCCATTTTGGTCTTTTCTTCCTCTTCTACATCTTTTTTTTGTCTTGTTATTATGTGCTGTGGAGTTGCCTGTGACTCATAGTGACCCTGTGTGCCATAGTTCTGAATCCTACCCTATCCTGAGCCAATCTTAACATCTCCGACAGACCTAATCTCATTTTCCCAGTCACTGAGTCAAGCCATTACTTGCTGGGTCTTCTTTTCCTCTACTCTTCCTCCACCCTTCCAAGCATGATGTCTTTCTCCACAGATTGGTCCCTCCTGGCTACGTGCCCAAAGTATGTGAAATGGAATCTCAAATCCTTGCCTCCAGGGAGTAGCTTGGTTTCACCCTCTTTAGGACAGACCTCCTTGTTCTCCTAGCAGTCCATGGTATATTCAAATCTCTTCTCCAGCACCACCACTCAAAGGCATTGATACGTCTTCTATTATCTTTCGTTATTGTCCAGCTCTCTGACATAATTGCAAATACCATTCTCTAGAAGTTCCCTAACAGCAGACTCTTCCAGTGCAATTTATCTTTTGATTTCCTGAGTGCTGGAGCCAAGAGTGTTAATTGATGCCTGGTGAAAGAAGTGTTGGTTGTATATATTGAAACAACCATGTACTAAAACTGGTGGATTCAATTATTTGAGTTTTCTCCTCTGTCAAATGGAAGTGACACAGAGTCTCATGCATAGTGTGACTGTGGAAATTAATCTAGAATACCCATAGCACTCAGCATAACACCTTATATGTAAATGCATAATTGTCATGGCCATTATCATCCTGGGAAGATAGTTTCAGCTCAACTCATTGCCATCCAGTTGGAACCAACTCAAAGCTGTCCCTCCATTGACATTGTGAGACTGTCAATCCCATGGGAGGAGCTCATAGCTGCTGATGGATTTGAACCATTAAATCAGAACCATTGCATTAGCCAGGCAGCTCCCTGTGGACTATGCATCAGAAACAGAAATGCCTTTGGAGCCAGATAGACTGTATACGTTTTCTTTTTAACAACAACAAAAAGATGGAAACTACAAAGTGGGCATTTAGAGAACTTAACTACTGTGTTTGCAAAGCCATGGCAGGTTGCGGTAGGGGAAGAATGATAACAGTTTTCGAGGTTTGAATGATGAGGGGATGAAGCAGTTAAATGAAATTGGAAGGAGATAATTATATGGCAAGAACCACCAACAAGAACTGTGACCACTGATAAAGAGAACAACTTTAGCCAATGAGGAAGGGCTTGAGGGAATGAAGACTCAGACCTGACCTGCTCTACTCCCTTCCTCCCTCCAGTCTTGTCTCGGTTCTTCCCATTGGCAGGAACCCAATCCAATCAAAAGCCAGAGGACAGTGAAACCAGAGGGATAAACATAATCTAGCCATCACATACACCACCAGCGTGGATGCCACTTTGTCACTGTAGGCCAATCCTTAAATTTCTCTGAGCCTCAGTTACTTATTGTAAAACAAAGATGGTAATAATTGTCCTGCAAGTCTCTATGTGCATTAACTAAAGTTGAAAAAAATGCCTTGCAGAGCACCGAGCACTTGGAAGACATCCGTGCATGTCTCCAGCTGCAATTCCAGCTGAAGACAGTTCTCCTGACTTCTGTCTGCACCACGGCCTTTCTGAGTTCCCCAGGTGCATTGTGGTCCATAAACTCCCGCATTAGAGGCACCTGGGCCCAACTAGTAGGCTGTTCCGTAGCCCTCAACCCAGACCCACTAAATCATGAGTGGAAAATTTGGGAATCTTCATGTCAGACAAGTTCCCTCAAGTGATTTTCATGCACAATAAAGTTTAGGAGCCACCATCCTAAAGGTCCATATTTAAAATTGACGCCCACATGGGTAAAGTAGAGGTGAGATTTATCTGTGCTTGGTAGCCATTAGGTGCTGTTACAGCCCATCAGCTCTGTGAAGTGGGGCCATCAAACCAGGACACTAACTGTCTGCATTGTGGTGGCAGACCACACTGATCTTCCATTTCACTGACTTATTAATACCTGAGGAACGATGTTCCCAGGCTTTTAATTAAAAATTCTCTCTAACACTCAGACCCTAATCATTTTCCCGGTTGGATTTAGTTTTGTGAAGTGGTCATATTTTACCCCCTCTCAGGGGGGTGGTGGGAAACACCAAAAACTTAATAGGCAAAGCATAAATTTCCAAGGGGTGGGGAAGTGCAGCTTTGCAAATGAGAATCAGTCGGTTTTAAGTATAAAACAGGAAAAGGGCAAAACTTAGGATAAAACCAGAGACTCAAGGACCTTATTTTAATCTAATGAAAATCTCAGCGTGAACTCACTGCCTTTGAATGGAATTCTACCCATATCAGCCCTCCATTGGTTTTTTGGGGAGAAGATTGCCCATCTTTCTCCCTCTAACCACCAGTCTTTCAGTTAGCAGCCAGGGCTCCTGTTGATAAGAAAGGTAATTCATCTCCAGTCTAGGCTAGACATCAAACTCATGATTTGGGTCCTAAATTGGTTCGTATTCAATTTGGTGGCAACAGAGAGGACTGTAGCTTGGACAGAAGAGAATTTGATCCATGCCTTATGGAAAATTGCGGACTAGGCAGAGTAGGACTGGGCTGATGTGGTGGATTTGTTCACAGATATCTTAGGAACTCACAGTCCTTCCAGCTTTCAAGTCTACCCTTTCTACAATGTGGCCCATGCTCTCGTGCTTCAGAATGGAGCACAATGAATTGTCACATTCATGCTCCAGACAGCAGGAAAGAAGGGCAGGAGAGACGTACACCATATGGGAACAGTGAACTTGGCCGGGGGGGGGGGGAAGTCTTTCTCATCTGTAACACAGTTCATCAGATTACCTGAGGTTGACTAAATCTTGCTCACATGGCCAAACCATAAGCCAGACTGGAAAATGTAATTTTGATTAAATTTGACTCTGTTAAGCATATCTGATCTTGAGGACTACCACAGGTCACTACCACAGTTTCGAGAGCCCAAGAAGCTTTGGGCTTAGCGTTTCCCATAGAACTATCATCAAGTTCCAGTCAGAAATACAGAAACCACACAAACAAACAAACAAAAACATATTTGGATGACCAACAGACACATGAAGAAATGCTCAAAATCACTGGCAATAAGAGATATGTAAATCAAAACCACAATGCAATATCATCTCACCCCAGTAGCAGTAGCAGAGTTTAACAGGACAGCAAGTATTAAATGTTGGAGAGGATGTGATGAGATAGGAACTCTTCTACACTGTTGGTGGGATTGTAAAATGGCACAACCACTTTGGAAGAAAGTTTGATATATTCTCAAAAATTTGCTGAACAGAGAAATTCCATATTACCCAGCTATTCCCTGCTTATTATAAACCCCGAGAAAATTAGAACTGAGGCACAAATGGAGATTTGTATACCAATATTCATAGCACTGTTATTCACCATCGCAAGAACATGGGAACAGCTCAAATGTCCAAACAATTAAATGGATTGAGAAATTGTGGTACACAATGGAATACTACACAGCATGCAGAAGTAATGATATTGAAAATCACCACCTAACTTGGGAGGGACTGGAGAGTATTATGTTATGTGAACTAACTCAGTCCCATAAGGACAAATACTATATATGACCATTATTATAAGGGCAGTTCTGGTGGCCTAGTGGCAAGAAGCTGCACTGTAATCCCAGAGGTACACAGTCTGAATCTACCAGATGCTTTGCTGGAGAAGGAGGGACAATCTCCTTCTGTGCCAGTCAGACACAATTTAACAGTACACACACAAAAAAGAAATTTAAAAAAAAAAAAAGACCATTGTTGTAGAAATAGAGAGCTAACTAGTAAAACGTATATGAGGATCCAAGTGGGAAAGAAGGGGGAGCAGAGGGGTGAGGAAGGGTGGAGTGGGTGGGTAGTGACCATGGAGTTGCACAAGTTGATGGGTGGAGGGAAGGGTGGATAAAGGAAATGGGGAAACCAGGTATTTTTAAAAGTGGAGACTTAATGAAAGGAATAGCGTGCAAACATGATAGACAATCTGAGTACCTCCTTGGGCATTAAACCAAAACCCAAAGCCCACTGCCATGAAGTCAGTACCAATTCTTGGTGGCACTCCATCAGGTTTCTGAGATTATAAATCTCCATATGTTGTGAGGAGAGACCAATCCTTAGAGAGGGACATCATGCTTGGGAGGGTGGAGGGACAGCGCAGGAGAGGAAGGCCCTCTATGAGGTGGATTCAGTGACTGGGATAATTGGGATGGGAGTGTCAGAGACAGTGCGATTGGCACAGGACAGAGCGGAGTTAGGGCTGTTGTACATAGGGTCGCTATGAGTCGCAAGCGACTCGACGGCACATAACAACAACAACAACAACAACAAACATGGGAGGAGAGTACCCATCCTTCTCCTGCTGAGCAACTGGTGGGTCCCAGGTGCCAACCTTTTGGTTGGCAGCCTAGTATGTTAAGTACTAAGACACTTCTACCTGCCCTGGGGCTTTTCTGACAGAAAAAAAATCCAGCCACTGTCAAAAATTGCAACAGAAGCAGAGCTAGAAGAAGTGTGGTGGTCTTTCCCTTCTGCCCTGCAAGCTCCTGTCAGAGCCTTGGACTGGCTAACACTGCCTGAGAGAGAGGAGAGGGAGTCTGGGAAACGGAATTGCTTGCAAACAGAGAAGACACAGAAACACAGTGTCTGAAAGCAAGCTCTTACAAACAACCCTCTAACCTGGATACGTTGCTAGTGATCAGCATTATTTCAGGATAAAGTTGAGGAACTCACCAAGCTGCAGGGGATCCCTTCTGCTTCCCAAGTGCATCTCACACTCAACTCACTTCCTCATGTCTGACCCTCAAGCGGAATTCAAGGCTGTAAATCCTAACATGAAGAAGCTGACCATGTTTCTCCCACGGAGCTGCTGGTGTTTGTAAATAGCCAGCGACATGCAGTCTTTGGGTAAGCAACACAGCTTTCTATAGACTAAGCCACCGTAGCTCCGTACTGCTTGCGAAATACTGTATGAGGAAAAGTGAATGTTGGTGAGGATGTCATAAAAGCACGTTTACTCTTGTTGGTAGGTGCCACTGAGTCAAGTATGAGTCAGAGCACCCCTGTGGACAGCAGATCGGAACCCTGTTCTGTGCAACCTCATCATCTCTGACAACCTTGGGGCCATTGCTGCAGTCACTGTGTCCGTCCACTTGAGGAGGGTCTCTTCTTTCACTGACCCTCCACCTTCCCAAGCATGATGTTCCTTTCCAAGGAATAGCCTCTCCTAAAAACATGTGAGATGAGGCTTTGCCATCTTTGCCACCAAGAAGCACTCTGGTTGTGCTTTCTCCAAAACATATTTGTTCTTTTGGCGGCTCATAGGATATGCAGGGCTCTTCTCCACCACCACAATTCCAAGGCATCAGTTCTCCTTCTGTCACCCTTATTCATTGTCCAACTCTCAGATGCATAGCCAGTGACTGAAAAGAGCATGGCCTGAATCAGATACAACTTAGTCCTCAAACTGACTTCATTAGTCTGCTGGCCTGGTGGATAAAGAGTTGTCCTGCCATCCCAAAGGTGCTCAGTTCAAATCCATCAGCTGCTCTGAGGGATAAAGATGGGCAAACACCTGTGTACTTTCCAGCCTCTGAAAATCCACTAGTCCGCTGTGAGTGGGCTGTCAGGCACATAACAATAACAAAATAGAAAATGGAATTCTCACCTTTACACTTGTGGATATAATCCCATTTGGGGATGAGGGTTTCTTTTTTATGTTAATGAGGCCATATTAGTGCTCCACATTGAAATCATTCATACAATAGAAAAAGAACAGCTTCAATTCAGGAGGGAGCACAAGTGAAAGAAGTAGATGTCACATGAACTCCAAGGAACTTGAACTCGAGAAGCTAAAACAAAGCCCTTCCCAAGGAGCTCTGGTGGCCTAGTGGCAAGGAGCTGCAACTACAATCCCAGAGGCGCACGGTTCGAATCCACCAGATGCTCTGCCGGGGAAGGAGGGACAATCTTCTCCTGTACCAGTCAGATCTAATTTGACAGTAAACTCACACAAAAATAATAAAATAAAAGTTAAAAAAAAAAAAACCACAACCAAAAAACAATGACCTTCCCTAAAGCTGAATGAGAGCCCACCTCCACCTAGCCAGTGCCTTAAATGCTGACTTCTGGCCTCCTGATGTATGAGAAAACAAATTTCTCTTCTTTATGGCCGCTCCCTTGTGGTGCTTCTGTTACAGCAGCACTGGCAATCTAAGACGTCTTCAGATGAAGGCTTGGAAATAGGTAACCTCACAGGGGAATAGGAGAAGATGAGAGAACCCAAGAAGACCCGCAGAGACCTTTTGAAGTATGGCGATAACAAGCACAAGCTGCAGTTCCCAGGTACCATGATTACAGGGAAAGGAGAGTGTCTGGAGAGACTGGGCAGTCGGAAAGCAGCTGAAAAATGCCGTAGAGGATGACTCTTAAAGATGCTTGTTGACTTTCGCCAAGAAGGTCATCGGCTGCTTAGTTAAGGCCATTTCTGAGAAGGGAGGGGAGATCTAAACTGTAATGGGATGTGAACAGTCTTTTCTGCGTGTTTCCATTTGCTGGCTCAACAGAAGCAGTAAACAAACGCTATTCCCTGAACTATGCTGACAACATTGATGGTGGCGGCGCACAAATTAGGAGGTAAACAAAAAGCCATGTTAATTTCAAGCTCCATTAGAAACACAGACAGGGGAAAAAAAAAATTCATCGTCTGCCAAATCGAAAAGGTCACAATTGGAAGGAAAAGAAACTTTCTTTCCATGATCCTAAGAAGGTGCTGCCGACAGAGAGGACGTGGAAGGCTGCTGTTTCCTTTTTTAAACTTTGAAACCACTGGATGCTGAAATAAACCTTCTTGTTACTGTCTTCTCTAATCAGATGTGTAGGGTGACGAAGAGGGTTTGGGGTTGGTGATTCTGTCTGCCGTAGGTGTTGGTGGTTATGGCCATAGGATTCCATCCCAGAGCTGTTTTCTCTTTTGTCCCTTGCATGGGAGGACCTCTAATAATGTTTGTTATCTTGGGCTAATGAATAAGTATCATTCTTTTGAAAGTTCCACAGCATAAATTGTCTCCGACGTGAAATTGGCATGACACGGTTCAGTCTAAAAGATCTCTGGGGTCCTTTGATGCCTTTGTGAAATGTGTTGCATAGCCCAGATCACAGTCCAGGAGTGGCACACGTGGCCTTCCCTTCCTTGCCTGCGTGGGTGGAGACGATGGGCAAATGAAAACAGATATTCCTCATAAGTGGTTTTTTATGGTCTTTGATGATGGATGTGTTTTCATTAGTAAATGTAAAGCCAGATGCATTCACTTACTTCCCTCCCAGGCCTTTTGCATTAGTGAGCATCACATATGGCCTTCCAAGACTTCAACACCAGATGCCCTACTTAGTCTTTAATTCACTATATGCAGGAAGACATCTGAGAATTTGACTGTAACTTTTTGGATAAGTTACTAGGTCACCGTTTCTGTCCCACCTACAGGCAAAGCTTGGCATTATTCGTTTCTCAGGTCTCTTTCTGAGGCTGAGGACCTCTTTAAAGTGCACAAGTGCAGAGACATCCTTTAAAACTAAAGGTGCCCTAACTGGAGCAATGGTGTGTTAATTGCTTCATATGCATATGAAAATTGGAAAGGGAATAAAGAATACCGAAGAAGAATTGATGCCTTTGAATTGTGGTGTTGGCAAAGAAAATGGATTATATCATGGACTTCCAAAAGAACAAACAAACCTTTGTAGGAATAAATGCATCCAGAATGCTCCCTAGATGCATGGATGGTGAGTCTGTCTTAAATATTTTGAGCTTGTTATCAGTAGAGAGCAGTCCTTCGGAAGAGACAGCATGCTTGGAAAAGTAGAGGGTCAGTGGAAGAAGGAACAGAAGCCTCAATGAAATGCTTTGACACGGTGACTGCAACCCTGGGATGACAGCACAGCAGACAGAGGTGGTGCAGCGGAGGGTGGGGTTTATTCTGTTGTACACAGGGCTGCTGTGAATCAGAACTGACTTGACAATGCCTATCAACAACAACAATGCTCTTGTTATATAGCCCTGGTTGTGCAGTAGATGAACACTCAGCTGTTAACTGAAAGGTCAACAGTTTAAAACCAAGAGGTAACAAAAATGGACCAATCTGTCCACATACATGTTATCGTTGCTGTTGTTGTTGTTATGTGCCATTGAGTCGCCGGCTACTCATAGGGACCCTATGTACAACAGCCCTAAACCCTGCCCTATCCTCTACCAATTTTATTGTCTCTGACACACCTACCCCCATTACTCCAGTCACTGAATCAATCCATCTCATCAAGGGTCTTCCTCTCCTGTGCTGTCCCTCCACCCTCCCAAGCATGACGTCCCTCTCCAAGCACTGGTCCTGCCTTGCAACATGTTAAAAATATGTAAAACAAGGCTTCAGAATCCTTTCCTCCAAGGAACAGCCTGTTTTCACCCTCTCCAGGATGAACCTGTTTGTTCTCCTAGCAGTCCATGGTATATTCAATACTCTTCTCCAACAGCACATTTCAAAGGCATCAATTCTCCTTCTGTCATCCATAGTCATTGTCCAGCTCTCTGATGCATCACTTGCCCATAATGATTATGCCCCAGTAAATGCTATGAGGCAGTACTCCACTGTCCTATTGAGTGACTCTGAGTTGGAATCAACTCAACAGCACACAACAGCAACAAGATGAATTTTCCCAGAGGTTTTAGATTTGAAGAACTAGTCATTAAGTATAATCATATCCTCCCTTAAACTAAATAAATTACTGTTGTTGTGTGCCATGGATTCGGAGCTGACTTAAAGCCAGTTTTTAGAGGCTATAAATCACACAGGAGGATATTACCTATCCTTCTCCCAACTGCTGGTGGATTTGAACCACAGACGTTTGGGCTTGTAATGCAGCTTCTTACCAGTAAGCCACCAACAAGGTATTTTAAAACACACACACATTTCAAGGCCACTAGATTTCTCTTTTCAGCATACAAATGCCATTGCTAAATCACATTACTGAACACCAGGTATTAGTTACAATGGAAAGAAAGAAATTGTAGGTGGCCTAACTTTAATTAAATATTGCTCATGCACCATGCAGATTGGCACTCAATTGAACTTGAGTTAGCTCTGTCTTCTACACTGTATTTCTTATTGTTCTCTCAAAGTTTCATGTATGCCATCATATATTCTCTAGCTCTCTTGTGAACCCTGGAACTGATTATAAGATCAAGATCAGTGCCACTCAATAGATACTCAGTAAACGTATTAGAAATGAATGTATAAGCAAAGAATGCATAAATGTGACTACAGATTCAAGATGTTACCCTTTGCTTAACAAGATATGACTTGGAAAATTCTGAAAGAATAACTGAGGAGGTCCTCTGTCCGGCCCTGGGGGACCTCCAAGTTCACGTTCTCTGGTTTTCACCAATAACATACAGTGTCTCCTTGTCCCTGTTCACGTTCCGTCTATTCCAGAAAAAAATAGAATGAAAAATTAATCCTCAAATACATGATACTTAAAATCTCTTGACCAATCTTACCCTATTCCAGTATTTGTAAATTAGAATACTCATTGTCTTCTTAAGGAGCCCTGGGGACATCTGTCACATATTGGGCTGCTAGCTGCAAAAGCAGCGGTTCAAATCTTCCAGTGACTCCATGGGACCTTCTCTCCTCTTGTAAAGATTTGCAACCTTGGAAATCCAAAGGAGGGTCCCAGTGAATTGGAATTGACTTGATGGCAGTGGATTGGGTTTGACTTGATGGCATTTTTGGCCCTAGTCTGAACTTTTCAACATTTTCAGTTTCTACTGCCATTTTCTAAGTGTGTGACAGCTTTGTGATGTTGAAGTAGTTAGATTCCATCTGGTCAGCTGTGAGTCACAGCAGCCTTAAGACCAGAACATCAAAACTTCCCTCTCCTACACTGTCTCCAAGGTCTCTGATCTGCTTCAGCCCATTGTTACAGTCACTGTGTCAATCTGTCTTTCTGAGAGTCCTCGTCAGTTTCCCCTAACCCTCCTCTTTTACCCGCATGATATCTTCTTTCCTCCAAGACTGGCCCCTTCAGACATGCCCAAAATATGTGAAATAAAATTTCACCACCCTCACCTCTACGAAGTACCTTGGTCACACTTCCTCCAAGCAGATTTGTTTGTTCTTTTGGCAGTCCATGGATATTCAGAACTCTTCTCCAACACCATAATTCAAAGGTTTCAATCATTCATCAGGCATCCTTATTCATTATTGTCCAATTTCCAGATGCATAGCAAACAATTGAAAATACAGTGCTCAGTGATCAAGTACACCTTAGTCTCTAAACTGATATTGTTGCTCTTTAGCAACGGTCCTTGACAGCAGATTTCCCTGCTCTAAGATGCCTCTTCATTTCTTGAATTCTTGACCATGAGTGTTGATTGTAGAGCCAAGTAAAATGAAATCACTGACAGATTAAATCTTTTTTTCCATCTGTTATAATGTTGCCTGTTGGTTTGGTGATGAGGATTTTTGTTTTCTCTGTGTTGAGATGTAACTTATATTGAAGGCAGAAGTTTTCCCTTTTCTGCCATAAGTGCTTCAGGTCTTCACTTTCTTTAAACAAGGCTGTATCATCTGCATAAAATAGGTTGTTGATGAATCTTCCTCCAATCCTGAGATAGCTTATTAAACACTTGTTTTTTAAAAACAAAAGATCCTAAAATGCAGGTCAAGAGCTCTGGTAGAAATTTTCTAAGAATAATTTAAGATACTAGGGGGCTCTGGTGGACTAATGGGAAAAAGCTGAACTGCAGTCCTAAAGATATGTGATTCAAATCCACCAGCTACTCCATGAGAAAAAAATGGGCATTCTCCTCTCGTGCAATTAACTGCCTCTGAAAACCTGCCAGTGGGTCAACTATGGTTCGGTTCTGACCCAAAGATACACAACAACAATAGTCATGTAAGACCCTGTTGGCAGTGTTACGTCTTAGAATGATGGTAATAAGGAAAGAGAGAAAAGTTCCTTTTCATTCTGTATCCTTTTGTATGATCATGTTTGTCCAAGACCCTGTGTTTCTATTCTTTAAAAATGGCTTTAGAATGAAATATGTATAATCATCATGGCTTATGCTATTCTAACAGAACTTATGAGTAATTAATGAAACAGTAGTATAGTTCATTTATGCAGATGTTTAATATACATAGTTAACAAGCTAATTGTTTTAAGATGCATCATTTAATGAATCCAGCTTCTTGTGGTGTCTCATAGATATCCACAATTAAATACTGGTAGTAATTCCCTGTTGGGATCCATTTATGAGAATAAAATAGCTGAGCTGCTTTTTTATGTATAATATAATCTATAGCTATTCGTTTTGAATGATCCCCCTAATTGAGTGTTATTACTAAATATAGAAAATGTTGCAATCAATTAATAAAATAAAATAAAATATCTACTTTCATCTTTGTATTTCACATACTTGAAAATTGTTAGGACCTATTTTGCATGTGTCAGGCCCTCCACATTGGTGCGGGAGTGGTGGCAAGTGGTTATATATCACAGAAACTTACACACAGCAATTGACCCCTTGTGACGGGAGAATCGCCCCCATTGGATTATCTAGGCTGTAATCTTTATGGAAATATTAACCACGTTTTCTTCCCATGGAGCTACTGAGTCAACTCGAACCCCTAACCTTTCCTTAGCCATGCTCTTTAACCACTGTGCTACCAGAGCTCTTCTGCACATAGGTAACCTCCTGCTAATTATTCATATCAAATTGACCCACTGTATTACACCCTTTCCGTTGCTAAAGTTTGTTTTTCTCTTTGAGGTTTGTTTATGGCTTTTGTGTCCACTGGTTTTGTTCCCATGGCACTGTCTGTGTCATCTCGTTTCTAATTTGTCATCAGCATTTCTTCTTTGCCTTGTTTGTTTTGAATGTCTGGCTGCACATGGTTCAGCCATTGTTAGACACCTTGATACCTTTTAGCCTTTTATGAAATAAATAAATGCTTACAACTGCATAACACAATTATTTGGCTCCGTAAATGAGTGCTCAAAATTGCAGACCATGCTTCTCAACATATTTAGGCATTGTGTTAAGTTCAAAGTAGGTGAGATGTGTTTACATTTTCACACCGTAGAGACTGTAAATCTAAATTCAAAGAGACCAAGTGTATAAATGCTTAGAAGCATATACAGTTTTTTGAACTTGCAGTTCTATCTGTAGTTTGTCAATGTCAACATTTAAATTTTTTTTTTTTAAAAAAGAGTATGTGAAGGAGATTGACTAGAGAGGCATCTCCCTGGGTGGTTCTGGTACTTCAGTGGATCAGAATTGGTCCTGGAGCACTTGTAGACCCATTGACTGCAAGCTCCACACCCAGAGTTTCTGAATCACTAAGTCAGCAGTAGGACTTGGGAATTTCATCTCGGACACAATCCCAGGTGTGTTAGTTCCCCAAGGATGCCATAGCAAATTACCACAAACTGAGTGACTTCCAACAGCATCTACTTACTCTCTCTCTCTCTCTGTTGTGGAAGTTGTTAAATGCCACCAGGTTATTTCCAACTCACAGGACAAAACACTACCAGAGGCTGCACTGTCATCACATTCTCTGCTACTTTTGAACCCACTATTACGGTTACTGTGTGTGTCTGTCCCATTGAGAGTCTTCCTCTTTGCCGCCCCTCGACTTTACCAAGCATGATGTCCTTCAGGGACTGGCCTCTCCTGATAAAACATCCAAAGTATATGAGCCTAAGTCTTGCCATCCTCAATTCCAAATCCCTTTCTTGTTGCACTTCTTTCAAGACAGATGTGAGATTTTTGTGGCAGTCAATGATGTATTCAATATATATTTCACCAATATTCTGGACTTAGAAGTTCAAAATCAAGATGTGACAGAAATATGCTGCTTCTGAAGGTTCTAGCACAGAATCTGTCCTCCTCCATCCTCTTAGCTTCTAGTGTTGCTTGGCGATCCTGGACCCACCGTACCGATCTCTGCCTCCATTTTCAGCTCGCATTCTCCCTGTGTATCTGTATCTATGTCACTTCTTCTTATGAGAACAAAAGTCAGATTAGATTAGGACCCTTTGTGACTCGTTCTTAACTTCATGACATCTACAAAGACCCATACCAAAGGCTGCAGTCTTTGATCTCCTGCAGCAAATGCTTCAAGTCCTCCTCACTTTCAACAAGCAAAGTAATGCCGTTTGCATAACACAGGTTGCTGATGAGTCTCCGATCCTGATGCCACTCTCTTCATAGAGTCTGGCTTCACAAATTATCTGCTCAGCATACAGATTGAATAGATAAGGAGAAAGGCTACAATCCTGACACACCCTTCCTGACCTAAAGCCAGGCAGTGTTCCCTTGCTCAGTTCGGACAACAGATCCTTGGCCTAGGTGTAAATTTCGTATGATCACAATTAAGTGTTCTGGGATTCCCATTCTTCTCAATGTTAGCCATAATTTGTTAAGATCCACACAGTCAAATGCCTTCCCATAGTCAATGAAACACAAGTAGACATTTTCCTGATATTCTTTTCTTTCAGCCAGGATCCATCTGACATCAACAATGATAGCCCTGGTTCCATGGCCTGTTCTAAAGCCAACTTGAACTTCTGACAGTTCTGTCAGGGTCACACTTTTCTAGCTGTTTTTGAATAATCTTCAATAATATTTTACTTTTGTGAGATATTAATGGTATTGTTCAATAATTTCCAAATTCTATTGGATCATTTTTCTTGGGAAAGAGGACAAATACAGATCTCTGCCAGTGACGCTGGCCAGGTAGCTGTCCTCCAAATTTCCTGGCATAAATTGTTGAACAAATCCGGACCTGCATCTGTTAGTTGGAACATTTTTGCTAATGCCTTCAGTGCAGCTTGAACTTCATCTTTCATTGTCATTGTCTTTTATTCATATGGTACATCTAGAAATTTTTCAGTGTCAACTAATTCTTTTTGATAAAGTGATCCTTGGCCTATCTTTCTGTCTTCTTTTGATGCTTCTTGGATTATTCAAACTATGCTCATTGCATCCTGGGTCATTTAGTGTTTCCTGGATCCTATATGCTTCCTGGATCTTTCAAGATTGTACCAAGAGTCCTCATCATCGGATCACAAGTCAACATAATGACAGGAGAAAGGAGAAAGGAGTGGAGAAAGAAGTGAAGCTGTCAGTGATTTAATATTCCTTTGATCAACAGTCAATACCCTTGGTACCAGCAGTCAAGTAATCAGGAGACATTGCATTGGTCAAATCTGATGTCAAGGTACTCTGCAAACTGCTTAAGAGTAATGCAAATCAGTTTGACAATGAACGTGCACCTGACTCATGCCATGATCTTCTTAATTACCTGCTACATATCAGAAAGCTGAACAATAAATAAGGTTGATGGAAGAATTGATGCCTTTGAGTTGTGGTGCTGGAGAAGACTACTAAATAGTTCCTGGATTGCCAAAAGAACAAATAGATGTGTGGTGGAGAAAGTGCAGCCAGAGTACCCCTTAGAGACAAGGATGGCAAAGCTTCCTCTTTCATACTTAGGACATGTAGCTAGGCGAGGCTATTCCTTGGAAAGAGATATCATACTTAGAAAGATGGAGGGTCAGCAAAGGAGAGAAAGATTCCCAATGAGCTGGATTGACACAGTGACTTCAGCAATAGGCTTGAGTGTGTTGGAGATCATGAGGATGATACAGGATACAGCAAGGTTCAAGTTGGCTGTTCATAGAGTCACTGTGGGTCATGCTCAACTCAATGGCACCTAACGACAACAACAACAATGATCTAATTTCCAAATAAGGTTCTAATCATGGGTTAGAATTTCAGCATTTCTAATTTGGAGAGATACTATTCAAGCTACACCACCAGTAGAACCAAGACCACTCAATATGCCATTTTTTTCTGTGGAAGCACACTAAACAACTGTATTCCTCACCATTATTTGTATTTAAGCAGAGGCCACATGGCTTGATCCTGACCAGTGAAATCTGAACTTCACTTCCAAGCTTGACCATTTAGTGCCTTGAATGATCCTCTTCTATTTTGCTCCCCTTTCCTGGGCATCTGTGAGGCTTACTTACTTCAGAAGGCAACATCCTAAGATAGAAGACACCTGTATCTTTGAGAGTGGCCTTGGTCGTATGATTGTGGAGGAGAGCTGCCTTACATCACACTACCATGTGAGAGCGAAATCAGTCTTTATTATGAAGGCATGGAGGGTTTGTGGCCACATGGCTTGACTTACCCTAATTCACAGGAATTTCACATGACCATGAGAGGAAACATGCCGAGCTCCAAGGGAATTTTTCTTAATTTTATAGATATGAGAAGAGATGGAGTCAATCTACCACTGTCCTTCTTCCTAAAACTCTCTTTAAATTGATTGCACATACTCAGCTGAGAGCCACGTAAGTAAAGAAATTTTTACTAATCTTACAGACAACCTCCTAAATCCACCTTCATACGTTGTTTGGTGATTTTTTTCCATCTGAACTTTCCTAACTACCTGCTCTTCTTGTTGTTATGTACTGTTGAGTAGAAACAGACCCAGAGCTCACCCTCCAGCTCATCCTTCTCCCATGGAGCACCTAGTGGTTTCCACTCTTTGAACTCCTATATTCCAGTATGATACAGATTGTTCTACGTGGTGGTGGTGTTGTGTGCCGTCGAGTCACCTGTGATTTATAGTGACCCTATGTACAACTGCTCAGAAGCCTGCCCTGTCCGGAGCCAGTCTCACTGACACCGACACATCTACCCCCATCACCCTAGTTACTGTGTCAGTTCGTCTCATCCTGGGTCTTCCTCTCCTGAGCTGTCTATCCACTCTTCCCAGCATGATGTCCTTCTCCAAGGACCAGTCTCTTCTGGCCACGTGCCCAAAGTATGTGAGACGGAGCTTCAAAAATCCTAACCTTTTCTTCATCTATCATGGTGTTGCCGATTGAGAAATTTTGTCTGCTTGATACTGAGATGTAACCCACTTATTTCATGATACCATGTGTTGCTAAAAGGAGAGAGTTGGCGAGCCAAATTTTCTTACCTTCATCACCCATACTATGAGGCTCAGTTGTATAATTCTTGCTTTCTATGTCAGATCAGGTTTGACCAGTGTACCTAATGCACATCCATTACCTGTCTCTTCTGGGAGGTGAGGCTTTCATAGTGTTGATGCTGATGATGTTTCAGTAGATCTTCCAGACTAAGAGGCTGGGAATAAACGCCTGGAGATCTACTCTCAAACATCAGCCAATGGAAAACAGTCCTGTCCATAACAGATGATGACGTCTGTACCAGATTAGAACAGTGCATGAGATCTCATGGACCAGGGATCTGACTAGGGGGCAGCTAGTGACAACCACATTGGTGGCAGTGATGTTTCTGACTCACTGGCCCATTTCCTTTCCCTGGATGCTGTCTGTTCATCTTGTTGTGTACGTCAGGACCGACTCATAGCTGACCCTCTAGCGGGTTTTCAATGGCAGTAAATCATTTGGGAGTTGACTGCTCTTCTTTCTCCCATAGAGCAGGTGACACATTTGAACGGCACACCTCTAAGTCTGCAGCACAATTTCTTACCAATAGGCCATCAGAGTGGATGTTACCTAAATGTGTATATTTCCCTTCTCGTCCCTGTCCCACAACACTCTTCTGCATTTGACCACTTGCCCAGGTGGCTACTTGTTTCCCTGTTAAGATAATGTGCAGCAGTGCAGGAGGAGGGGAATGAGATAAATGTGTGTTTCAATAATGTCTCTCTGGGAAAAAGGATTTGCTATCTCACTCGATTTATTTGTCAACTCTCTTCTCTAGACCACCTTACACATTGCATCCAATAACTACAATAAACTTGATTCAAGTTCTCCTTTTGTGTTATACAAATACTGTATGAGCATCTCCCACACACATAATTGAACAAGTACCAAATACACATTATTAAAACATACACTTATCTCTACAACCTCCCCCATACCACTACACATTACCTTCAGGAGATTAAAGCCCAAAGATTACAGCAAATAGAAGATTCTCATTCTGAAATGGTGTTCATTTTCTTGATGTTAAGTAAGTGTGTTTATTGAAGAGAATTTTGAAATTGCAGAGTACCCAAAGGGGAAAAAATAATCTTTGATAGCAGCGACAAATCCCCTTCCATTGTCTGTTTATACCATTGGCACAGTGATTTGTTTATTGCTGTGTCATGTAAATATATCTGGCTCTTTAGTATTCTTTTACATGCTTAAGCCACCATTTGTTCAAGCAATCCAAACAAGTATTGCCTGCAATTTCCTAATTATAAACAACAGTGAGATGAACATCCATAGACCTAGATCTTTGTGCACGCAACTGGTTTTGTGACAGATTTTAAGACAGATTCTTAGCATACAGATTCCCTTACTAAAGGGTATGTGCTATTAAGGTGAATAATGTCAGAAAAAAGCTCAAATAGTGAAAAACTTCATCTAGGAAGCAGGTCACTGGATGGACAGACATGAGACAGAGAAACACTGTTTTCTTCACAAGCATGGCATTTAAATTTTTTCTGTGGACCATATATTATTAAGAAGTAAATATTATATTTTGTTAAATTATTTCATGTTTCCTAAATAAAACCCAGATTTGTCCTGAGAAACATTTGTAGATGATCTGATTACACCCAGTAAAACCCAATAGAGTAGTTCATTCTATTAACTTGCTTGGAAAAGTAGCAGGTCAATGAATGAGAAGACTGACCCCAACGAGTTGTGTTGACACCGTGACTTCACCAGTGAGCTTGAACATGGTGGAAGTGGTGAAGATGACTCAGGATGGGGCAAAGTTCAACAAATCTGTGGTTTAGGGGGTCCTTATGAATCATAGACAGCTCAACGGCACCTGAGAACAATGCTGTCAGACGCAGAGTAGCCATTAAGTTAGAATCAACTTTCTTGCAACAAGTTTAGTATGGATGCACTAAAAAAAGTATAAGAACATTTTACCTCCAAAAGGCCTTGTAGAACAGAGTAAACTGCTTGCTCCATCGAGATTTCTGGGATAGAATCCTTGCTGGAATAGATTCAACAGATCTTTCCTCCTATAGAGCTGCGACTGGGTTTGAACCACTGACTTTTCAGTTAGCAGGTGAGTCCTTAGGCAATATGCTACCAGGCCTCCTTCACATAAAGGGAACATATCAAACCCTAAGTCAAAGGGGTGCATGGAGAAGACTCCAAAACAATCCACTATTGATTGATGACACCAAGTATTGTGTGGGTGTCTTGGTTATCTTGTGCTGCTAGATATCATGACTGAGATACCACAAGTGAGTAGTTTTAACCAAAACAATATAGTCTCTCATAATTCAGGAGGCTAGAAATCCAAACTCACAGTGCTGGCCCCAGGGAAAGGCTTTCTGTCTCTATCATTTCTGGAGGAAGATCCTTATCTCCTTTAGAATCTATATCCATGTGTCTTGTATGTTGGTCTTCCTCTGCATAGGGACCTCAACCCCAGAGGGTGTGCTACACACCTAGAGATTCTTTCCTGGTGATGGTAAGACTCGTGCTTTGTGCTCGCCTCGTTATCCTTGTTCTCTCTTGTGAGACAAAAAAATGAAGCGGGCCACATCCCAGAAAAACTCCTTTTACATCACTTCAGGATTCTGAAGGGTTTAAAAATGTTGCATCTCACCCATAATCCTCTGAAAACGATTTCATTTATTGGATAGCAGGAGATTGTTTCCCGATTACATCGTTTCATGCATTTAGGGTAGGGGAGGCCACAATGCAGTCCATGGCAATGGAGGTGCTCCAAGACGGATGGGAAGTGTGGCGAGAGATGAAGGTACAGAGACTGTCCTTTGTGAATCTCCGTTAGGTGAGAAGACAAATACTGTAAGTTCCCTAGTCCTTACCCACAGCATTAGCTTGGTAACAGGACCTAATAGATTTATTGGATTGGCCGTATTAAGTAGCTCTTCAGTGAAATTCCTAGTCCATAGAAAATACTTGCAAAACTCAAACTCACTATCTTAGAGTTGGAACTTAGGGCTTTCTAGAAGGTTTTCAGAGGTTGTGAATTGCACAGGAGGAGAGTGTCCTTCTTTCTCCTGCCAACCAACTAGCTGGTGAATTCATACCATCTGCCCCTGGTTTGGCAGTGCAACTCTTTACCCCCTTGTTATTGTCATGTCTATTATTATTATAATATTCATTGACTGTAAGTTCTTTTAAAGCTCAAACTTTATGTTTCAATGAACCTATTTTGTTGCTGTCTGTACATCCTAGTAGGGAGCTCTGGTGGCCTAGTGGCAAGAAGCTGTGCTGGAATCCCAAAGGCACAGGGTTTGAGGCCGCCAGCTGCTTTGTGGGAGGAGGCTGGGCATTCCCCTCACATGTGATTCGCTGTCTCTGAAAACCCGCTGGAGGGTCAGCTGTGGATCAATTTCAAGTCTGTGGTACACAGCAGCAACGGCATATGTCCTAGTGGGCTCTACTCTTAGTAAATGCCCAATGAATAGCTACTGAGGTTACCATTTTGATTACTAAGCGTGCCTCTAGGTGCTAGAATTTTTACATCTATTTTCTCACCAGGCAAATTAAAGGTTTTTATTTAATACAAATTACTGTGGATTTGCAATACCAAATTGAATTTCCAGCTTATGAAACTTTCATATTTGGAGCTAGACGTGTTTAATACTCATTGATATTTAGGATTTGATTATGCAATGTGGGGCTGGTTTTATTTTTTATTTTCAAGAAGGAAGAGGAATATTGGTGAGTTCAGAGCTTCAAAGCATCACTAAGATTTAGAATGATGAGAAAATGCAATCTATACCTATTGAACTGCAGCATATATTTGCATTGCAGCATTTTTCTGATGGCTATTAGAAAAGTATATACATACCGAGATTAAATGAGTTCATAAAAACAAAAATATTCGTTGACCAGCAATTTGCTGCACAAACAGCAAAGCAATAATTTAGAGCTCTGACCTTGTAATTCAGCTGATTAGAGGAATCCAATTCTCTTTTCATTTCATGTTGTGTTGGGCTTAATTGATGGTGAATTCTAAGTGAATCAATATGCCAAAAATGGACCTTAGTCATATTCCATTCTTTTCTGCATCTAGATGATTTGAATACCCTGTTTCCCCAGTTTTCTGTCTTGCTGACTGCCAACACTTCAAAGAGAGTGTGGATTTTCCCACTCAGTCAGCTCCTGACTCACAGTGACCCCGAGTAAGGCAATGCTGGCCAGCCCGCTGCCAGACCACAGGATCAGTCGTGGATCTAGCAGTTACACTCGGCAGGGTTTTCATTGACTGATGGTTTCTAAAGTTGCTAACTAGGCCTTTCTCCTGAGTTCATCTTAGTCGTACAACTCCAGTGAAAACTTACAAGCCTGCTCAGAGAGATAGGTGTGCTTGAGATACATTGACTGGGAATCAAACCTGAGTCTCCCACACGGAAGGAGAATGTCTTACCCCTGAGCCACCAGCACTCTCCTAGAGAAGCCTTAACAGATGTAAAACTTCTCTTTAATCTGATACATGTGCCCAGATCCAGTCAGACACACACAGAGAGCAGACAGCAATATGAAATAAGGTACAAATTATCACCTATAGCAGCATGGTCCTGCATGATTCATTTTCCTTTCGTGATTATTGGTAATGGATCCAAAATAACATTCACACTCTGGATATGGCCCGTGAGAGGCTTTTTGTCTTTCTCATCCTTCTACTTTTATTTTTAAAAGTCCAGTTCCTGTTTATACCATTCCTCAGTCCCTCTTACAAATAGGGTTTTGTGGAATGGTCTGTTCATAAATTATTAATGTCACACTGGAAAAAACCTTTTGCATGCAGCCCTCCTGACACATGACTACTGGCAATTTTAGCCAAGCTGCAGGGCCAATGAAGCTCATTCCACTCTGCCAGCCACCAGGACTAGTGAAGAAAGAGACCCGGACTCTTCCTCCATTGGTGAAACGACTAATTTTGTGTTCCTTTTGGCACTGATGTCATGTGCCTAAGTTAATAATATGTGTTAAACCGCTGTCAGTCTTTTCTGCCTGTTCAGCTCAGGGAAGAGGCAGGATGTTCACCTGGGCTCAGAGCTTTGGAATAGGAATGAAAGCTTTGCAGTCATCCAACAAGAAATTGGTATTCCTGCCTGGCATTCCGGACAGGAGAACTTTCTCTCCAGCGTTGCATGGAAGATTCTGTGCTCCTGTCCCTGAGAATCAGCTCATAACTCATTCCGTAGAAAGCGTGCCCCCCCCACACACTCCAAAAAGAAAGCTGACAAGCAGACATCAACATCTGTGACTTGAAAACAGGCTACCCTGGGGTTGAGGAGGTAACAGAAAACCCCAAGTCTGAGACCATTCCACAGAACTAGGAAGACAGGGTTGAATTTTACTTTTGTGGGGGTGTGTTACCGACTTGAGTTATGTCTTCAGTGCCTAAGGAATCAAGTCGGAGAGTGGTCAGAGTGAGCTGGGGTCCTGGACAAGGGACCACATCTACCTCAGTGACACCAACAACGTCCTTCACCTCCCCTGTTCCATCTTGTCCCTGAGAACCTAGGTTTGCTAATAGGGAGGTTGTGAAAGGAATTGGAATTGCCTGCAGGAACCAACTTTGACCCCAGGAATAGTAAACGTCAACGTCTGGGTTTAAGATATAACTACCACTGTTCATCCTCCAGTACATACTGTGTTTTTAGCTGGCCTCCTCAAGCACATATCTAAATCTGTTTTTCACATTTTTTAAAAAAAATAAGGATTACAGAAGTAAGAGTCATGCAAACTAACTGTGGTAATCATAGAAAACTATACTTTCCTAAAACCAACTGAAGGAATTTTCTATTTCAAAGCCAGCTATTAAATAAATTATATGTTCTCCATTTTAAATACTGTATGTATTTCTTTTTCATTCCTAAATATTGATGATATAATTGGTAACATAATGTAGATGGTGAAGATTGAGATTGTTAACAGCTTTAGTTTGCTTGGCTCCACAGTCAGCAGTCTTGGCATCAGCAGCCAGGAAATTAAAGGACATGTTGGAATGGGAAAGTCTGCTGTCAGAGGCCTCTCCAAATTACTGAAGAGCATCAGTGTTGTTCTGGAGATTAAGGTGTGCCTGATACAGGCCATGGTTTTCACAATCACTTGCTATGAATCAGAAAGCTGGACAATGACTAGAAATGATAGGAGTACCATGGACTGCTAAGAAAACAAACAAGTTTGTCTGGGAGAGGGTTAAACCAGGCTGCTCCTTGGAGGCAAGGATTCTGAAGCTTCATCTGACATACTTTGGACATGTTGCATGGATGAACTAATCCTTGGAGAAGGACTTCATGCTTGGGAAAGTAGAGGGACAGCACAGGAGAGGAAGACCCTCTATGAGGTGGATTGAATCAGTGACTGGGGTAATGAGGGGGTAGTTGTGTTGGAGACAGTGAGATTGGCACAGGATAGAGCAGGGTTTAGAGCTGTTGCACATAGTGACTTGACGGCACATAGCAGCAACCACATGCCTTGTTTATACTCTGTGAGGTGAGTAGAACAGACTTTGTTTCTTTTTCGCCCTTGAGGAACAAACCATCAAAATAGTAGTCCCTTCTTAAGCACTACTGCCAAGTGCATTCCAACTGATGATGGTCTAGGACAGAATAGAATGCCCCATCAAATCAAGTCTGCCTCACTTTTCTCCCATGGCACAGGTGGTTGGTGGAGTCAAACTACCAACCTTTTGGTCAGCAGCCCAGTGCTTGGGCTACAGGACTCCTAACAATCCCCTTTCAATCTCACTGCCCTTGAGTTGATTCTGATTCATAGTTTTCCTCCACTGGGGGTTCAAATCTGTAAATCTTAACAGGAAGAGATTTCCCATCTGTCTCCCATACAGTTCCTGGTGGATTTGAACTACCAGGGACATACAGCTGTTGGGTTAGCAGCACAACACACCACAGACAACAAATCATCAAGACTGACTATCAAAAAACCTCAATATTTCAAACTTACTGTTTTATCTTGCTCAAATATCTTATTCCCCTAAATTTACCTGTCAAATGAGTAAAATGTATCCGAATAATCTTGAGGGTACCTGACATTCAGGTGGGTTCTGCCAGCAATGTGATCTTGGAAAAGTTGCTAAATGTTTTTTAAACCTCAAATGATGCAAACTTAAAATTAAATAATTCTGAGTTAGCAAGGCAATTTTTTTTTTTATTAATTGAAGACTAAAATCTAGCTTGGCTGCAGAAGAGAGGTTACTAATATATTATGGTTTTGTTTGTTTCTGTGATTTCTGTGAATCTTGATGCAAGGATTCCAGAGTATATTTTGTTGCCTTGAGTAATATCTCTTTATCCTAGCATGGTCCTGTTTTCCTGTTAATAGGATACAGATTTCTGCTTCTAAAATGCTGCACTGTGGTTTTTCTCTCTTTTAGGGATCCATATTCAGGAGCACAGGTGATGGGATGTGTGTGTTTACCTTTGCATGGTAGGAGAGGCAGGACTTGGATCCACTGCTCAGGGCTGTAGAAGTTGTTAGCAAAGAGCCAGCTCTTCTCTGTTGACCTGATACAACTTTAGAAAATTTTCCAGCAAGAGAAATACCTGATTATTTACATTTCTTTACTATTCTTCTAGTTTTGAAATAAAATGGCAGTTGTTTTTCTGAGAACTAAAGTGTAACCAAAGACAATACAAAAACTTCAGAAAGTCAGTAGACTTTATTTTTTCCAAGATTGAGACACAAACAAATCAGGCCTCTGAAACATCAGCCAGACACTGGAAACTCGCCTGATTTGGTTTCATTAAAGATACCAAAGAATAATTGCACCAGAAGGGGAATTCTGGTTTTCATTCCCCCGGATCTGTGATTAGTAAGTGATTTTCCATGTCATTCTTTTTTCCACTTCCTGTTTTGCCCCATTTTGAGAAAATTGTTTGTTAAAAGACAGGAACCAATGGAATGGGAATACTCAAATCCCAGGGCTATCCTGCTGACCCTAAGAGAGATGCAGGTTTTCCATCTTTATCTGCCAGTGGAGGCACTTCTGCAAGGCTGGGTGGAGACGCTTCTTGAATTTCCCTTCTTCTAGACAGCCAAAGGGAAAAACAGCAGGGACTATTTTGTGTTGTTGGTTGGGTTTGGGTTTGTTTTTTTGTGTTGTGCTTGTTTGTTTGTTTTTAATAGAAAGAATAGGAAAAGTATGTGTCTATAGATAAAATGAAATGCTTTTATCAATGTTTCTGTCCTAGATGAGTTAACTCTGTCACAGATAGGAAAGACTTTCAAGGTTTTCATTGTTCCAGAAACTGTGTGTGATTAAATTAAAATATAAAAGTAAGCCTGCATTCCAGTTAAGCTGTTTATTAAAATAATTAGCCCAGTGAAGCAAGGAGTGAGTAAGCCAAGGAAATTGTGAGGTTAGGTTAAAAAGCTCTCTGCAGATATAGACAGAATTGAATGAGAAAGTGATCATCAAGTCATGGGTTTAATAAACAGAAGCAACTCCACATCAAAACTCAAAACACACTAGAAAAGGACTGATGGGTATCTTTGTTTTCTGACATGTCTAGATTTTTAGCTATAGAACCCTTGAGCCAGATAGCTTTTGTGAAACCGTTCCTACATTAGCCAGATGCCCATTTGTGACTTGTTTTGCCCTATGAATTTCATTTTTTGAAAGCTACCTTTTACATTTTGTATCTATTAATTAGTAATTAACTTGATTTACCACTAGGTAAAAACATAATCCTCCCATTAGAGGACTGCTGTGTGCAAAATAACTAATCTTACTTCATTCAGTTAATATAATTTAAGCAAATATATGTGACATTTTGATTAGCGGCAGTAGTCTTAGTAAGGGTAAAGGTAGGATTTGCTGGGCTTTTTCTGTGTAGCAAAACAGAAACTCACTGTGCTCATTGAAGGCCAAGAGAAAGTCACTGTCTGTTCCATTGTTTTAATTTTATAATGTATTAAAGAGCTCACCCAAAAGCTATACAGTTGAGGTCAAGATCAAGTCTAGAATTCAGGTTTCACAATCTTTAACTTTTTTTTTTTTTTTTGCTAAACCACACTGTCACTTCATAAACTTGTGAAACTCAAGAGTTTCAAGTGACAATAAACCCAAGATTTTGTTAAATATGCCTGCATTTTAAAAAAAAATGCCTGCATTTGACTGTAGAAATAGCACTTCTGGTAGCCAGTTTTCTTCCCTGAATTTCTCATTAGATTTTCTTCATATAAAATTGATCATTTTTTATTATTGGTCTCATGAGCCTTGCTGTTCTATAAGAACCATAATTTCTATGTAATGAATCCTCTGTAAGTGCAAACACACTATTGAGTCTTCTTTTTTGAGGCCTTTAGTCCCCTCGTGTTCTCTGGATTGATCATACAAACTGGTAAGACCTGAAAAAAACCTGGAAGTAACCTCTGTTAAATGAATACTTTTGTTAGGCTGCTTCTTTATAGTTAAAGTTAGAATCCAACTCAATATTCTCTACATCTGAAAGGAATCTGGCAAGTAACTTAGACATGCCATTTGGAATTTTAATAAATAACATCCAAATATTTTGTCCCTGTCTGGATTTCAACTCAAGATAATCTGAAAGTGCTTTGCCTCCATAGTAAGATTAGAGTGCTCTGGTGGCCTAGAGGGTAGAGAGTTGTGCAGAAGCAGTTCAAATCCACCAGCAGACGCTTGGGAGAAAGATGGCTGTCTCCTCCTGTGTGATTTACAGCATCTGAAAACCTCCTGGAGCGTCAGCTATGGGTGAGTTTAGAATTGATGGCAATGAGCTTGAGTTGAGTTTAGAAGTGGATAGTTTCAAACCTGTAGAGGATGTATGGTTGGCTTTACAGAACTGATAACATGCAAAAAAGCACAAGACCTGTGGTTGTGCAGTCATGACATCAGAATCTACCACCTGCTTCAGGGAGAGAAGGACAGGCAGTCTGCTCCAGTGAAGATTTATAGCCTTGAAAACTCTCTGATGCACTATGCAAACACACACTATGTCCAGCATTATCCATCAGTTTATAGCACTCCAGTGATTTAAGTGCTGCTGTGATGCTAGAAGTTATACCTTCAGAGTTTCAAATATCAGCAGGGTCACCTACAGTGGGCAGGGTTCAACACAGATTGTAGACAAAGACAAACTTGGAAGAAGACCTGATAATATACTTCTTTTTAAAAAGACTGATTTAAAAAACAACAACAACAACAACAACAAAAACTGATTCCTGCACCATTGTAAGCACATGGAAAGGGCCCATATGCCCAACCTACCACAACTGAGTAGATTGAGAAATTGTATTGCATTCACATAATAGAATACTACACAGCACGCAGGAGCAATGATTCTGTAAATCACTACCTAACTTGGGAGGGACTGGAGAGCATTATGCTGAGTGAACTAACTCAGTCTCGTAAGGACAAATATGATATGAGGCCATTATTGTAGAAATAGATAACTAGTAAAACATGTATGAGGATCTTAGGGAGGGAGAGAGGAGCAGAGGGGTTGAGTGGGCCTAATCATAGGGCCTCACAGTCTGATGGGTGAGGGAGGGGTGGGTTAAGGCAATAGGAAAGATCCAGTGTGAAAAACAATGTACTCAAACTTTGTAAGTAAACCAGTATAAAAGAATAATTTTTTTAAACCTGGTTAATGAAAAATTCCCATACATATATAAAATTGTCTAATATAGCACCAGTAGAGAAGCCTCTCAGGTTGGGAAGTACTCACTCAGAATGTGTCCGAGGAAGTGGGCCTTGCTGATATAGACAGAGTAACACTTTTAAAACCTTCATTTGCTGATGTGGTGTGACTTGAAATAAGAAGAAATCCCTGCAAGTGTCCATTAGTAATCGGAACATGCCATATACAGAATGTGAATATAGGAAAATTGGAAGTTGTAAAAAAATTAAATAAAACACTTGAAGACTAAAGTTCTAGTTATTACTAATGTAAATGGACTAGTATCAGCCATTTGGAAACCGTTAATCATATGGTCTACTATTTTGGGAATGATAAAGAAAAATTAGTTCACATTCATCGTCAAAACATTATTTTGAGATCTATCCCGATGTACAGTCCTGTCAGTGATAATATCCACATACCACAAGCATGAACAGTTAATGTGACTGTTTCTTCACCACAATTTACATCAACTACTGATGCCAAAGATTAATGGAAGGTTTCGACTAAGTTTTTCAGTCTGAAATTGATTGAACATATTATCAAGATACAATGACTAAGGGAATATGGAAGTTGGAAATCTTGAAGAAGGATTGATGGTTGGAAAATAAAGCCTTAGTGATAAAAATGCCAGAAACCACATGGTGGAATTGTACAGGACCAACAACTTACTTGTTCCTTTTTCTACAGCATGAATGGTGAGAAATCATGTGATCTCATAGTATGGAATACACAGGAATTAAAACCAACATATGTAGAAAGAGACACTAGGAGAAGTCCAATATCAGTGATCAAGGCAAGGGATAAGGGTGATCTGTGGAACAGCTTATCATTTTCCAAATGCAAGTTCAGGTAGAACTTGCATTTCTACCAGTTCCAGGTAGAAGCTGAAGAAGTTAAAACAAGTATATGTGAGCCAAAGTACAATTTTTATTATAGCCCACATTAATTTAGAGATAGATTTAACATATTGAACACTAAGGATTGAATGATTTGTGACTTAACACCAAGGGCACCAAGAAAGGAAAAGGTTATTAGAAAGAATTAAATAGATGTGAGAAGAGACTCTGAAACTTGAACTTGGAGAAGCAAAGGGAACAAATGAGCCAATGAAAGAGCTGTGCAGTAGACTTCAAAGAGTAGCTTAAGAAGACAGCCAAGTATTACAATGAAATGTGTGAAGACCTGGAATTAGAAAACCTAAAGGGAAGAGTATATTTGGCATCTCTCAAGTTGAAAGAAATGGAAAACTAATTTAAGTCTCAAGTAGCATTATGAGCCTATTCTATGGGGCTGAAGGAATTGAAGAATGCCTGGAATTCCGTAAGAGGATGGAAGGAATACTCTATATCAGACGGAATTGGTCCCTGTTGACATTGCAGGAAGGAGAGAGCCAAGGGTAATGAGAGAACAAATCCAAGCTCTGAAGAAGTAAATGGCAAAAAATAATTGACAGAATACCAAATGAGGTATTTCAACAAGCAACAACAACCTTGGAAGCACTAAGCTAATAAATTTGGAAAACAACTATCTGACCAACTGACTGGGAGAAAGATGTGTTTGTGTCCATTCTGAAAAAAAGGAGACCTAATAGAATGTAAAAATTATCAAACAACTCCCTATCCACTTGGCCACCTGAACTACCTGGGTAAAGTAGAGGACCAGAGAGAATAAAAAGGAAAACCCTCAAGGAGATGGATTAACACACATAGTGGTTGCAGTGATGGGCTTAAACATAGCCATAAGTTATAAGGATGGCACCGTCTAGGACTGTATATATCCTGTTGTGCTTTATACATAGAGTCACTGTGAATTGAGCCACAACAAAGGCATGGGCACTTTAACAACAACAACACAATGACGTGAGATTAAGACTGTGAATCTATAACAGTAATTTAGGACTACAGTATCAGCAACCCCTGATTCCTGTTAGCACTACCATAAGCTAAGAAGCCAGCATAGATGGTTGGACAGTCACGTGTGACCACATCATAGCTTTGTTGTTGTTGTTGTTGTTATGTGCTGTCGAGTCGTTTGCGACTCATAGCGACCCTATGCACAACAGCCCTAAACCCTGCTCTATCCTGTGCCAATCGCACTGCCTCTGACACACCCATCCCGATTACCCCAGGCACTGAATCAATCCATCTCATAGAGGGTCTTCCCCTCCTGCGCTGTCCCTCTACTCTACCCAGCATGATGTCCCTCTCTAAAGACCTGTCTCTCCTTACAACATGTCCAAAGTATGTCAGGCGAAGCCCCAGAATCCTTGCCTCCATCATAGCTTTAGACCACCTGAATGTACAGGGAGCATGGAAGGCAGCTCCTGGTTTGTTAAAGCCCTTTGGAGAAAGTGAGATCCCCAAATGCTCCATATGCTCATCAGAACCAATTTGATTGTATGTGAAAAACAATGTTTGGCTGCCTCACATCTGGAGCTACTGCTGCCAAGGCCCCTCTACCCTGAGACCGCTTCAGGTGGAGGGCATTAGCGCGAAGTAGCCGTGTCTATCAGTCTATCAATTAAGAAGAGAAGAGAGACAGATGTGATGTGACGGATGCTCTAAGATGAATCTCCCTCGGAAAATCTTATATTGGCAAGAGTAATTCAAGTTGCCAGGAATCCCAAGTTTGCCTTGTGATATCTGCACAAGTCTGACGAGGTTTGACTGGTTTACTTTGCTAAATGCAGCTGCTGAAATGACTGTCACGAGGTGATTAATAAAGTGCATGAATCTTAACGATGGGGAAAAAAGAAGATGAGTTGATGCATACACATATTGAAAATGTAATGAAACCAAATTGAAACTACCGGGGTTTGCTAATATATTGCAGACAAAACAATACTGTGTTTAATGGTTTTGGGGTTTTTTTCCTGGTCATTTTTTTTGGGGGGGGGCAGCATCTTGAAAAGGACCAGAAAAATATATTTGGATTTTTTTTTATATTTCTAGCATGCAAGACCTGAACTGGCAGCAGAGCAATAACTGCAGAGTGTATATGCAGCCCTGGTATTTGTTATTTCTTTTCCATATGTTAATGGGGTTAAAAATTATTGGTTCTGTTTTCCTTGAAGCTGCAGTTGAATACAGTTAGTAATCATATAAGAAGTTTTGGTAGTTTTCAAAGTAATTAGAACCCTGGAGCAAATAAACACTAAATGGGTTCTCATCTTTGAAGTTATTTTTTCCTAACTAAATAGCTCTGCTTTGCTATAATTATATACTTGTCATTATAAAATTAAAAATCATTTTAAGTGAATGGAAGCTTTGGAAAAAAAATTTGTTTCTTGCTAATTATTGTGAAGTAATTGTACTTTCTGTTGATCTTCAAGAAATCTGAAATCATCGCCTCACTGCCCTGGCCCCTAATAGTTGCAAGCTTCAGTTCCAGGGGAAAAAAATTGATGGAAGGGAAAGGAGTCTAAAACAATCAAAATTGGAATTTCCATGACTTTGAAAAAAGTCTGACTTTCTAAAGATCACCACAGTTAGCTGTCCAGGGTGACAGCATAAAAGAAGCTTTAATTATCATACAGACCTGAATTCCTCTCCAGCTCAGCTAGACGTTGTATGACCTTTGGCCAGTTATTTAAGGTCTCTGAGCCTCAATTTTTGCATTTGTAAAATGGAAATGCTAATTCCTCCCTTGGAGCATTGTTTTGGAGATTCAGAATAATGTCCCTAAAACACATAGAGCACAAAGTCTGGCATCAGAGTCAGTAGCTGTTATTATTACCGTGGGTTATCATCGTTTTCCATTGCTGTTATTTTTATCATAAAGGGGAAAAATTATTATTGTTCATAGACCCAGGTTTAGGCTGTAATACAGTCATCCTGTGGTGTTTCTTGTCTGTGTTCTTTCATGCCAAGTTTGTCCCTAGTAGGATCACAGGGTTTGCAGTAAACAGTCCAGAAATTTTGCAGTTTTGTTGTGTTATCTTCTTCTATGGCCAAGGTCAGCATGGATAGAATGTATGACTGTACAAACCACACATTCATCCATCCATCCATTCATTCATTCATTCGGAACCCTTTCATGAGCCAGCAGGAACTTAAATGATAATATGACAAAGGCCAACGTCTGCCACCATCTCCCCAGGACAATTGTGTTTTGTTGTTATGTGCCATCCAGTCACCAGCGACTTATAGCGGCACTATTTGCAACAGCCCTAAACCTGGCTCTATCAAATAGAAAATAAAAAACAGTAAATGCAACAGAAAACTTATAATACCAAATAACAACCCTCTCCAATAATACCTAACAACAACAGAAATCCCTAGGGACAGTCCTCATAACTGCCCCTTTCTTTCACTCCTTTCTCTGTAATGCAAATCAATATTGTGCTGGTTAAGAAGCCCTGGTTAACATGTCAGACAGCTAACTGTAAGGTCATTGGTTCAAAGCCACTGGGAGCATCACAGGATGAGTATGATCAGTCTATCCTGTAAAAATTTACAGCTTTAAAAACATAATAGAGGGTTTCTATAAGTCAGTCTTAACTCCATGGTAGGAGAGGGGGTGGTTTTGTATGACTTAGTAAAAATCGGGCATTGAACACCAGTTATTACCATTGGAAAGGGGGGATTAATAATAAATTCATGGGTTTCCTCTAATTTCCAGTACCATCACATCTGTTTTCATCAATAAACAATTTGTTTTCATTCTCCTTAGCTTGGATCAGATGCAAGCTGATCTAAGCCATGATATTTTCAATTACTTACTATGTATTTTAAAGTTAAATAATGACTAAGGAAAACAAAAGAAGAATTGACACCTTGGAATTGTGATGTTGGGGAAGAGTATTGAATAGTCCATAGACCGCCAAAAGAACAAACAAATCTGTCGTGGAGGAAAGGCAACCTTAGTGTTTCTTAGAGGAGCACATACTTGAGGCATGTTGTCAGGAAGGGTCAGATCTTGTAGGAGGAAGACACCAAGATGAGAAAGGTAGAGCTTGAGAGCAAAAGCGGAAGATGGATTGACACCATCGGCAGACTGTGAGGCACAGGGCAGGGTCAAGTTCTAGCCTGCTATTAATAAGGCCACTGTGAACATAGTCAACTCAACGTTATCTACAAACAACAGCTCCTTGACTCTTAGCTCATTCTTAATTTTGCTGTTGGCTTAAAGAACATTCTTCTTTAATAACTTTTTTTGGTTCCAGACGCTAAGTTTACTTAGCTTGGTACATTCCAGGCACAAAATGCTCTATATATTTGAAGTGATCCTGAAACAGTTTAACTTTGCATCTGAGAAAAATTCCATAGGGTCATAGAGATAATAAATGTTATGGCTAGTACATAAGTATAGGTCTCTCAGGTACACACCACCAGTCTACCTTTCTAGAAATGCGCAACATGGTCGGTACAGACTCATGGAGTTCGGTAATATTACCCACCAGGGAAATAAACTTTTCATTCTAAATGCAGAACTTCCACTAGGTAATTAAACTGTAGATCCTTAACCTGATTTTTCCAAACCTCCTTTAATACTCTCAATAGTCTATCCAATTATTTTGCTTTACTGGAGTTGAGTAAGAAATGCAAATCTAGCCAACTTTCCTGTTACCTTGCTTCTTTGATCAATTCCAGCTCATACCCACAGCTTCCTGAACCCACCACCCTCCCTTCTGAGTTAAAAGAAACATGAAGAACTCTGCGAGCTTATAACATATTGCCTCAGGGATAACAGAAGAAAATGTTTTCTTCTCAAAAGGCTAAGGGAGTGGTAGCGTTAGTCTTTAATATTTCCTTAAAGGTTCTGGAAAGAAAAAGAAGGTTGGATGGGTTTCAACAGAAGGAAGGATGAGGGATTGATGAGAAACAAAGAATGAGCCAAACTCAGAGATGAACCGGCTCTGACAAAGATGTGAAAATTGTCATCTCCATGTGCAGCTTGGACAGAAAATCTAACACGCCTCTGTTCCATATATCTGCCTGCACCCATCAGACTCAGGCACCACTGTACACAACTAGCCATGCCATGTCTGTCTTCAGGGTGTCAATGTTTCATTCTGCAGGTTCATTGAACCTGTCATCTATAGTCATAATGTTATTGTTGTCGTTAGGAGCTATTGAGTTGAATCTGACTCATAGCAACCCTATGAAAAATAGATCTGAACCGTATCCTACCCTGCCCTATCCTATCCTATCCTATCCTACGCTACCCTACCCTACCCTACCCTACCCTACCCTATCCTATCCTATCCTATCCTATCTTCCTCTTCTCTAAGACACTCGAGCCCAGTACAGCAGTCATTGTGTCAATCCATCTTGTTGAGGGTCTTTCGCACTTTCACTGGCATTCTACTTTTTCCAAGGAATAGCCTCTCTTAGCAACATGCACAAAGTAAGTGAGGTGAAGTTTTGCCATTCTTGCGTCCAAGGAGCACTTTGGCTATATGTACTTTTCTAAGACACATTTGTTCTTTTGACAGTCCGTGGAATATTCAGTGCTCTTCTCCAACACAACTCAAAGGCATCAATTCTTCTTCTCTCATCCTTATTCAGTGTTCAGCTCTCAGAAGCATAGCAAGTGATTGAAAAGGTCATGGTCTGAATCAGGTGCACCTTAGTCTTCAAACCAACATCATTGCTCCTCAGCAATTTGGAGAGATCTCTGACAGAGGAATTTCCCAATGCAATATGTCTCCTACTCTCCTAACTGCTGGAACCATGGATGTTGATTGTAGATCCAAATAAAATGAAATCATTGTCAATTTCAATCTTTTCTCCACCTATTATAATGCTGCCTATTGGTCTAAAGTTGATGATTTTTGTCTTCTTGATATTAAAATATAGTCAATATTTATGGCTATAGTCTTTGCTTTTCTGTAGCAATTATTTTAAGTCCTCAATTTCAGCAAGCTTGTGCCATCTGCATTGCTCAAGTTGCAATACTGAGAGATGCTATTGACAAAATCATGAATGATCCAGGAAGCATCAAAAGAAGATGAAAAGAATACACAGAATCAATGTACTAAAAAGAATCGGTTGACACTGAAAACTTTCAGAATGTATCGTGTAAACAAGAAGCAATGATAGTGAAGGACGACATTCAAGCTGCTCTGAAGGCTCTGGCAGAAAAATAAGGCCCCGGAAATTGATGGAATACTAATTGTCATGTTTCGGATAACAGATGCACCCTGGATATGCGCATCAGCCCATGCCAGGAAATTTAGAAGACAGCTGCTTGGCCAACTGACTGGAAGAAATTCATATTCACTCCCATTCCTGAGAAGGGAGATCCAACAGGAGGTGGACGTTATTGAACAATACCATTACTATCATATGCAAGCAAAATATTGCTGGAAGTCACCCCAAAATGCCTAGAATAGCACATTGACAGAGAATTTACATAGGCATCAACAGAGAACTTAATACTCAATGGTGACTGAGAGGCAAAATTTGGAAATAATGAGGAAGTAATGGTAGTCAGAAAGTATGGTCTTGGTCACAGAAATGATCCAATTTTGTCCGTTCAATGATGTACTCATTTCAAATACCTTTTAAAAACACAAAAGGCATCTCACTTGGACCTCACCTGATGACTTCACAAAAATCAGATTGTCCACATCTGTGGAAATAATCATTGGATAATCTCCATATCAGGAGTCAGAACCAGGCCAAGTGCTGATTGTGGACCAGACCATCAATTGCTCTTGTGCAAGTTCAAATTAAAGATGAAGAAAATAAAAATAAACCCTAAAGAATAAAAATATGATGTTAAGTCCTTTCCACTTGAATTAAAAAATCATCTTAAGAACAAATTTAAGCCATTGATCACTAATGATTGAAGACCAGAGGAGGTGTGGAATGAAACAAGGATATCATCCATTAAGAAAGCAAAAGGTCATTACACAGATAGAGGAGAAAGAAAAAGCCAAAATGAATGTCAAAAGAAACTACCAAAATTGCATTAGAGTGTTGAGAAGCCAAAACAAAGAGAAGAGTTGGTGAAGTGAAAGAGCAGGCAGAAGATTTCAAGGGGCAGCTCAAGAAGACAGAACAAAACACTATAAGGAAGCAGGAGTGGCGTCCACTTCCTAAACAACATACCTCTGAAAACTCTATCAACTTTGATAAATGTCGATAGTTATAGAAAGGCTTCAGGCCTTTTGTTCATAGGGTCGCTCTGAGTCTTGGTCGACTCAAAGACAATCAACACAACAACAACAACATGATAATAACAAAATATGCAAAGAGCTAGAGTCAGAGAACAAAATGAGAAGAACTCACACAGCAATTTTCAAGCTGGAAAAACTGAAAAACAAAATCAAGCCTCGAGCTGCAATACTGAAAAATGCCATAGGGAAAAAAAATCTTGAATGATCCAGGAAGCATTAGAAGAAAATGGAAGGAATACATAGTCACTGACCAGAAAGAATTGGTCAACACTAAAAAAATTATCAAGAATCAAAGGAAGAGGTCCAAGCTGTGCTGGACAAAAAATAAGGCCCCACTAATTGATGAAATATCAGTTGACATGTTTCAACTACAGATGCAATGCTGAATGTACTCACTAGTCTATGCCAGGAAATTTGGATGACTGCTGGCTAGATGACTGACTAAAAGAGGTCCATATTTGTTCCCATTCTTAAGAAAGGTGATCCAATAGAATGTGGAAATTATAAAAAAATATCATTACTGTCACAAGCATGCAAAATATTCCTGAAGATCATCCAAAACGACTAGACCAATACAATGACAGAGAACTACCAGAAGTTCAAGCTGGGTTTAGAAAATACCATAGATATCATTGCTGATGTCAGATGGATTCTGCTGAGAATACCAGAAGAATGTCTATGTGTTTTGTTGAATATGTGCCAGGGATGCATCTTTTTCTCTGTACCTTTTCAATCTATGTGCAGAACAGATCACTCGGGTGGCTGGACTTTATGAGGAGGAATGTGGCATCAAGATTGGGGGAAGACTCTTCAACAAACCTTGCTTGCTGAAACCAAGGCGAAACTGAAGCATTTGCTGCAGAATGTCAAGGACTGTAGTCTTCAATATGGATTGAAGCTCAGCATCAAGAAGACAAAGATTTTCACCTCTGGGCCAAATGGCAGCACTGTGATAGATGGAGATGAGATTGAGGTTGTTAACAATTTCAGCTTGCTCACCTCCACAATCAACACACTTGGCACCAGCAGTCAAGAAATCACAAGACAAATTGCTCTGGGGAAAGTTGCTGTCAGGGACCTCTCCAAAGTGCTGAAGAGCACTGTCAGTCTGCAGACTAAGGTGTGCCTGATTCAGGGCATGGTCTTTGCAGTTACTTGCAATGCATCAGAGAGCTGGACAATGACTAGAGTCAATAGAAGAACTGATACTTTTGAACTGTGGCACTGGAAAAAGTATTGCATATACAATATATTGCCAAGAGAACAAATATGTTTATCCTGGAGAAGGTGAAACTAGGCTATTCCTTAGAGGCAAGGATTTTTCATTTCTGTCTCATATACTTTGAGCATGTAACCAGTACCTGGATAAGAATGTCATGCTTGGAAGAGGAGAGGGACTGTCCAGGAGAGGAAGACCCCAGATAGGATTGATTGACACAGTAACTGGGTAATGGAGATAGGTGTGTCAGAGACAGTGAGACTGGCTCCTGATAGGGCAGGTTCAGAGATATTGTACATAGGATTACTATGAGTGACAGAGGACTCCATGGCACATAACAATAACAGCAACAACAAAGACATTTGACTGTGTGGATTACAGCAAACTATGGCTAACACTGAGAAGAAAGGGAGTCTCAGAACATGTAATTGTAATCATATGAAATCTGTACCTAGACCAAGAAGCTATTGTCCAAACAAAAAAGGAGGACCTGAAGCGATTGTTACAAGGATCAAAAACTACAGCCTTCAGTATGAATCACATCTTAATATCAGGAAAAGAAAGGTCCTTACCACTGGGCCAAGGGACAACATCATAGTAGATTGAGAAAGGATTGAAACTGTCAATGATTTTGCTTTGGGAATGTCTGCTGTCAGGGACTTCTCCAAAATAATAAAGAGCAATGATGTCTGAAGACTAAGATGCACCTAATTCAGGCCATGGTCCTTACCTTTACGTCATATGCCAGAGACCTGGAAAATTAATTACGATGACAGAAGACGAATTGATGCCTTTGAGTCGTGGTGTTGCAGTTGAGTACTGAATATTCCATGGACTGACAAAAGAAAATCTTGAAAAAGGTGCAGCCTGAGTGCTCCTTGGAGGCAAAATGACAAAGTTTCATCTCTTACACTTTGGATATGTTGCTAGGAAAGGATATCCTTTGGAAATGAATATCATGCTTGGAAGGATGGAGGGCCAGCAAGAGAGAGAGACCTCCAACGAGATAGATTAGCATGGTTACTGCAGCAATGGGCTGAAGAGCCTGACTTCTGACTCAGGGCTTGTTTTCTTGCTAGCCTCCACTGCTACATGAGCCATTCCCCTGAGATAACACACTTTCTCTCGGTTTATAGATAGATATGCAACTATGTAGATATACACAGTCATGGAAGTAGCTAGACAGATTACACATGCATGCACAAAGCATACCCTAGTGGCATAAACTGTAGGGAGTTTCACTGCTAACCCCCAGGTGCACCTCTCTGGCAGTTCGAATCCACCAGTGGTTTCACAGGACAAAGATGAGTAATGTCTTCCTATGTGATTTACAATCTCAGAAACCCAAAATACCAGCAATGAGTCTTTTTCAACTCAATGGCAATCAGTGAAAAAGAGAGTAAAAGAGAAGCATAAACTTTGCTTCTATAGAGACCTCAACATAAGACAGCAGCACTAGGTAATCAGCACAGAATTTGATGTAAGGTGAGTGGGATGCTCCCTTAATAGAGTCCTACAATATGGAAGCAACCTTGGAACTGAGAATGAGCAGTATCTGAAAGAGTTTTGTTTGTTTTGCATTTGTGTTTATTGTTGTCTTCTTCAAGATTTTCTATCACATGACAGAAATGTATTATATAAATGGCTCACAGCTACTATACAAACACAAATGCCTGATACTTTTTAGTGCTCTCTGATGACCATGCAAAGACCTTACTAAAAACAGATGGGTTGCTTGGAATATAACTCTTCAATTGAAGAGAACTACTTTGAGAGGGTTGTGTTGTGTTGATGGTTTTGCTGGGTTTGGTTTTGTTATTTTAACAGTTATAAACCAAAGGAAAGATATTTATACTTATACATATATCTATAATATGCGTGGAGTTATGAGTCTGGAAGAGTTTTGAGATGTTAATAGGGAGCCCTGGTGGTGTAGACTCTAGGGAGTTGCACTGTTATAACTAACTGTCACACCTTTCTGGAGTTCTTAGTTCTAATCTACTACCAGCTCCAAAGCAGAGAGATGGGCCATCTCTCCCGTGTAATTTACCACCTCAAGAAGCAGCTTGAGGGCCAGGTAGGAGTTGGTTTTGACTTAACTTCAATTAATGAAAGTGAATAGTAAAATGGATAGGAGCCTTGAAGATAATAAGAAGGTTAAATATAGATACCAGTTCTGCCACTTTCTATGTGGCAGTTGATGCCTTGGGCTTTTCCTATTGTTGTGGTTGGATGCCATCAATTGAGCTCCAATTCATAGAAACCCTATGAACGGCAAAACAAAATCCTGCTCCATACCGTGCTACCCTCACAATTTCTGTTGTAGCTTAAACCCATTGTTGCAGCCACTGTCAGTTCATCTCACCAAGAATCTTACCTTATTTTGCTGACCCCCTTCACCAGCAAGCAAGCATGACATCATTCTCCTGGGGCTCACCCCTCCCAATAACATGGCCAGAGTATGTGACATGAAATTTCCTATCCTTGCTTCTTAGCATATTTTGCTAACTTGTAAGACAGGCACATTTATTCTTTAAACAATCTGTGGTACATTCAATGCTTATTACCAATATCATAACTCAAATGCATCATCAGTTCTTCAGACTTCTTTATTAATTGTCCAAGTTTTCACATGCATATGAGGTGATTGAAAATACCTTGGCTTGAGTGGACTCGGGGGAGGGATTGAATAACAATGAAAGAATTTTTTTCTTTTACTTTTCAAAAAAGAAAAGTGAATTGGGGAAGGGATGGGCGGGGAGAAAAGTGCAACAATGAATAAATGGAAATCCAAAGTCTCTGTAAACTTTCATTAAAATGAAAAAAAAAAAGGAAAAGAAAATACCTTGGCTTGGGTCAGATAGACTTTAGCCTTCAAAGTGACATCTTTGCCTAATAACACTTCAAGGAGGTTTTTGCAGTGGATTTTCCCAAAGCAATACATCATTTGATTTTGTGACTGATGTTTTCATGGATGTTTATTGTGAATTCCAGAAAAATTATCTCTTTTGTAACAAACAAAATAAAATCTATAAAATAAAATCTATAACCTATTTTCTGGAAAACAATGATTTTGAGTGTACACATGGCACCTCTTGCAATTACAAGATAATTTCATGAACTTTATGTCATCATTTCAAGTCAGGGTTTTTCTAAATTTTTTCTTTTTTTTTTCTTCTTCCAGTTGGTTTTAATGGTCCATCTTTGCACAGTAAGGGACTATTTAAGATTCCCAATGGAGGAAGTGTAGGAGGGACAGGGAAACATCTGGCAATCAAAATCACCCTAATTGTCAATCTAAATGTGAACATGTTCAAAACTGGATGTGCTGATTCTTGTCCATTTCACTGTGCAACTTTATAGAATCATATAGCTTGAAGGAAAGTTATTAAGTCATCCCAACCAGTTCTGCCTTGAGCCAGGTATACACCCAAACTATAAAAGATAGAGATTGACTAATTGTTTTACAATCGTAAAGAAATGTAAGAAACCTGGAACTTTATCTTATTATTAAGGGGGAGGGATGCAAATTGACCATTAATGTTTCCCTTAATGAACCCCAAGAAGTATACATGGGAAGACGTTAATTAATGAGCTTCGTGGAAGGGAATTTTGGCAGTATTTGGGAGTCATCTTTATTTTACCCATTTTACTGACATGAAAGCTATGAGTCAGAACCATCTTTGTTCATTGACAATGATCTCATACACCTTCCAGGATGTGGGACGTTTTGCTTTAGGGTACCAGCAGGCATGTATAAGCCAGAAATCCCTGTGTCTCTGCACTTTGAATGTATGAAAGGGAACATACTGTTAATATGGGAAATTTTTGTATTAACCTCCCAGATAACGAGAACAAAACCCTTGTTTTCCTACCCCAAGTTTAACCGTTTGTTTTTTCTGTGTTCATCTTCTTGGCTCATATAATTTGCCAAATGGTGTATTCATTCACTCTGTTTCCCTTCATCTCTCCAAATTCTAGTCATCCAGCAAGACCCAATGGAAACCTATCCTCTTTTCTGAAAGCTTATCATGGGTCTTCCCTTTCCTTCCCAAGGATTCCGTGTTTGGTTGTCCTTACACTTGCCCTTTGCTGTGTTTCACAAATTATTCCAGGTCATGGTCTTTGCAATCACTTGTTATGCATCAGAGAGTTGGACAATGACCAAAGAGGATAGAAGGAGAATTGATGCCTTTGAGCTGTGGTGCTGGAGAAGAGTATTGAGAATACCATGGACTGCTAGGAAAACAAACAGATTCGTCCTGGAAAGGGTTAAACCGGGTGGCTCCTTGGAGGCAAGGATTCTGAGGCTCCGTCTAACATACTTTGGACATGCTGTGAGGAGAGACCGGTCCTTGGAGAAGGACATCATGCTTGGGAGGGTGGAGGGACGGTGCAGAAGGAGAAGACCCTCTATGAGGTGGATTGATTCAGTGACTGGGATAATCGGGATGGGAGTGTTGGAGACAGTGCGATTGGCACAGGACAGAGCAGAGTTTAGGGCTGTTGTACATAGGGTTGCTATGAGTCGCAAGTGACTCGATGGCACATAACAACAACAACAACAAAGGCCAGTAAGCTTCACATGCCAATTCTGGGTTGCTGATGCCCGCCTATAGGAAGATTACAAAACAACTTGCAAAGCTTGTGGGGAAGAACTTTGCAGTTGGCTTAGCAATGTGTCTCGTGGACATGGCAAAGAAGGTTAGCAGTGTAACTTCCTATGTGCTACCCTACCAGCACTCCATAGGGCAGAGCAAAGACGAAGCATTTGGCCTATGTCTCAGCCCTTCTAATGCTGGTCATAAATGCTAACCAAATACAAATCTTACTTTCTTTTTGTGTTTTTGTATCTTTTGTATGTCTAGTGTTGTTCTGGCCTCACCACCTGCTGCCCTTGAGGTAACTCTGACTTAAAGCAAACTTCCATCAAGTTTCTAAGGCTGTAAATCTATGCAAAAGTGAGCTGTCAATCTTCTCACAGAGTGATTGGTGGTTTTGAACTGCCAACAATTAGGGGTGTGTGTGTGTTTGTGTGTGTATTTTACATATGGTTGATTACTATCCCAGAAGCTGTTATCAGAAATAAGATTTAATTGGATCTAGAAAGCATTAACTTAGTTTTTTAAGATTCAGCATTTCTTTTTAAAATAAAGTGCCAAAGAAAAAAATCCTGTGCATTTTTATCCACAAGTCTTAGCTAAATATTGAGAGGATGTAAAATTCCACACACAGCCACACATAAAACTCTATTTTGTTTGTGATATGTCTAGGCCCATTGGAATTTTTATTCTGTGTATATTTAATCTATGAGAGCAGCTGTACAGCTGGTTCCACATGATGCCTAATTTGGGTTTAAATGATATGCTTAATGGTAAAAGAGAAAAACTTAAGCCATATATATCCTGCTGATGTAAAAATAAAATTAAAATTTTGCAGAGAACTACAGCTAATGAAAAAAGTCTGTGTTGTAAAAATAGTCATATTTGCTTTAAAACCAATGCTACTTTTCTGTATTTCTAGTCTGATCACTTGGGTGGTATTAGCATCTAAATCCTTATCCCTGGCCAGTTTCAGCAAACTCTAGTAACATTAGAGGTTCATTCTCATTTCATTCAAAATAAAAACCCCCTACAGATATAGTGTTTACCACCAAGGTTAATTAGAATTTCAACTTCAACTATGTCTTGAATCTTAGAACAAAATATTATGTGCTTGAAAGGAAAGAAAAATAAATTGCAAGAGACTGAAAGATACCATTTACACATATATCTGTCACTTTTTTTGGATCAAGAGTTCTTTGGTATATGAAGGTCTTTTTTGTCTATGAGAAATAGATAAAATCTAGGGCCCATGTTCTTTCTTGTTACACATCTCCATCTAGCCAACAACCTTACATTTGCTTTGCAGGACAGAAGAGAGGAATAAAGAAACTTTACCTGCCCTGTGCATATCTCCTTTAAAAAATGGGAAGAACAAAGGACTTTAATTTTTGGGTGGGTTTTTTTTTGGTTTTTTATTTTTGTTGTGTGTGTGTGTGTTTTGTTGTTGTTGAAGTGGCTTATGTTTTTTTTATTAAATTTTATTTTAATGAACATTTACAGAGATTTTGGGTTTCCATTCATTCATTGTTGCACTATGGATTTTTAATTAAAAGGAGTATATTCCAGTTTCTCTTAGTTGTTTGACCTTAAGAATATGACTTGGCCACTTTGAAAATCTTGATTTCCTCTCAGGGGAAAAAAAAGGACTCTTTTTTTTTTTTCACTCCACGGACTCATGATGGTCAGTTAAGAAAATGAAAATGAAGGTATTTAATGACTATAACCTAGTAATCAGTTGTTGAGAGTCAACTCAAGCTCATAGTAACTTCTTATGTTTCAGAAAAGAGCTATGCTCCATAGCATTTCCAGTGGTTGATTTGATAGATAGATAGATAGATATAGATAGATAGATGATAGATAGTCAAACTTTTCTTCCAAAGTGCCTCTAGATGGGCTCTAACTTTCAACTCTTCAAGCTATTGCAATCCAATACCCTTACAATTCAGTTTATTCCCCATTCAAGAAACTTGCTGAGAACAGAGACCATTAATATTATTATCACCCTCATTTCTACCAAAAACATTTGAAGGGTACAACGAATCCTATGTGTAAAAGTGGCTAACTGGTGAGAAAAAGCTATCATTTTAAATAAGGCCCTGGTGTGAAGTATATAAATTTATTGTAGAATGTAAGTTGTGAACTTTCCTAAGTATGCTATGATAAATTGAGGAGATACCTGTTTTGAAATTTGGAAAGGGTTTTTAAGTATCTCTAAACTCAAAATCAGTAATTAAGGTTACCCTGCCTGAGATCACTCACAATCTACCAGCTAGTCTCAGGACCTTCTTATTTAGAACATTCTCTGACCCAAAACAGTTACCAAGCAAGTTTTAAACCTCATTTCTAGGAAAAACCACCATATAGATGACATATCCACTCCTCACATACCATATCTATTCTTGAAAACATCACAATGAGCAGGAGAAGAGATAGAAATTGTCAATAATTTTATCTTGCTTGGATCCACAGTCAACACCCTTGGCACCAACATCCTGAAAATAAAAAAGAAATATTGCATTGGGAAAACTTGCTGTCAAGGACCTCTCCAAAGATGACAAAGTGTACCTGAGCCAAACCATAATCTTTTCAATCACTCACTATGCATCTGAAAGTTGTCAATGAACAAGGGTGACAGAAGAAGAATTGAGACCTTTGAGCTATGTATGGTATTGAAGAAGAGTTTTGAATACCCTATGGGCTGCTAAAAGGGCAAATAAATATGTTTTGGAAGAAAAGCAAACCAGGTTGTTCCTTAGAGATTAAGATGGTGAAACTTCATCTCTCATTCTTTGGGCATGTTGTTAGAAGGGACCAGATTTTGGAAAAGGACATGATGAATGCAAAAGTGGAGGCTTCACAAAGGAAGAAAAGACCTTCAACTAGATGGATTGAAACAGTGACTGTAACAGTGGGCTCAAGTATGTCACAGATGGTTGGGATGGCACAGACTAAAGCAGAATTCGGATCCATTTTTCATAAGTTTGCTATGAGTCATAGTCAACGTGATAGCAATTACCAATTTCTTCAAAGGCCTAATAACTATTTGGTGGGGGAAGAACTGTTCCTTTACCAGATCGTGGTATGAACCTAACTTGGCATAGTCACTGTGCTGGGAAATGACAGTACAATGAGAAGCAAGAGAGAAATAATTCCTGCCTCATACAGTCTGCATCCCTGTTCACTCACAGTCACTGCACACAGGGAAACCCTCAAGGGAAAGGGACCTCCTCTCCACTACTCCACTACATGTGAGTGATGGTACAATTCAAAAGAGCAATGGATTGCATATCCTCAGGAAGCTCAGTTCTTTCTCAGTCGTTCACCATGAGTGATGGTGCAATGCAAAAGAGCAATGGATTGCATATCCTCATGAAATCTTAAGTTCTTTCTCCGTCATTCACCAAGCCATCTATCTCTTTTTCTCTTCTAATCTGTGAAACAAGAGCTTGAAAGGATTCTCTTAGGGCCTTTTCAATTCTAAGATATCATAATTCCTTGACCTTTGGAATATCTGTACTTGTGTTTTCTTATTTGCAAGACAGAGCAAACTCTTTGCCGCTGAGCCAATTCTAACTCATAGCAGCCCCATGGGACACAGAGGAAGGGCTTCAGTATAACTGTAACTCTTCAGAAAATGTTGCCACATCTTTCTTTAATGGATTGGTTAATGATTTCAAACTGCCAACACTTTGATTAACAACCAGAATCTTGACCACTGTATCATCAGGGTTCCTTCTCTTTGTCAGTGTGAGAGGATGATGATGATGATGATTTTCTCTACCAGCATCACCAGTTCTTTTCAAAGTTGAACTTAGATAATATGTGAGTGTGTCTTGAAAAAATAAAGTGTCTATGTAAACACACCAGTAAAGTATAATTAGGTTGTGATCATTCTGTTTGTTATTGTTGTGTGCCATCAAGTCACCTGTGACTCATTGCCACCCTATGTACAACAGCTCAGAAGCCTTCCCAGTCCTAAGCCAGTATCACTGACTACGACACACCTACTCCCATAACCCCAGTTACTGTATCAACCCATCTCATCCAGGATCATCCTTTCCTGTGCAGTCCCTCCACTCTTCCAAGTGAGATGTCTTTCTCCAAGGACAGGTCCCTCCTTGCCACATGCCCAAAGTATGTGAAATGGAGCTTCAAAATTCTAGCCTCCAAGGAGAAACTTGGTTTCACCCTCTCTAAGACAGACTTGTTTGTTTTCTTGGCGATTCATGATATGTTCAAGACTCTTCTCCAGAACCACAACTCAAAGGCGTCAATTCTGCTGTCATCCTTAGTCATTGTCCAGCTCTCTGATGTATATTAAGTAATTGGAAAGACTATGGCCTGGATCAGGTGTACCTTAGTCTCTAGACTGACATCATTGCTTCTCAGTGGTCTGAAGAGTTCCCTGACAGCAGATTTCCTCAGTGCAATTCATCTTTCCATTTCCTGACTGCTGGTGCCAAGAGTGCTGATTGTGGAACTGAGTAAGCTGTAATTGTTAACAACCTCAGTCTTTTCTCCATCTACATGGTGCTACGTGAGAATCTTTGTCTTCTTGACATTGAGCTTCAACCCACCATTCTGCTGAGGGACACAGAATGTATTACTACTGCCACTTAGGCTGAAAACATGGAGCTACCTGCTCCTGGGCAAGTGACTGTTAAAGTCCAAAATGATTAAGAACTCTTATTTCTAAAGAGCATCAAAATGTATGGAGGCACACGTAGTACATATGCTGCTGTTTTTTAGGTGCAATTGAGTCAATGCAGACTCATAATGACCCTGTGAATAACAGCTCTGAACCTTGCCCTACCCGGCCTCATCTCCACCATCTCTGATATGCTTGAGCCCATTGTTAATCACTATGCCAATACATCTTGTTGGGATTTTTTTTTCTCTGATCCCCCCGCCCCACCTTTCCCAATAAGACGCCCCTACCACGGACTGGCCTCTTCTGACAATGAGCCCAAAGCATGTGAGATGAAATTTCAACACCTCTGCCTCTAAAGAACACCCTGGTTGCACTTCCTGTAACATAGACTTGCTTGTTCTTTTGTCAGTCCATGGGATATTTGGCATTCTTTTCCATCACAACTCAAAGGTATCAATTATTATTTTGTCACCCTTAGTCATTGCCCAACGTTCAGGTGCATAAGAAATCACTGAAAAGACCTAAGTTTATATCAGGCACACTTTAGTCTTTAAACTGACTTGCTTTTTAGTACTTTAGAGAGGTCCTTGACTACAGATTTTCCTTGCTTTTTAGTACTTTAGAGAGGTCCTTGACTACAGATTTTCCTTGCTTTTTAGTACTTTAGAGAGGTCCTTGACTACAGATTTTCCAAATGCAGCACATCTTTTGACTTCTTGACTTCGACTACCACAGGTGATGGTTGTGAATCCAAGTAGAATGACATTGTTGATAGCTTCAGTCTTTTCTCAATCTATCCAGTGGTGAGGATTTTTGTTTCCTTGATGTTGAGCATATATGGTACATACATAGTAGTGCAAGTGAGATAAGTGAAGGCTCAGCTGCCAATAAGAAAGTCACCCCTTGTCACCATTTATGTGTGTTCCTGGAAGCTAAGCTGACACTTATTTCTCGTTTCTGAAGAATACGTCAAACTTTCCCCTTTTTTTTTTGCTTGTAGTTTTTGCTGTTTTTAGAAATTGACCTCTAGTTTGTTTTCTTTTTTCTGCAAGTTTGATAGAGTCGTAGCTCCCTGCAGGTTGTTCCAAGCTGCCTTCGTAATATTTCTATTGAGGGCTAGAATAAATCACCATGAAAGTATCGGTGATGATAATTCTGTCCTTGATTATCTCAAACTCGAGTTTATCCAGATCTTAGAGGGAGCAATGCAGCTAATTGGAGATAAGCTTCATGTGATTTCTGTGGCATGCACCTTTCCAAGTTGCTTAGACGTAACACTAAGGGGCAATGTTTTGCATTTGCAATGACACCATAACAACTATACTGAAAAATATCTTAGCTAAGAATGAATGTAGCCACTCTGGTATCATTTACATGGGTGTTTGCTTTTAGAACTTCTTGTTCAGCTAAAGAAAATATTATGGCTACGGATTTTGTTGTTTATCTGAATACTGGCCGCAGAATGAGCCAAGAAGCCTTTTTGTTTTATTCCAATAAGACAAAATGCCCTAATTTATGTCCCTCTGGAAAGAAAGCACAAAGGTAAACTCTGAATCTCAGTAGTCTCCTTTAGAAGGGGAATCATTTGTAGATAAGGTATTCACCAATCTAATCACATGGTTCCATGTATTTGTGTGTATGTAGTCAGTGTTCTAAGGCTCTCAATTAACCCTTTGGTTAAGTGGATCCCATGGGACCACACTGTTCATCTCCCAGTGGATACCCCCAAGAACCTGGAGAATCTTAGACATGGGGGCAGTAACACGGGCTGTATAGAAATCTACAACAAAACAGCAAATATATATGACCAGATTACAACTCTGAAATGGTGTTTTCTTATTCTTCCTTGTACATATAAAGCAGTTACAATGCATGCTACAATGACAAAAAAAGAAGTGGTGGGCAGGTCAGATTATTTCAATTCTACAACTAACAACTCTACTCTTGGCTACATGTCGAAGAAAATTTCAAATGTGCGAGCCAGAAATAAGTGATTGAAATGAAATTTAAACAGGTATAGTCTTTGCACCATTTCTCATATAACCATTTCTTCATGGTATTAGTCACAACCTTTATTAAGTACGTGACAATATCTGATCATTGCCCAATATGAAAAAACACCGGGGCACACAACTGCTTAGCCTAGATTTCCATTCCATTTAAAAGCCTGGGAAGGTGTTGAGGTATTTGTTTTTCTTTTCATGTGTATTCAATTAATAACTAAAGACTAATCGTCTAATCAGTAGGAGAACTTAAAAATAATAAAAATAACATTAGCTGATATAATTTCAGGAGAGCAATTATTATGCTTTCCATTCCAGTGAAGAGAAAAATTTCCAGAGGTGAGTATTTTTCAGCTTTAGGACTATGGAATTCAATTTTGCATTTGAGGTTGAAGCTGCCCCAGACCCGGAAATTCACTTGGTTTTTGTTCAATTTTAGTTCTGAGGAAAATGACACAGAGTTGTGTAATTTTCCCCCCTAAATACTAAGATTATATAAACACACTCATTTTGTTTTAATAACACAGCAAGAGACAACACCCACTGGGAGAGCATGCTAATACTTTTGTCTCTAAGTTGTATCGTTGTATTCTGGAGCCAGACAGCCTTGCAAAAAAGGAAGTTTTGGAGCTTTTATAACTCAGGTTATGACAACATCTTAAAAGTCAATTAGCAAATATGCATGATTGCTTATAATGAAAACATTTCTGAAATTATCCTTCTTTTCATTCTGTACTGTCATGTTGGTCTCTGTGATCCCATGTGAAGTTTGATGAAAACTTGTCTAACTTGGTATTCTATTTATCATCACTGGCCTTTAAATGAGAGTGATCCAAACTCAATATTTTCCTATTTGACTTGAGAGTAAATTGACTGGTACGCTATCATTTCTAACCTGGGTTAGAGAGTAGACATGGCTTGGCAAAGCCACCATAAGAAAATATTAAAAAGTGAGTCGTTTCTAGGAACAGAAATTTATTCTCTCACAATTATGGAAGCTTCAAGGCTAAATCAAAGTATTGACTCTGTTGATTCCATGTGAGAAAGGAACCATGTCATGCCTCTCCCCAAGCTTCTGGTGGCTCCACTCATCCTTGGTAGTCTCTGAAATGCAGCTACATCTGCTTCCATTGTCACAAGGCATCCTTTCTGTTTCTCTGTCTTCCCTCTTTTATAAGGACATGATAAATACCCTAGGAGCTCATGGTAACTGATAGCTTGTCAAAGATCCATTTCCAAATAAGATCTATTTCCAAAGAAGATCACATCCAGAAGCACAGAAGTTAGGAATTTGATACATATCTTTGGAGGATACAATTCAATCAGTAACAGTCCACTATTTTTTTTTATTTAAAATAAAATTTTTATTTTATATTGGTTTACTTACAAAGTTCGTGTACATTGTTCTTCATACCAGATCCATCCTATTTCCTTTACCCACACCACCCTCCACTCATCAAATTATGCAACCATATGAGTAACCACCCCTTCCCCCTCCACCCCTGCCCATCTTCACTCCTCTGCTCCCACCCTCCCTCCTTGGATCCTCATACACGTTCTATAATAATGGTCGGATACTATATTTGTTCTTATGGGACTGAATTAGTTCATTTAGCTTATGCTCTCCAGTCCTTCCCTAGTTAGGTAGCAATTTACAAAACATTGCTCTTGCATTTTGTGGACTATTTCATAGTGTGAATGTAACATAATTCCTCAATCCATTCGATTGTGGTTGGACATTTGGGCTGTTTCCATGTTCTTGCAATTGTGAATAATGCTGCTAGGAACATCGGTGTGCAAGTCTTCCTTTTGTGCCTATTCTCATTTTCTTGGGGTATATTCCAAGAACTAGAATAACTGGGTCATGTGGAATTTCTATGTTCAGCTTCTTGAGGAAACATCAAAGTGCCTTCCAGAGTCATTGTACCATTTTACAATTCCACCTACAATGTATAAGGGTTCCTATCTCACCAACATTTATTATTTGCTGTCCTGTTAAATTTTGCCACTGATATTGGAGTAAGACAGTACCTTACTGTGGTTTTGATTTGCATCAAAACCTTATTACCAGTGATTTTGAGCATTTCTTCCTGTGTCTGAGTAACAATCCACTTCTTATTGTTGTTAGGTGTCAGTTTACATATTAAGGTGCATCAGATCCAATCCATTGTGTTTTCACTTGCTTCATATGGATATGAAAATTGGACAATGAATAAAGAAGAATGAAGAGGAATCAACGTCCTTGAATTGTGGTGCTGGCACAGAGTATCGTACCTACCACAGACTGCCAAAAGAACAAATAAATCTGTTTTGGGAGAAGTGTACGGAGTGCTTCTTGGAGACAAGGATGGTGAAACTTTGTTTCATAGACTTTGACATGTTGTCAAGAGGTGCCAGTCCTTGGAAAAAGATGTTATATTGTACAGGGTAGAAGGTCAAAGAGAGGAAGACCTTCAATAAGATGCAATGTTCCTTCAATAAGATGGGTTGATGCCGTGACTACAGCAGTGGGTGTGAGCATGATAGAAATTGTGAGGCAGTGCATAGTAGAGCAAGGTTCAGATCTGTTGTTCACAGGATCAGTAGGAGTCAGGCTGGTCCACTAGGGGGGTCTACCAGCAGGAAACCGCCAGAGACTAAGGATAACTGTCTTCTCTACCATGTTTATACTATATCTCAAAATTGTCCACATTCACTTTAGACATTCACGTTCAGGTTGGGGGAAAGTACACATGGAACACCGGGAGAAAGAGAAACTTCTCCTGAACCCTTTGCCTGTGGCAAGTGCCACTGTGATTAAGCACTGTGATAAAAATGTAATTAGCTTCCCTTTCCCACTCCTGGGTCATTCATGAGACTTGACAATGGGCACATTTTGGACTTGGCCTACAGGGCTACATGGACTCTTGCATAAAGAGATAATGGCTTTATGGGCTTTACTAGGTAAGTAAACAACAGTATTTTTTTTTTATGGAAGATGTAATTACTCTCATAGTTTTAAAGAACATTAAAATGAGAGCTATCCAGTCCAAAGTAAAAATGAAAATTAAAATAAAAATAGCTTGACACAGAGACTCAAACAAAGGTTTGCCTTGAGAGCATTTGTTTACGTTATCACTGTTTACGTTTTTCCCACAATCTGGACTCTTTCTGGAGTCAGTAACTACCATGTTTGCTAACAGAATGAGCACTAGCAATTAACAGCGTCCTAACCAAGGCTGGATAAATAGCGGCATTGTTTGCTAGGGAAATGCCAGTGAAAGACTAACCAGGAGTATTCTTACTAGTTTTTAAAAAGGAAACTAAATAAATAAATAATCCTTCCAAGAGCTATGTCTAGGGAAGATAGTACATTTCAGGAACAAGGACAAGGACTTTGAGACAAAATGGGTATACGTTTTAATCTCAGTTTCCATAATATAGAACTGTAAGCGTAGGTTCCTCGTCTATAAAGTAGAGATAATGATAATTCTCTATTGGGGTTATAATAAGGGTAAAATAAAGGGAGTATATCAAAACAACACTGTATTCAGAGTAGAGGCAGAACATTCATTCTATTGTGTGGGTCTATTTTCTTTCCTTGATCCCTAAGGAGTGCCATTTAAGAGTGGCATTCAACCAATTTTTCTACAGGAGACATACAAATCAAAGACATTATCTTTTCCTCTTCTCCTAGACCTACAAACACCTGTCAGAATTGCGTAAGGAAAATGATTGCTTCAAAGCCAAAGCATGAGCTTCTGTGTCTAGCAAAATGAATGATCAGATGTTTAAAGAAAGCACTTCAACCATGTATTTAATATGTTAGAGTGTAGTAGATAGATAGCTAGCAATAACAATAGAAAGGGCAACAGTCATACTCAGGAAACATCCAGATAGCTTTTTGTACAGAGATAAACACTGACTTGGCCTTTTACTCAGTCCTTGGTGGTCTGAGCAGGGTTCTAGAGCCATGTGCAATGTGTAAGGGAGGTGAGGTGGGTAAGAGATCTTTGTGCTGAGAAGTATGATAGGTTGGATCAGAGAGCCATTAGAAAAAGTCAAAATCCAGGACCCAACAGAGGGACATTCTGAGGAGGTGAATTAGGAAAAAGTCTATATCATCAGACATTTGATTTTTTTTTAAATATTGTATTATATTTTTTAATAAAATGTTTATTTAATAATGGTTTGTTTACACAGTTTGTATACATTGTTTTGCACACTAGATCTTTCCCATTTCCTTTATTGACCTCTCCCTCGATTCATCAAATTGTAAGATCCTATGGTTACCCCCCTGTCCATCCTCACCCCTCTGCTCCTACCCTACCCCCCTTAGATCCACATTTTACTAGTTATCTTCCTATTTCTACAATAATGGTCTTATACAGTATTTGTCCTTATTGGACAGAGTTAGTTCACTTAGCATAAGGCTCTCCAGTCCCTTCCAAGTTAGACAGTGGTTTTCCGTATCATTGCTCCTGTGTGCTACCTGGCCTTCCATCATGTGAATGTACCACAATTTCTTAGTCCATTTGATTGTGGTTGGACATTTGGGCTGTTTCCGTATTCTTGCGATGGTGAATAATGCTGCTATGAACATTGGTATACAATTCTCTGTTTGTGCCTCAGTTCTCATTTTCTTGGTGTTTATTCCAAGCAGTGGAATAGCTGGGTCATATGGAATTTCTGTGTTCAGCTTGTTGAGGAAACATCAAAGTGCCTTCCAAAGTGGTTGTGCCATTCTACGATCCCACCAACAGAAACACTTGGTTTTCAAAACTCTAGATGGTAGAACAGGTATAGTAGCTCTGGTGGCCGAGTGGATAGGGAGTTACACTGCCAGACCAACAGTGAGTAGTTCAAATCTGTATCTTGTTGAGAATTTTTGAAGAATTCTTTTTTCTCTGCATATTTTTCCTTCTGTAAATGATGCAATTTTAGACTACATATACCTTCTACTCATCACTTCGTTTCATTCAATTATCATTGAACTCATCACTGACCCTCCACTGGATTTTCAGAGGCTGTAAATGCCACAGGAAGTTGCCTGTCTTTCTCCATTAGAGTGATTGGTAAAATTGAGCTGCTAGTTTTTTGATTAGCAGCCTATACAATACACTCTATGACAACAGGGCTCCTTCCAAATACACATAACACTCTGTGTGTGTGTGTGTGTATGTGTGTGTGTTTTCAGTGTTGTGTTTACATCCTCAGAAACCTAATGGAGGGTCACTGCGAGTCAGGTTCAGCTTAGTGGCTCTGAGGGGTTTTTTGTTGTTTTGGTTTTTAATTTTAATGAAAGTTTACAGAGATTTTGGATTTCCATTCATTCATTGTTTCATCTTTTTCCCTGCCCACCCTCCTCCCCCAGTTCATTCTTCTCTTTGAAAAGTAAAAGTAAAATTGAAAAGTAAAATTCTTTAATTGGTATATAATCCCCACCTCCCCTTGCCGAGTACACTCCACTATGCAACCTTCATTCTGGACTCTTGTCACAACCATAATACCCAATCATATATCGCTTTTAAACTGTTCTCTCCTTCATCTGTTTCAATGCAGTATACATAATTTATCCAATTTTTTTCTCAGTCTCCCCCCAACCCCAAGGTCAGTCCTGTTCTAAAACAGTGGCACTATGCAGTATTTGTCCTTTTGTAAGTGAGATATTTCACTCAGCATAATGTCCTTCAGGTTCACCTATTTTGTATAATATTTCATGAGTTCCTTGTTTTTCAATGCAGCGTAGTATTCCATTGTGTGAATATACCAGAGCTTCTCTATCCATTCGTTTGCTGTTGTCACTTAGGTTGTTTCCAAGTCTTTGCTTATACATATATTAGTCGTGTGTGTGCGTGTGTGTGTGTGTGTGTGTGTGTGAGAGAGAGAGAGAGAGAGAATGAATTATTACTGCTATTAGATGCTATAAAGTTAGTTCCAATTCATAATAAGTCTATGAATAGCAAAACAAAACACAGCCCGTCCTGCACCATCCTCACAATCTGTGCTACTTTAGAACCCATTGTCTCAGTTTCTGTGTCACTCGGTCTCACTGACCACCATATTCTCTTTTCACTGACCCTCTGCCTCACCAGCATGATGTCCTTCTCCTGGGACTCACCTCTCTTGATCTTGATGCCGTGTCCAGAGCACGTGAGAGGAGTCTCACCATTCTCACTTCTCAGAAGCATTGTACATTGTATCCATCCTTCTAACTATACTTCTTTCTTACAAGCCACATCGGGTAGCTCTTTTTTGCATTCCATTGTCTACTCAATATTCTTCACCAACACCACAATGCAAAGTCATAGGCATTTTTTTGGTCTTCCATATTCATTGCCCAGCTTTTGTATCTGAGGAGACTGGAAATACCATGCCTTGCATCCAGTGCATGTCTGTCCTGAATGTGACAGACAGCTCTGCTTTGTAACATTTTTAAGACGTCTCTTGTAACACATTGGTCCGATGTAATACATCATTTGATATCTTGATGGCTGCCTTCTGTGAACAATGTGAATAGTTTCAGTGGTGGCAAATGCCATGAAGATAATTAAAAGGTGAATAAGGAGAAAGCATGTGACCAGGTAAAAAAAGGGGGGAGGGGGCAATTAGAAGGCAATGTCTATTTCAGATGTTAATTTTAAAAGGAAATCTGAATGCCCCAGAACCATAAAAGAAATAAAACTGACAATTAAAATTTTTTCCATTCAAAAACTAGACCAGAGGTTTTAAATGTAAATCCTGCCAAATATGCAGTTCCTAAATACAGAGACACTTTAGACAATAATGAAAGAGGGACTATGCCCAAAATATTTCCTACAAGGTCAACATTAACCTTAGATACAAAATTTTTTTTGAGTCAAGTCATAAGAGGATTTATAAAGATACAAAATTTTACACAAGCAGCTAAGAAAAAAAAACTGAACACAATTCATATACTCAAAACAAATAAGCAAAACAGTGGCAAATCAAACTAAGCAATGTATAAGAATATATAGCATAAATTTGGATTTATTCTCAAAAAAATGTTTATTTATTCTTAGAAAATGATTTAGTGTAACTCATCCAATCAGAAGTTTAAAAGGATGTATAAATCTCAATAAATGCTAGAAAGAAAGAAATTTCTATAACCCTTCATGGCCAGAATTCCTAGCAAACTAGGCATTGAAAGAAACTTTCTGATGCTGATAAAATATATCACAAAAAAATGTATGGCAAGTATTATGCCCAATGATGAACTATTTAAAACAATCCCTTTAAAATCAGAAACAAAACAGGGTGCTTGTAATCACCACTTCTATTCAGCATAATTTTGGAGGTTGTAGCCTAGGGCAACATGGACTGGAGAATAACTTGTCTTTAGGAGACATGTACAAGAAACTCATAGCCACTTGATTGTAATAGCAGAAAACTGGAAATTACCCTTTGACTTAGAGTGGATAAATCAATGGTGGTATCTTCATAGAATAGCCTTCTATACAGCAGTGAAAACAAGTGGACCGTATGTTTGTCAACATGGATGAACAGTATCAAGCCACACACACACACACACACTCATGCATGTGATTGTTTTGTACCGTTGAGTCAGAACCAACCCATAGCTGGCTCTCCAGTGTGTTTTCAGAGGCAAAAGTTACTCAGGAAGAGATTGTCCATCTTTCTCCAGCAGAGCAACTAGGAGCAGCCTTTGGGATTGTTGCAGTACAACTTCTTACCACTGGGCCACCAGAGCTCCTTTTTTTAACTAATTGCTCAAGCTCTTTAAGATCATGGATGAACAACACGTTTTGCTGGCCAGCATCTGGTACATAATAGCTCACAGGCCATGCTGGAGGGCTTCACTCTCCTGGACTTCGAGCTGTCCCCTCCTTAGCTTCTAAGACGATTAGTTGTCCAGTTATTTTGTTCAATCAGTCATTACCCATTTTTCCTCTTGAGTAAAATTCGGTAAGATAATTTATCCAAAAGCTTCTCTTTCAAAGACAACATATAAACATTTCCCAAAATTCTGAAAAGGGATCATCCCTTGTTTAAAAGTACAAACATGATAGTTGGCTTAAATGTGAAATTCTTGCGACCCTCCTTTACCAGTAATTATATTCAACTGATGTATTTACTCATTGACCTGTTTGTGGTATAAACACTTTGATATCTCCCTTCTTTTCACTTGCTTGTTCTTTGTGTGTTTGCTCAGTGATGTCCTCTCTTATACCGCTGATTCCGTCTTTCAGGATTTGCATCTCAGCTGTTGTCTCTGGGATTCTAAATCCAAATGCATCATCTAAAAATGCACCCCCAAATACTAATATTCAACTCCCGTGACTTCGGTGGGACCCAGCTCTCAAGAAAATAAGCCCAAATAAAATGGAAAAAAAAATGTTACTACTTAATGTGCTGTGTGTATAGTACCAAATATTGTAATCCAAATAAACACTTAGCAGGAAAGGATGACAATTCAAACAAGGCCATCCTACTCTCTGGGAATTTACAATCTAAGAATTATAAACATACACAGGCAGATATAGGAGAAAAGAAATTAGGTGATATTGGTCTTGCTGGCACTAATCCTATTCATCCTAGAAATGGAAATATATAGAAACATGAATCAGCTGGTTCTTGAGCACTGGTCAATGAAAACCACACAAAAATATAAGAGGAAAAGGTCATTTCACCTTGTAACAAATGCTGTGATAGGAAGTTGCACAGCACAGCCATCTCCATGGATTCTGGGGTACTTTGACCAATACTATTTATGATTGAGCAGAGGTTGATGCTAATGGGAATAATAAGAGCATATCTAGTCATTGCATATGCGCACACACACATACACACAACACACTGAAATGCATTTAGGGAGCAAACCATTAAAAAGAAATTGTGAAGAAGGCTGGCCACGGTTCCATAATAGCAAGTAGTGATTGTTGTTGTTGTTGTTGTTACGTGCCATCAAGTAGCTCGCAACTCATGGCGACCCTATGTACAAGAGCCCTAAATGCCGTTCTATCCTGTGCCAAGCTCGCCGTCTCAAGCACACTCATTCCCACCACTCCACTCACAGAATTGATCCATCTCATTGAGGGTCTTCCGCTCCTGTACTGTCCCTCCACTCTCCCAAACATGATGTCCCTCTCCAAGGACCAGTCCCTCCTTGCAACATGCCCAAAGTATGTCAGACGAAGCTTCAGAATCCTTGACTCCAAGGAGCATTCTGGCTTCACCTTCTCCAGGACAAACCTGTTTGTTCTCCTAGCAGTCCATGATATATTCAACACTCTTCTCCAGCACCATAGTTCAAAGGCATCAATTCTCTTTCTATCATCTCTATTCACTGTCCAACTCTCCGATGCATAGCACGTAATTGCAAAGACTATAGCCTGGATCAGGTGCACCTTAGTCTCCAGCCTGATGTCGTTGCTCTGCAGTACTCTTGAGAGGTTCCTCACAGCTGACTTTCCCAATGCAAGTCATCTCCTGATTTCTTGGCTGCTGTTACCAAGAGTGTTGTCTGTGGAGCCAAGTAAACTAAAACTGTTAACAATCTCAATCTCTTCACCATCCACCCTGGTGCTGCCATTTGGCCCAGTGGTGAGAATCTTTGTTTTCCTGACATTGAGCTTCAATCCAAGTAGTGATTGCCATAGAAAAATGCAGTGTGCATGCACTGCCACCATAAACACAAGGGAAAACCATATCCAAAATGTTCTTGAGTGCACCTGGCACATGGAGTGCGTCTGCTGATGTGATTGGCTCTTGGGCGACCTCATGAGCCTTTTCACCTCACCTTACACAGGGGTGCTGGTTGACCATCCTCAAACTGGGTAAATTGGAGTCTAAGATGCAGATCTCAGGGTGCTGGAATGCTGATGGAAAGGATGTGCAGGTATTTCTATGCAAACAGTTCTTGCAGGAATAAAACCAACTGCATAAGAGGAATATAGATGTTTTGTAAACATTACCAAAGTATTGAGGTCAATAGAAGAGACCAAAAACTTGATTGAATAAAACATCTTGCTTCCACTTCATTGAGTCCTTGTCCATATTGATCAGCTGTAATAGAGCATGACAGAGGTATTGATTGACTGAGGCAATCCTCGGCTGTTTGGAACTTGAAGACAGCCATGGACTATCAAGGAGGCAATGCTGCCGAGAAGCCTGGAATTAGGAAGGTTAAATGAAAATGGAGGTGGCATGGGTTTAGTACGGGTAAGGTGTTCAGTATTTATAGCAATCTGGCAAATGGCAGAACAGGCCTCATTCGTTTATGCTTTAAATTACAGATAAACTTATGTTGACTATTGTCTTATAAATGCTTGTTGATGAAATACCTACTGAGCGTACTTGCCTAAGTTTTCATTAATATTGATTTCTAAAGCACTCACAAAAGAGTAAGAATAGATTTCATGTACACATTTACATTTGCTCTCTCCTAAAAAACAATAAAACAGCAGCAAAGAAAAGTGTTCAAGATATAAAACATCAAGACATGGAAAACATATGTAAAGATGACAGTACAAAAATTTTAGAAGCTGGAAAACTTGGGAATTTGTGATAAATGGATCAGCAGATACAATGTAATGATACCTGAGCCAGCACTAGGGAAAGCCCAGGATCAACAGTAGATTCACCAAAAGGCTCAACATGGGGCAGCAGCTGGTACCGCTGGAGATGGGAGGGAAAGATGGGGTGGCAGCTAAAAGAAAGGTTCTTGGAAAGTTTGAGCAACAGATTCCAAAGTCCACTCTCCTGATCCTTCCGTTCAAGAGACTGCTGTGGTCCAGCTCTGAGTGATAGCTTTATTCCTGAAAAGGACATAGTATAAACTCTCTGGACAGGGAGAGAAGCAGGCAGAGTTGAGAGCAAGACTACAGGTCAGAGAGGTTTTTAAAGTAGAGAAAATTGACAGAATGTATGAAACACTTGAAAAGCTATTTCAGCAACTGGTGAAGAGTTTGGGGCTGAGGTGGTGATTAGTAGTTAGAAAACCAGTTTCTTTTTTTTGTTTTTATTTTTTTTTTTTACTCTTTAAAATTTTTTTTATTGACTTGCTTACAATAATGTTTATATTGTGTTTTATTTACACATATTGGGTTGGGTTTTTTTCCATTTTTACTCCCTCCCTTCACACAACAAACTCTGAGGCCCCATGATCCACATCCCACCTTTAATTACCCATCCCTTCCCCTCTTCAGATATCTGTACACATCTTACTGGTTATCCTTCTGTTTTTACAGTAATGGTCTTGTGGTGGTGGTGGTGGTGTTATGTGCCATCAAGTCGCCTGTGACTCATAGCGACCCTATGTACAACAGCCCTAAACCCTCCTCTGTCCTGTGCCAATAGCACTGCCTTTGACACACCCATCCTGATTACCCCAGTCACTGAGTCAATCCACCTCATAGAGGGTCTTCCCCTCTTGCGCCGTCCCTCTACCCTCCCAAGCATGATGTCCCTCTCCAAGGACCTGTCCCTCCTTACAACATGTCCAAAGTATGTCAGATGAAGCCTCAGAATCCTTGCCTCCAAGGAGCAACCTGGTTTAACCCTCTCCAGGATGAATCTGTTTGTTTTCTTAGCAGCCCATGGTACACTCAATACTCTTCTCCAGCACCACAGCTCAAAGGCATCAATTCTCCTTCTATCCTCCCTAGTCATTGTCCAACTCTCTGATGCATAACAAGTGATTGCAAAAACCATGGCCTGTATCAGATGCACCTTAGTCTCCAGAGTGACACCATTGCTCTTCAGTACCCTGGAGAGGGCCCTAGTATTTGTTTTTGTGCTCCTGAGTTAGTTCACCCAGAATAATGTTCTCTAACCTCTCCCATGATAGTATTTTTCAAAATCGTTGCTCCTGAGTGCTAAATAGTGTTCCATCATGTGAATGTGCCACAATATCGCAGTCCAGTAATTTTTTGTTGGACATATAGGCTGTCTCCATGTTCTTGTTATTGTGAGCAATACTGCTAATAAACCTTGGTATACAAATCTCTGTTTGTGTCTCAGTTCTATTTTCCTTGGTATATGTTCCTGAAAGTAGAAGAGTTGGGTCATATGGGATCTATGTTCAGCTTTTTGAGGAAACATTAAACTGTCTTCCAGTGTGGTTGTACCATTTTATAGTCCCACCAACTCATACACCAAAGTGTATGAGAGTTTCAATCTCTCCACATCATCTCCAACATTTATTGTTTGCTGTCCTGTTAAACTTTACCATTGTAAAATCTCCCAACCATAAGGATAGTAAGGGACAAAATGGGTTGAAACGTAGAAAATCTAGCCTATAGTATAAAGAGGCTGGCAAATACAGCCAGAAATAAACTGTTTTTCAATGGGGTGAGAAGAAAACCAACTGGGAAAAAAACATTTGATAATGACATCTCTGACAAGGGTCTCATAATGAAAGTGTATCGAATACAACTAGGGCCTCCACAAGGAAAAATTGATAACCTGATTACAAAATGACAAATGATATAGAAAGACCTTTCGGCGGAAGACATTCTGATGGCCAACAGACACATGAAGAAATGCTCAAAATCACTGGCAATAAGAATTGCAAATCAAAACCATGATGAGATATCATCTCATCCCAGTTACAGTGGCAAATAAGTTTGATTTTTTCCCAATATCAATAAGCAGTTTATTACAGATCTAGGAGAAAGCAGTGAGATCCTTCTCAAAGACTGTCTCCCAAACACATTTTTTATGATAAATATGTCTCTAGGGAAAGCAGTCATGAAGGAAAGGATCTGTGATGACAGGTCCAGTTTGAGACAGTATTTAAAGTATGATGAGGTAAACATTGATTTGATTTAGTGAAAATTGCTTATAAAGATGCAGAGGAGAGTGGGGGGAAACAACATGTATGATGGAAATAGAAGATAGAGTCCTCTGATTCTGTAGTGAGAACAAAAATAGGAAAAGCTTAAGATTAAAGAAAACAGCAATATAAGCATGTTATTTACAGATAGAGAGGTATGTACAAATTAATGAATTTAAAGGGATGGCGGTAGTAAGGGAGAGAGAAAGAAATTGCAGGATTAAAAAAAAAAAAAGAAATTGCAGGATTATTTTTATAGCAAAACTTGCAGAGCTATTTGATTCTTTAAACTGTACATTTTGTATATTTGACTTTACATGATTATGTATGTATGTATTACATGACAATGTACTAATGTGTATGATGAGGAGTGTTGGTGCTACAATGAGTGTTTGACTGCTAACCAAAACGTTGACAGTTCAAACTCAGCCAGTGGCTCCACAGGAGAAAAGCCTCAAACTCATTGCCAACAAACCCAAACTGACTCATAGCTGACCCTTCAGCAGATTTCTGAGAGTGTAAATCATGTAGGAGGAAATTGCCCATCTTTCTCGCTCAGAGCCACTGGTGCTTTGGAACCACCAGAAAGACAAAATATTTGAGTTAATCTGCAGCTTCTATTAAAAGCACAAGTCCTACAGCCCAGGGCACCAAAGATTATTTCTATAGAGAAATACTATCTCAGTTCAAAAGTCCTATTCTGTCACTTAGAATTACCATGAGTCCAAATCTATTATTATTGTTGTTGTCAAGTGTCATGGAGTTGAGTACGACTCATAGCAACCCTATGAACAAAAGACCTGAACACTGTTCTATAACTATTGTCATTTCTCTAAGTTAATAGAGTTTCCACAGGCATGTTGCTTAGGAAGTGTATGACACTCCTGCTTCCAAGCCTGTCTTAATTTGGGAGCTCTACCAAACACTGTCCACCATGGACACCATTATGGCATTTGACACACCAGTGGCACCATGTTCAGTATCACAGAAACCCCAAGTTATCTCAGTAGAGCAAATTGTCAGACCAGTTCTATACCACTTAGAAGAATGTTCATTCCAAACACAATTAACACCAGGCCCAAGAGCCACAGGCCCAAGGGCCACTGATGACTTTTAAATACACGGGCCCATCCCCTCAGCCCTGATTGCCTCTAAACAAGAGGCTTCTGGCCCATGGATCATTGTAAGGCAAATCCAAACAGCTCACACACAACTGTGAATGAAATAAAAACAACCAATTGTCCACACCAGTCCTCAACCAAAACAAGAAGAATCCACCTTTCAGAATCCAACGGATTCATACACGAGCCTCCAAATCAGCTAAGTGACCCCCTATGGGGTGCATTTATTACTCACTCACTCTAGCTACTTGATTCCAACTAATAGTGACCCTCCACTGGTTTTCAAAGGCTATAAATAAAAATGGGAGGAAATTATCCATCTTCCTCCCTAGGAGCCACTGGTGGATAGATACAATCCATCAGAGACGTGTGGGTTTTCGACCTAGCAGCATCACTAATTGTAGTCTATGCTATCAATAGAAAATACTTCCAAATTATGTAATATAATTAAAGTTTTTTGAATGGGTTAATAATAAATAAGATGGAAATATGTTATAACAAGTCCACTCAGTGAGACTGTTTGTCCACAATTTTTCTTCTGTTTGTGTCTACAATAGGCTATCAAACTGCATGCTATTGAAGTGATGCCCTCACCCAGAGCTGAGGAAACAATGAAGTGCCCTAACTCAGGGATGATAGGAACCAGATGGCCTCCGCTTACTCAGAACATCTCATTTTTAACAGCTTTTATCTATCTTTCAATTTGGGTTAGGCTTTTCTCTTCTCCCCACCTCCTCTTACTTTGCTTGATAGCTATTAGTTTTCCACATTCACTGAAAGATTGTGGAAGTGGTGACGGGTACTTTGGTACCAAGTGTATAGAGTTTGTTTGAGGAATCTTTATCTTCATTGTTTTCATGGCAATCATACTCAGCTATGATGTGGGATGTTTCTTATTCCTTTGGCCCAGAAAGGTTTGTTGAAACTGGTGGTGTTAATACAGACATCATGTACTCCCATTTTCTTCATGGCAAATTTCCAGATCTTAAGTACTCAAGACACACACTTATTAAGGCTTATTCAATGGACAGATGGCACATATAAATGTTGCTGGTGTACTCTCTGTATATTTGTTGATAGCAGTACAGCCCTTCCTTTTTTATAATACTTCTTTATGGGAGCTGTAGTTTAAGGAGAAGGTTAGAAAACTTAGTTTCATTTCTCTAGGCCATTTATCTTGCAAATCAATTCAACTCATTGCCATTGATTTAGAACTGACTCATAATTGAACCTCCAGTGGGTTTACAGAGACTATAAATCACACAGGAGGAGATTGTCCATCTTTTCTCCCACAGAACCAAATGTGTTTGAACCTCCAGAGAAGTGTAGCCTCTGAGATAGCTGTGCAACTCCCTATAAACTACGTCATGAGAGCTCCCCAATTTTATCTTCTTGTGGATAGTAAATTCATCTTGTAAATAGTAAATTTGTTTTCTGAAGAATCGTTTTATGATTACCAAAAAACCCACTGCCAAAGATTCTGTTCTAACTCAGGGAGAACCTATAGGGCAGAGGCAAACAATCTCTAAGACTGTGAATCTTTAGGAACAGACTAGCTCATTTTCATCCTGTGGAAGGGCTGGTTGGTTGAAATCAATGACCTGTGGGTTATCGGCCCAGTGCTTAACCCACTGCACCACCAGAGCCTCTCATGGCATGAGAGAGCTTGAAAAATACTCTGAATTGTATGTAATTCACATATCACCTTCCCTTAGAACAAATTAAAGGTTAGTAGGATGTATTCTATGCCTTTTATTTTTAAAGTTTGAACTAGAGAGTATCCTGCTTATCTGTCCTGTTGTTTGGTATTGTGTATGTCTTAGAGTCTTGGATGTGAAGTTTCCTGATTTGCTTTCTTTTTCAGATTCATGGTTCTTAACCTGCTCATTTACCCCCATGGATTTGACATTGTGTGATGTCTTACAGTCTTAGATAGGAAGTTTTATGGTTGCTAACCTTTTCGAGTCATTAGGCTCTGAAACTCATTAAAACAATGGAATTCTCTGCAGAAAAATTTCTGTGCACAATTTTTACACCTCACCTGATAGAAGTATGATCTATACTAAAATTATTACATTATAAATAAATCTTGAGCTAAATGACTAAATGGATCCAAAGAGAGGGAATCTAGCCTCGAGTAATACTGAGACCAAATGAGCTATGGCATCAGTGCGCTGTTGTATTTCCTTACAATTTCTCTAAAATTGGTTCTGTTTTTCTTTCCCTCCTTGCTCTTTGGACTCTGCCCTTTTCAGCCATGACTGTCTATCCTGAAGCAGCACTTAAGGAATATCATCCCTATTTCCCAGACTCCTGAACTCCTAGCCCCAACTTGTAAAATGTGCCCTCAACAGTACACCTTGCCATTTTAAAATAAATAAAGAACACTTCATTAGACCCAATTTGTTCCACAGATTCAAGGTTGCCATATGGCTTCAATGGATGTCTAGTGGAAATGGATTTAATATCTCATAAAACCCACATAAAGATGTCAAATGCCCATAATTAGAGATGAGGCCTCTCTGAGATATTGCCTTCCCAATTAGCCACCGGGAGCTGCCTGGCCAAGTCCTGATCAGTTAGCCCTCTGTGGACACTTTGAGGATGTCCGTATCCTAAGGAGAGTTAAGAGTATTTTGCCAACTTAGTGGTGACAGTGCCAGAATAACTGACTTCTGTGTGTCCTCATTATGAAAATATCTCATTACAGTCCCTTTCCACGTTCCTTGGTCATCACCACTGGAAGTCACAGAGCAACATCCAGCCAGCTGTGCCCTTTGCACAGTAATAAAACCCTCAGGAGCCATGTGAGGAACAAGCATAGAGTAGAGGTCAGAAGAAAGCACTTGCTGAATTAACTTCATTCTCTTGATGCTACCTGTATTTCTACAAAGGACAGTAATGTCTAATTTGTGTCCTCAGCTTATTGTACTCCCAATTTCACAAAATGTTATCATCCTCCTCTTCTCGGTGAGTTCTCCATTGCCTGGTGTCATAGCTACGGTGTTCTGCGTCTCACTTTTGTACATTTCATTTTCTACCTTCCTCTGACTGTCTACTTTAACCTACTTCACCCTTAAGTGTATGGCAACAATAGGGATCTGACCCTAGTGGTTTTCTTAGCCAGCTTTAGAAAATAACCAGCTTTGTGTATTCTGAAGACTTTTTGACAAGTCACCAGGGCTTGAAGATCATTTCCTATAAAAACAATTTTGCTCTTTTTTTTTATTTTTTGGCTTAAAAAAACTATATATAT
>NW_006399753.1:22815542-22934980 GCF_000299155.1 Elephantulus edwardii
CAGTGGTAAGAAACTGTGCTGCAACCCTAAAGGTACATGGTTTAAATCCACCAGCTGCTCAATGGGAGAACGATGGACAGTCTCCTGCCATGTAACTTACTGCTTTTGAAAACCCACTGGAGGGTCAGCTGTGGGTCAGTTCCATCTCAACGGCACACACCACCACCAGCCACCTCACAGGGAAATAGAGGCTGATGGAACAAGAGCTGTGGGCTGAGCACAGCATTTATCTTAAGCAGTAAAGAGTAAGCAAGAAGAATTGTGTTGCCTTTTGCAGGTGTTCTTAAGAATAAGAAAGTTGAACATGAGACTGAAAATAAAAAGAAACTTTTTTTTTTAAGTCAGCCCTGAATGCAGCAGTATTTCAATTGCAGTGGAATATGGCCTTTGCCAAAGCACAAAGTAAAGGACGTTTCATGTTACATGATTAAAGCCATCCTTCTTGTGGTTCAGGAAAGGAGTGGCTAGTGCATTTGCACTTTGGGGAAGTCTTTCAAGGACTGTTTATGTGTTTACTGTCAGCGCCTTGACTAAGAGCAGCCTGCCATCTCTACTGCCTGCCAGTGCGGCCAGCTCCCTACACTGCGCTGGGGCTGCCTCTGAAGAGGAAAGATTATCCTACATAGACTCTATATGACATTTTCTCTATGTGTCTCCACCAACAATCAATCTCACTCTCTCTCTTTGTCCCACTTACTCCCTGTTCTCACTCCCTCCCTTCTCTCCTTATCTCCTACCTCTCTCCCCTCTTTTCCCCTCTCTCCCCCCTCCTCCTCCTTCTTCCTTCTTTCTTTCTCTCTCTCTCCCCTTTCCTCTCTCTCCTCTCTCTCTGTCTCCCATCTCTTCCTCTCCCCTCTCTTTCTCCTTCCTTCTCTCCTTCCCTCCATCCCTCTCTCCCTTCCTCTCTTATCACTGGGTGGCATTATGGTATATGGAGCAATACTGTGGACAAAAAGCCAAAATGTGTAGATCCCTAATAGATCACCCCATCCTTCATGTTTCTATGCCTCTGAATAAAATCTTATCTTCTGAGTAAAACATCTAGAAGAGTTTCACATTTTCTAATAGCTAGTCTTTAAACCGAAGCCAGATCCCAGAAAGGGCTTGGTTTCCTTGACCTGTTTTGTTCTATCTCACATTTGACAATGAGAGTCTTAGTTTCTCGTACCCTCTCATCATTGTTTCTGTAAATCTACAGGTAGGAATTAGCTGGGATCCTTCCTGAGCACTTCTGTTCTCCAGGGTTCTGTGCTTAACACGGAAACGTGTCTCTTTCAAACATCATCTGTAGGAAGGAGGCACATTTTACAAATGAGGAAAACAAGAAAAAAATGTTCTATCAGGACTACTTTAAAATAACTCAATAAGTGAAGCAGGAAAGAGCAGAAGCAAGGGTGATAGGGATTGGTCAGTGGTGAATAATGTGGACTTATTGGACCATCCTCTTTATTTTTATATTTTTGAGAAGTTTTAAAAACAAAGGCAGTTACATAAAATATGAGGACAAAGAAGAGCAACAACAGATGATCTTCACCTAACCTTTGCTTAAGGTTATTTGAAAGCCATCTTCCAGTATAGAAACTAGTTGCAATACGTGAGCTATAGCCCAGAAGTCTGTTGGAACCTTGGATGGGGGCTTCCAACATTATTATCTACTCACAGCCTTCAAGTCTTCTGGTTTCCTCTTACTTTTCTCCTGAGTGTTTCACAGAAGCCTATTTTGTACTCCAGGAAGAGGGAAAGTAATTTCAAATGCAATGAAATAATGTTTTTTTTTGTTCTGTTGGCGATAACGTGTGTTCTCAGTGACTTCTCTGAGGTGTAAATTGTTCCCTTTCTATCTTGTGAGTGCCTTCGCCTCGTTTTCTCGTTGTTAACTGAAGAATTGTTCTTCTCTCTCTAGACTCCAGATCTGCATCTGCTTTATGCTGTTCCATCTGTTCTGCATTGTCGTTTCTCCATAATATATGAGGTGCAGGGTAGCATTTAAAGAGACAGTCATGTTGATTTGAGCCTCTAACTCTCTGTTTGTTCGTGAAAATTTTTTTTTTTCAATTTATGGTGGTTAACAGAAATGTACAAGGCGTTTTGTTACCTATTAGAAATTGCCTTACCTTTGAAAATGTGTAAGATAGCTTTTTGTTTATTCTTTTCCCTTTACCATGTATGTCCCTTTGCCTTCTTTATTGCTCTCATCCCAAACACCTTCTCAGAGCTCTTATGACCTGATCTCCTTGGAAAGACTGAAAAAGTCAAACACTTCTACACCAAAAGAACTATATATTGGGTTGAAAGTTCAGATTTCTTTGTATCCATGTGTCCCTTTTGGATTTTAAGGGTGATCGGCTACTGACTAGAGAAGGACATTTCCTAGTGGTGGCTCCTAAGTCAGTACGTTGTTGCTGTGTGCTTTCAAGTCAGAACCAACTCATAGCTGACCTTCCAGTGGGTTTTCAGAGAAGAATAGCCATCCATCTCCCGCCGAGCATCTGGTGGCTTCAAACCACGTGTCTTTGGGATTGCAGCACAGCTTCTCACCACTAGGCCACCAGAGCTACCTGAGTCAGTGTAGTTTTGTTGTTGTTGCGGACCGTCAAGCCAGAACTGATCCATATCTGACCCTCTAGCAGGTTTTCAAAGGCAGTTAACCACACTGGAGGAGATTCCCTGTCTTTCTCTCGCAGAGCAGCTGGTGGATTCAAACCTCAAGCTTTTGGGATTGCAGCACAGCTTCTTGCCACTAGGCCACCAGAGTTCTATTTAACTTCTGCAATCAGTCTCCCCAAGGCTCCGCTCTGCAGAATGGAGAGACTACTGACTACCTGCCTTGCAGTATTGTCAAGATAAGCTTTGAAAAGTAGCCAAATAGGGCTCATTGCCAATTACAAAACCTTTGTAAATGGTCAGGGTGTCATTGTTGTGGAGTCAACTCGGACTCATAATGACCGTACAACAGAGGAAAACACTACCCAGTCCTCACAATGTGCCGTCCTCACAATGTCTGCGGTGCCTAAGCCTGATATGTCCGATCCATTTTGGTGAGAGTCTTCCTCTTTTTAACTGACTCATGTCTTTCTTCAGGGACTGACTCCTTCAGAGAACACATTCACAAAGTCTCAACATCATTGCTTCTAGGTACAGTGGGGCTTTACTTTCAAGATAGATTTGTTTCTCCTCTGGCAGCCCAATTCAGTAGTCTTCACCAACACCGAAATCGAAAAGCATCAATTCTTCTTCAGCCTTCTTTATTCATGGTCCAACTTTCACATGCATAGGAAGCAATTAAAAATACTGTGGCTTGCATCGTGGTCCCATAGTCTTTATATTGTCATTCTTTCAGTTTAGCACTTTAAAGACTCCTTGACAACAGATGTGACCTTATGCAATGTACCCTTTGTTTTCTTGACTGCTTCTTTCATTGATGTGTTTTGTTTGTTTGTTGCTATTTCTTTTGTATTGGTTTGCTTGCAAAGTTCATTTACTTTGTGTTTCACACTATCCTTCATTTACATTGTGTTTCATACAATCCTTGCGATTCATTGTCTTTTATAAAATCAATCAGTACTGAACTATGTCAGCCACTGCCCTGTCCAGATCCCTGCCTGATCTTTCTCATTTCCTTTACCCATCCCTTCCTCCATCCATCAAATTGTGCAACCCTGTGATTTCCCCCCTGCCCATCCTCACCCTTCTGCTCCTACCCTCCACATCCCTGATCCTCATATATGTTTTACAAGTAATTTTTCTATTTCTACAATAAAAGTCTTATATAGTATTTGTCCTTATACTACTGAATTGGTTCACTCAGAAAATGCTTTCCAGTCCCTTCCAAGTTGTGTACTAATTTTCTATAATCATTGCCCCTGAGTACTGGGTAGTAGTCCAGTGAATGTGCCACAATTTCTCCATCCATTCGATTGTGGGTTGGACATTTGGGCAGTTTCCATGTTCTTATGATGGTGAATAATACTGCTATTAACATTGGTGTACAAATCTCCATTTGTGCCTCAGTTCTAATGTTCTCAGGATATATTCCAAGCGGTGGAATAGCTAAGCTATATGGAATTTCCATGTTCAGCTTTTTTGAGGAGATGTCATTCTGCCTTCCAGAGTACTTGTACCATTTTACAACCTCACCAACAGTGTATTAGAGTTCCATTCTCTTCACATCCTCTCCAACATGTATTACTTGCAGTCCTGTTAAACTTTTGCCACTGGGGTAAAATGGTATTTCATTGTGGTTTTGATTTGCATCTCTCTTCTTGCCAGTGATTTTGAGCATAATTTTTTCATGTATCTGTTGGCCATTCAAATCTCTTCCTCTGTGAAAGGTCCATTGATGTCTTTTGCCTGTTTTATAATTGTGTTATCAATCTCTCTTATAGAGGCCCTGTAGGATTCTGTAAACTTTTGTTACAAAAATCTTGTTTGAGTTGGTATTGTTAAATGTTATATCCTAGTCAATAGTTTTCTTTTTATTCTGCTGGGAAAATTTTTGATGCACATAAGGATTTAATCCTTAGAAGATCCCATTTATCAATGATCCTCTCCTGATGTTGTCAGTGGTGTGATGTGGATCCAAGTAAATTATGTCCTTGAAAATGGTAATTTTTCCTCCATTTACTATGATGTTGTTCATTAATCCAGCAGTAAGAATTTTTGTTTACTTTACGTTGAGAATGTAGTTTGCGAGGAAGGTGTAGTCTTCAAGTTTCATCAATAAGTTCTTCACGTCTTCTTTGTTTCTGTAAGTAAGGTAGTATTGTATGTATATCACAGATTATTAATTAATCTTCTTCCCATCCTAATGCCACATTCTTCCTCCAAAGTGCAGTTCTTCTGACCATTTGCTCAGCATATAGGTTGACTAGGTAATGGTCAGAGTATAATCCTGATGTATACATTCCTTGATTTTAAGACATTAAAATCCCCTTGTTCTCTTTGAACTACTGCTTCTAGGTCTATTTTTGACATGAGCACAATCAAGTGTTATGGAATTCACATTCTTCTAAGTTTTATCTGTAATTCGTTAACATCCACACAGTCAAATTCTTTTTCATGGTCAATGGAATATGAGTAAACATCTTTCAGGAGCTATAATTATTATTCACTGTACCAGTCATGGTAGCATGGGAGAGGGAGGACTGTGGACAATAATAGCTACCAAAAAAAGGCGTGTGTTTTCTTAGTTTCTGAATTAAGTTGAAAAGCAGTTTTTACTCTAACAGTAGGCATTTGCTAACCTCAAAGACACAGCCACCACTAAGAACCTAAAAGAATTTCTTTGAAGTTGATTCTCATTCAAGTGTGGTATTCACTTTGAGAAGAAACTTAGTCTTCAATTTAAGAGTCTCATTGCATTATCTCTTTTTTATTTTATATCTACTATGCTGTCATTCTGTATGTCATCAGAGATAGTTTTCTGGGCAGGGTTTAGTAAGGACAGAAGTTTTGCATTTGAATTTATTTTGCATTTGAGGTTAGTAATGAAGAGTTGTTGGTTGCTCTGGGGAAAGTACAGACGCCACCTTATTTCTATTTTCTGTAAAGATGAAAATGACAGAGAACAGCAGTACTAATAAGTAGCCCCGTGTCTAGTTGAGTTCAGAAAAATAATTCACTACTTCTGAGGAAATTGGAGCCTTTGATGAAAGCTGCTTTTTTGACAAATGAGAAATTGTAACACTGGCAGTGAAAATGTATCATAACATCTGTATTCATTCATTTACACTGTAACAAGCATTTCTTGAATAACTTCTTTGGGCCAGGGTCTTTGTTAGACTTGGAATATAAAAGTGAGTGACACTGTTGTAATTGGAAAGAGAGCTCAGTCAAATTCTAGGATTAAGAGAGGGATATTTAGGAAGGAGCTAATTGCAAAAATATGAGCTGAGGTTAGAGTAAATCACTAGGGACAAAGCAACACCCTGGGGATCTTAACAGTGGGGAACCTTTACACCCCTCAGCCAAATAAATCAAGGGAAGAGAAAGTACTGAAGCCTAGAGAGAATATGGAGCAGACCACCTCAGAGAGATGCAGCCTGAGGCCTTCTTTGGGGAGGCAGCAGCATGGCTGGCAGGGAAGAAGCCACAGGGGATAAACATCACTGTCACTCTTCTCCAGTCTTTCAATCTCCTGCTGCCAGTGCTCACTGGCAAATCTCAGCTGGAAACCAAAGGACAAGGGAGCCCGGAGAAGTCCATGCACCCAGCAGGAAGAAGGTGGAGAGAGAAATTGGAGTGGCCTAAGGGAAGAATCCAGTACAACTGTGAGCTTCCTCCAGGTCTCCCTAGAAGGCCAGATGATGGACACACAGCACATCAACACTCTACAGTCATTAATGTTATACTGATATTTATAAAATAATATGTGACTCTTCATATGGTAAAACCTCTTTCTCTGATATTGAAGAAGGAAAAAACCCACTGCCATTGAATCAATTCCAACTAAGAGAAACACTGCAGAACTTCTCTCTAGAGGTTTTAAAACGTTGTTGTTGTTGTTGCTGCTGCTGCTGCTGCTGCTGCTAAGTGTCGTCGAGTCGCAGGCGACTCATAGCGACCCTATGAAGGAGAGTCCTTGATGCTTTGGTGGCTTTCATCCTCTCTCCAGGTTCATAGGGTTTCCGGAGGCAAGCTATTATGGAAGTGGATGCCGCTCCTCCTTCCACGCTTGTTTAATCTGGGAGCTCCACCCCACTCTCTGTCCACATTGGGTAGCCAACCGTTAACACATTTGACACATCAGTGTCACAGTGTTCAGCCTCACAGCAACCAAAAGTGACTGCAGGTACGGCAACTTGTACACCAGGGCTATATGACCTAGAGGAATATCTGAACAAAAACAGTGAAAGACTGCAGCCCGAGGGTCCTTTTGGGCTTGAAGCCCTCTGCTGCCTTAAACCCTAGGCCAAGTCCTTCATGTCCGAAAACTGCCGCAACAGCTGTGCACACAGCCTTTAAAACTAGAATCTTTATGAATATTGATTGACGTCTCTTTTTCCCACAGAACAGGGGGTGGACTTGAGCTATCAAGTTTGTTTAGCAGCCATACTATGCCATCAACGCTCCTTAACTCTGATGCTGTTGTGGTTGTACAACATTGAGTTTACTCACAGCTGACCCTCCAGGGGGTTTTCAGGGGCTGTAATTAACACTGGAGGAGATTGTCCATTTTTCTTCCATGGAGCAGCTAGTGGATTTGAACCATGTGCTTTGGGTTGACAGCATACCTCCTTACCACTAAGCCACCAGAGCTCTCTTTTGAGGTGGTTAGGCACCATCACATCAGTTCACACGCCCAGGGAGCATATCGACAGTAGAACACTACCTCTTCCTGTCCTGTTCTTACAATCCCTACAAGGTATAAATCTATACAGCTACTGTGTCAGTTCACCCCAGAGAAGGTCTTCTTCACCTTTTACTTCACCAAACATGATTTCTACTTCAGAGATTGCCCCCCACCGCACCCCCACCCCCCAGTAGCATGGTCAACAATGTAAGTTGAAGTCTTGCCACCCTCATCTCCAACGAGCATTCTGACTGCATTTCTTTCAGGACAGACTTGTTCTTTTGGTTATCTAAAACTATATTCCATTTTATTCACTAACGTTGTAAATCAAAGTCATCAGTTATTGGATCTTTGTTATATGAAAAAATCAGAAGCCAAACCCATTGATTCAGTGGTCATCGATTCAGTTCTAACTCGTAGCAACCCTCCATTGGTTTCAAGGCTGTAAGTTTTAACAGGAAAAGATTACCTGCCATTCTTCCGCACAGCAGCTGGGAGATTAGAATCCCTGACTCCTCAGCTAACAGCTCAATGTGTTTTGCAGTTTACCACCAACATTCTTATCCTGATATTTTTTAATTCATTTTAATGAAAGTTTATAGAGAATGTGGATTTCCATTCATTCATTCATTGTTGCACTTTTCTCCCTGCCCAACCTCCCCTCCCCAGTTTGCTCTTCTTTTTGAAAAGTAAAAGAAAAATTCTTTCATTGTTTACATCCTTTCCCCCAAGTCCACTCCACTATGAAGCCTTTGTTCTGTATCCTGTCATGACAACAATGCCTAGTCCTATATCCTTTTTAAACAGTTCTCTCCCTCATCTCTCCCAATGCAGTCTACATAATTTATCCCATATTTCTCAATATTAACCCAAATGAAACTCACCGCCATCAAGGTATGTCCACCTCATAGCTTTCCATTGATGCTCAGCGACTCTAAGTGTTCTCAGGAGGAGGTCACCACAGATTGAAACCACTGACCTTTTTTAAGTTGGCATCCCAGCATATTGCACTTCACATCCGGCAGACATTTATTCCAAATCTCAAAGATTCAATAAGAATTTGTCAAATGATGTCTGAAGGCGGGGATGAAACAAGAAGCAGAGGACGAGACAAATGTTTTCCTCACACAAATAAGCACCGCTCATTTGGAAATGATCTGTGTGACTAGAGAATAAGGTATATGAAGCACAGAGAATAGGTCTGCGATACTGTGAAGCTTGGCTTTGGTCATTGGAGAGTGATCTCCAGAATCACCACAGCATCATTAACATCCTAGAGCAAGATACTCCTGATCTCCCTGCTCCATCAGAAACCACGTCCCTGAGGCTAGGTATTGTGGGCTTAGCACTGAGAATCGCGTTTAGCACACTCGAGGGTCTATCACTAATGGGAGAACAAGTCAGCCATGAACATAAGAATCAAGATACCTGATCTTATGCCATGTGTCTTCATTTTGATCTATTAGAGTGAAATTCAATGTATTAGGCATTGGCACTAGTTTGATTTCTCCACTTTTCTTCTAGAAATAAATATATCTAAAGAAAAAGGGCAGGGTGAAGAGTCTGAGCCTCTTTCCATCACGTGAAACCTCAGCCTTCTGTTTCTCAGCTTTCCCTTCTCACAGGTGGAAATTATATTCTCTCCCTGTACTCTCTCCTAAGGTTGTTGTGAAGATCAAATGAGATGAGAGGTGTCTTGACAGGTGTGAAGTATTTCACAGATAAGATGCTCAATACCTCCCTCTCCCGCATCAGTAGGGACTGAGGTGGACCACACAGGTGAATTTGTCAGATCAGTAAACTGTGTTCCGTTAGCCCAGGTTTTCTCTACGTCAATGCTGTGAGCTCTTGCAGCCAAATCCTCCTCTGCTGTGTGGATCTCTCCTGAGCTTTACAGCCTTTTTCACAGCAGTGCTGGTCTCTCCCCATTAGATGCCATTGGCACCCCTGACCCCAGGCCTGTGACAACCAAAGCTGTCCCCAGACCCTGCCAGGAGTCTCCTGAAGGGAAGAATGCCCCCACTGTGAGGACCCACTGTACCATACATTCTTTTTCAATCTTAGCCATCATAGCTGGAAATCTTCCTGAAATAGGGTGGTCGTGTCCATACCCAGCTAAACACAGGTTCCTGGATTGATAGACTAGAATACTGGCTTTAACGCTGCTAACATCTTCAAGAAGTGCTCGAGTTATTTGCAGGTGTCCCTGGTGTGCTGTAGTTTGTTTGTTTGTTTGTTTGTTTTAAAAAATTTATTTTAATGGAAGTTTGCAGAGACTTTGGATTTCCATTCATTCATTGTTACACTTTTCTCCCTGCCCACCCCTTCCCCCAATTTGCTTTTCTTTCTAAATAGCAAAAAAAAAAAATAATAATAATCTTTCATTGTTATTCTATCCCTTCCCCCAAGTACACTCTACTATGCAGCCTTTGTTCTGGACTCCTGTCATGACAATAATAGGTAATCATATATCCCTTTTAAACAGTTCTATCCCTCATCTGTCGTTTTTAAGACCTTGGGTCTGCTAACCGTGGTTTTTTCTCCCTTCCATCTCTGTCCTCCCCCCATCCCCTCAGCCCCTCCCCCGCCTCCTCATGAAGCTGACAGCTGTCATTTTCCTGTAAGCAACAAAGTATACTAATTTGCTATTTCTAATCTGCTGGGGATTTGAAAAGCAGCTCTCCAGCATCCACAGAATACATCTAAAATGAGAATCAGCAGCCCCCTGCATTTGGGCCTGGGTGTGCAGGCGTCTAGTCCATGCACTTGGTTTCCTCCAGCACTGCAGAGGCCTCTTCTAAATCTTACTTGGTTCTTCTTTGGCAGCATCACCTTTGAGGGGCACCTGCCAACTAAGTGGCTCCCTGATAAGTAAGATGTCGCTCCAATGGTTATTATGATTTCATGGTATCACTCACATCAATTTTCCAAACCCTTTCATTTAGGAAGGAATCAGAGTGAAAGAAAGTCTAATCACTATTAAATACCCTTTCCATTTGTAAATTAATATTTTGGAGAGCAATTCGTTTTTCATTTTCCCACCACCCTTCTCAGTCCTTTTCCAATTAGAAGTTGTAACGGGTCGCTGTTGCATGGATTCCAGTTCATGGTGACCCCCTGGGTATCAGAAGAGAATTATACTACATGGGGTTTTCAATAGCTGTTTTTCCAGAAACTCCGTCTTCTGAGATGCCAACGGGCAGACTTGAACTACTAAATTTTGAGTTAACAGCAGAGCTTATGTGATAACAGGACGTAATCTATGAGGCTGCATAGAGCCTCGAAGACCAGTAAGTTGACGGTTATTTGAACACAACAATTTCGGTGAATTGATAGCTTGCATGAGCTGTTGTCAGGTATTGAGTTGACTACGACTCACAGCACCCCTATAAATAATAGATCTAAACTCTGTCCTATCCTGTGTCAGCTTCAGCAACTCCGATATACTTGATTTCATGGACACGGTCACTATGTCAATCCATCTCGTTGAATCCATTCCTCTCCTTTGCTGACCTTCCACCTTTCCAAGCTTGATGTCTTTCTCCTAGGACGGCCTCTCCTAACAACAGACCTGAAGTATGTAGCACTAAGATTTCCCTTCCTTGCCTCCAAGAAGCTCTCTGGCTTTATTTTCTCTAAGACATATTTGTTTATTCTTTTGTTAGCCTCTGGGATAGTCCGTATTCTCCAGCACCACAGCTCAAAGGCATCGATTCTTCTTTTGTCTTTTTTTTTTCTTCATTGTCCAACTTTCAGATGCATAGCAATTGAAAAGACTATCCTCTAGATCAGATGGGCCTTAGTCTTTAAACTGGCATCATTGTTCCTCAACACTTTGGAGAGATCCTTGACAGGATATTTTCCCAATGCAACACATCTTTTGATTTCTTGACTGCTGATACCAAAGGTGTTGCTTATGGATCCAAGTAAGAGAATATCATTAACAACTCCAATCTTTTCTCCACCTATGCTATTGGTCCAGTGGTGAGGAGTCTTGTTTTCTTGATGTTGAAATGTAATCAATACTAAATACTGTTGTCTTTTATTTTCTGCATCAAGTGTTTCAAATCCTCTTTACTTTCAGCAAGGTTGTATCCTCGGCCTCACACAAATTGTTGATGAGTATTCTGTCTGATCCTGATGCCATGTTCTTCATATAGTCCAGCTTCCGGAATGATTTGCTTCGCATACAGTTTGAATAGGTATGGAGAACAGATAGAGCCCTGACACACACCTTTCTACATATTAGATACTTTGTTTTAAAATATGTATTGAAGAAAACAAATTAATAACAACACTGTCTTCCCAATTCAGAAGCAGGAGTGGCATCCACTTCCTAAATAACATGCCTCCGAAAACTCTATGAACTTTGAGAAATGTTGGTAGTTGTAGAGGGGCTTCAGGCCTTTTGTTCATGAGGTCGCTATGAGTTGTGTTTGACTCGAAGGCCATCAACAACAGCAACATCTTCCCAATGGATTGAGTTTTTTTTAAAAAAAAAAAAAAAAAAGGAAAGAAAACTATGTCAGGTATAGATAGCAAGCCAAAGACGAGAACTTCAAAATTTCAGATGAAGAAAGCTGTAATGAAAGCACGGACTAATCTTTCATGTCACATATAAAGAGAGAACTGTAATCGTTTCACAGAGAGGGAGGGAAGTCAAACGACTGCACTTCCACCCATTTCTTATTCTGTTGCAATTCTCTTTTAAGCTCAATGATTGAGACTATGCCAATACATTTCCAACTCATAAGATAAATTCCCTTCCTTTATTTCCTCCATTGCAAATATTTGTATTTTTCACAGGGCAAGAAGAAGGTTAAGAGACTCAGTGTCAGTCTGACACCAGTGGATAGAAGCTCGCTATCACTAACCACCTGCTTGTCAAGGTTGTGAGGCTATTTCTGTCTGCCGTTGCAAGGAATAATCCCTCATGCCAGAATAAAGCAAGCTGTAATGGAACACTTACCTGAATGAGGGGCAAGGTCAAAGGGAGCATTACATTTAAAATGTTTCTGTACATAAGAAAAGAGGAGATCAGTGTCCAACGTGATGCTGAACACCAGGAGAAGAACAGCGTTTGACCTGCCACAATTTTCCCAAGTCCCGGCTAGTCTTCTCTCCTGATTGGATCAGGCTTTTCAGAAGATGATTCTGAGCCAAAGAGCCCTTGAGAATGAAGAGCCAAGAATAACCAGTCTGCATCTTTGCATATGAAGCCTGAGGTCATCACAGAAGCAAGAACCCCCTCTACGTTACATTCAGGATCCTCTCAATCCCTTGAGTATGTCCTAAACAGCATAAAATGTTGCCAATAATGTGCATATGGGTCTCAGTGAAGAATTCTGTGGAAGAGATTGGTCTGACCTGAAAAAAGTCAAAGAAACAGTCAGTCCTGGAAAAAGAAATTTCTTAGAACACAGTAACCATCTACTTGTATTTTCAATAGAGCAAGTTTAATCGAGAAGGATCCCTGTGTATCTCTTGTGTTCTGCAGTTTCAGCCTTTCAAAAAGATCACTGATTAATTGGACTGGGTTAATGGCTCATTTTATTATGATGACTTTTGACCATCTTTCTCGCGGAAGTTGCCCTGATTGAATCATGGGCTGCTGGAGGAGAAATAAATCCGTTACTACTGTGGCATTTAGGCTTTATCTACAGCAGAGCAGGAGAGGCATGCATTGTCTCTTGAGCATGGTGGGTCCTTCATTTTCTTTGGACTATGTTCTAGTCAGTGGGAGTGGGTAGAATGCCTTTTAAATTTGGATCATCAGTTGTACCAGGGGCAGTTTTTTGAGTCCTGAGTTTCTGATGCAGGAGCAAGAAGGAGGCTGGTGTTAAGATGAGTTTGGTTCAGGACTGACTTGATGATTGGTGGGTCTTTGTGACTTGCTAAGAAATGAGGGATAGTTGGTGCCCAGATGAAGGTGGTAACAGTGCCAGTACCACATTCCGTGATGAATTCTTGCAGTCTGTCTGAATCTAAGGTTTCCACAATACTTGTTCGACAAAGAGTTCCATGACCAATAAAGATCATCTCCCCACTCTTGTGAAGATCTATTGCGTTAAGCAGGTCCTGCTACGCTTTTTGTTATAATTTGTTACTTTTGTTGTTGTTGTTGTTGTTGTTAGGTGCGGCAGTTAGGAAATCAAACAATGTATTTTATTGGGCAAATCTGTTGTCATTTACCTCTTTAAAGTGCTAAGGAATCAGGATGTCATTTCAAAGACTAAGGTGTGCCTGACCCATAGTGTGATATTTTTTTCAGTACTTAAATGCATGTAGAAGCTGGACAGTGAATAAGTAAGATCTAGAAAGAATTGGGGCTTTTGAACTGTAGTGTCGGCAAAGAATGTTGAATATCCCATGGGCTGGCAAAATAACAAATAAATCTGTCTTCAGAGAAGTGCAGGCAGGGCGCTCCTTACAGGCAAGGATGGTGAGACCACCCCACATGATTGGGTCATGTTGTATGGGGAGCCAGTAGCTGGGGAAAGACCTCATGCACGGAAAAGAATAGAGTGCTTTTCAGATGGTGCCTTATATATTGACGAGAGGATCCTCAAGGAAATAGATTGACCCAGTAACTGCAACCGAAGGCTTAAACACAACAGAGATTGAGAGGACGGCATAGGGTCAAGCAGGGTTTCATTTCCGTTGTACACGGAATCACTCTGGTACAAGTGGCAAGAAGCTGTGCTGCAATCCTGAAAGCACACACTTTGAGGCCACCAGGTGCTCTACAGAAGAAGGATGGGCAATCTCCTCCCATGCAGTTACCTGCCTCTGAAAACCCACCAGAGGGTCAGCTAGGAGTCAGCTCCAACTCAGTGGTACACTAACAACAATGGGGCCAATATGAGTCAGATCCAGCCCCCTAGCACCACATAGCACTCACTTGCCTGTGTATGATTTCAGAAAAGTATTCCAACTCTATTGATAAATGGGTTATTATCTATATTTTGAAATGGGAGAATGGAGACCTTAATCCATGCATTAGTCTTTAGTGCTTTGGACTAAGCTGGCCTGTTGCAGGATTTTATTTGAAAATAACAACTAAAATTACAAACTGAATTTTCTGATTCTTTTTCCTTCACTTTATCCCAGTTAAAATCCTTACACTCCAGAGGTTAGAATACTTTTTACAATCTAGCTGTGGATACTAAAGGAAGAAATATCTTCTTACAAACATTTGTCACTTATAAGCTAATCACATATGTTTACACCGGTTACAAAGAAAGTGTGCATGACATCAAAGATGGCAAGATTTCATCCGTCCTACTTTGAACACAATTCCTAGAGAAGGACACCATCCTCAGTGAGAAAGTGGATAAGTGTCCCAATTTGGTGGCCACCAGGAAGAAGCCAGCTGCAGACGTTGTCAAAGTTACCTTTGCAGACCAACAGAAGACAAACAAGTTTGCACGAAATACGAGAAGAATCTCGGAGCTAAAGGAAGAGACAGACGTAAAAGAGAAACAGCTGCAGAATTTAGAAGACCCCTGTGATGACATCATGCTGGCGAATGATGACTGCCTAATGATACCCTAGCAAGTAGGTGATGTTTTCATTAGCCATTGTCAAGAGGCAACACAAGAAATGTTAGAAGAAGCAAAGACAACTTTGCAAGAAGAAATCAATGCCAGCGTGGAATCTAGCCAGTGGATGCTAGCAAATGTGAAAGTTCAGTTACGTGCAAAATTCAAGAGCAGCGCAGACGTGGAAGTGGATGAAAGTTAGATGTTTTATAATGCTTTTAAAAAACTTTGTTTCATAAACTTGAGTATTGTTTAAATTGATAATTTCCCTTCAAATGATATGGGAAAATATAACCTTTCTTTTAAAAAAAAATTTGCATGTATTTAATGACAACTTGCCTTTTTTTATATGCCTTGCTTGCTAATTTTATATTTTTAAAGGAAGACAATATTCTTCTGTGTCTTTTGCATAATTCTATCAAGTCTAGGGGCTCTGTTGTCATGTTATTAAAACAGTTAAGCAAGAGAAAAGGAAAATTAAGTGAATAAGTGAAAAGAAGACCCTAACTGAGATGGGCTGACACAGTGACTGCCAGAATGGGCTCAGTCCTGGCAGCAGTTGTGAGGATGCAAAGAACTGAGCGACGTTCCTTCTTTTTTATGTGCATCTCTAGGAGCCAGAACCAACTTGAAGGCCCCTGCCTAGTACTAAGAGTGTACAAGAAGTAAATATATAGGTGTATGTTGTGTATGTGTGTATATAATGCTTTTCTTATGTTCACTGCATCAGAAAAAAATTCTAAAATACTAAATTGCAATATTAGTTTGTCCCTTAAAGATGGGATTTAGTTACCTCTGGGTTCTCCATTGCTCTGACTCATGGCAGCCCACGTACAATGAGCTATATAGGTGCCCGGTGTTGTACCATTTTCATGTTCTGCTGGGGGTCCACTGGTGCAGCCACTGGACATGCTCCATGCCTTGCAACCTAGGAGTTCATCTTCTGACACTATTGGGTAACGTTTTGCAGTGATCCATCCAGCTGCTATTGGATGATTTTTGAAAGTAGCTTGCCAGATTTTCTTACTAGCTTAGCTTAATCTGTAAGCTTTACTGAGCAGCCTCTGGTCCCACGTGTCTCTTGAATGCTGTAGTGTTACCACTCTGTTTCATTTTCTTTTGAAAATATTATAACCTTATGATGCCATGGATAACTCAGCTTGGGTTGCTATGAGTTGCCTACAACTCAACAGCACTTAACAACAACAACAGCATAGAGAGCAGTTGGCCTAGTGGACAGAAAGTGATGCTATCAGGCTAAAGGTGGATGATTCTAATATGTGACCCTCAGGCCTGTTTTCAATTTTTGGTCAAAAATTCTTCTAGGTGGTATAGCCCCGGTCTGTCCACTTGCTGTACAGAGGTAACTTGTGGTTGTTGTGAAGCTGAACACTGTGACACTGATGTGCCAAATGTGATAATGATTACCCATGGTGGACAGCGTTTGGTGGAGCTCCCCGATTAAAACAAGCTTGGAAGCAGGAGTGGCATCAACTTCCAAAACAGCTTGCTTAAGGAAACCCTATGAACCTGGAGAAAGGATGAAATTCACACAAGTATTGAGGACTTTCATTCATAGGGTCGCAATCAGTCACCTATGACTTGACGGCACTTAACAACAACAAACAAACAACGTGGTATATAGAGTCCTAGCAATATGCAAACCACTGCTTTACAAGTAACAAGTAGTAGGCAGCAATTTTAGCTTGTAGTGGGCCCCCCCTTCTTTAGACTATCTAAATAATTTTCTACAAAAATAGTGAAACATACACTTTTTTTAACACACATGCAAAACATCAAGTAAAAAATCAGGCACACACATGATATTTTTGAGATTCAAGGGTGTTTGATTCTTCTTCTTTCTGTAGTCTCAATCCCACATCTGTGCAAGCATGCACAGCATAACGTCCATCTGGACCATGCCGTCGGTCTCATAAAGTTATAATATAGTTCAGAAACTCTAATCAAAGAACAGGGCCTATCAAAAGTAACAGCTTCCCACATGCAACCTATATATCTTAGGTTTCTTGTATGCCAACTAATTATACTGCCAGACATACAATGATACAGTACATATAAAACCTCTAACACATATGCTTTCATAATAATAAATGTCTCTGTTATAGAATTGTTGTTGCTATTGTAAAGTACCATCAGATAAACTACAGCTCATGGTAACTCTTTGAACCGTATATATGAACCTTGTTGTTTCCTGTGTTATCCTCACAATCAGGCCCATTGTTAGTCAGTGGTCAGTCTGTCTTGTAGAGGGTCTTCTTCTCTTTCTCTGGTCTCCCACCTTTGCTAACGTGATGTCGTTTTCTAAGGACAGGCCCCTTCTGATAATGTGCTCAAACTGTGTGGGATGACGTTTCATCATCTTTGTCTCTAAGGAACACATTGGTTATACTTCTTCCAAGAAAGATTTATTTGGGGTTTTTTTGGCAGTCTATAAGATATTTCGCACTCTTGTCTAACACCACAATTCAAAGGTATTGATTATTTTTTGGTCATTCTTATTCATGGTCCAACTTGCAGGTTTTGTATATATGATGCTATTCTTCCCAGGGAGCTCTCTACGGGCTTAGGGGTACAGAGTTGGACTGCCAAGCCAAAAACAGACTTTCTAATCCACCAGCTGCTCCTCAGGAAAAAGATGCATAGTCTCTTCCTTAATAATTTGTTGTTGTTGTTGTGTATCATCAAGTCAGAACTGACGCATAGTGGACCTCCAGTAGGCTTTCAGAGACCGCTAATCACACAAGAAGAAATTGACTTTCTTTTCCCCAGGAAGCAGCTACTGGTGGATTCAAACCACAAACCACAATGGTTTTCTGCTTTGGCTTGCCAGCGAGCCCCCTCCTATGCAATTTACTGCCTCTGGAGATCTTCCGAAGAGTCAGTTATAAGTCAGTCCAATCCCCTGCTATGTAATAACAGTAATGTACTGTACTTCCCAACTAAAGGGTTGACCGTGTAGTTATGTGGGAGCTCTGATGGTCTGATGGGGAAAGAGTTATGCCACCAAACCAGAGGTAGGCAGTTTTTGACTCTACCAGTTGCTCCACAGGAGAAAAACGGGCCATCTCCTCTAATCCAACTTATCACCTCTGAAAAGCCACTGAAGAGTCAGCTCTGAGTGTCTTCCAACTCTGCAGCAATAAAAAGGAAAATATAACTGTTCCTTTGAGTCATAGGCAAAACCATCAGATCTCCTTTATCATGTATTTCTTAAGTATTGTTGTATTGTCTCTGTTTCATTTTCTTTTGAAAATACGACTGAAGTATGCACTGTGGCTCTCTAATGCAGCAAAACTAGTGCCGATGAAATGCCCAACCACAATGGAATGGATTGAGAAATGATGGTACATTCACATGATGGAATGCTATGCAGCACGCAGGAGCAATGATTTTGTAAATTACTACCTAACGTGGGAGGGACTGGAGAGCATTATGCTGAGTGAACTAACTCAGCCTCATAAAGACAAATACTGTATCAGACCATTGCTGTAGAAAGACTACAAGGATCCAAGGAGGGGGAGAGGGGGGCTTAGTCATGGGGTCACACAATTTGATGGGTGGAGGGAGGGGTGTGTAAAGGAAAGGAGAAAGATCCAGTGTGAAAAACAATGTATACAAACTTTGTAAGTAAACCAGTATTAAAAGAAAAAACAACAAACAAAACAACACAACTCCACAACAATCTATTGCCAATGATCCAATGATTGCAGTAGGAAGAGGCAAAGGACAATGTCCAATGGGAAGCCAAATAAAAGGTTGTTAAGCAGAAAGCCAGCTAATGTTATTGTTTGAAAGTTAGGCATGTCACACTTGACAATTCAATGATCCTCAAAAACAAAGGAAAGTTCTGCATGCTGTTGATGGATCGACTCCACTGAAAGACACAAGACCAAGGAAAGCGTGAGAGAAACCTGTAGCCACTAGGAAGAGAGTGCTAATGTCAAGGACCAAGGCCAAGCTCAGAAGCAAGTTCCTTTCAGAACATTGACAGCCACCACTGAGGTGCATGGCTTGTTTGAAATGCTTTAAAGAAAAAGCTGGACCGGACTATGGTATGGTATTCGTTCAACATCCAAATCACATAACATCCTTTTCCACAGGAAGTATGATGGGCAGTAAGCAATGCATGACTCTATTGGTTGTCATTCCTAATAAAGTAGTTTAAGGTATTGATTTTAAGGTGCTTCTGTGAGCTTATTAATTCCAGGTTTCTGGAGGTGTCAGGACGCCAAAGCCATCGACTCAACAGAACTGAGCCACATCTTGATAATTAGGATGGAAAGAACATTTAGAGAAGGCATTTAGGAGGAAATAAGGAAAAAGCCCCAAGAACTAGAAATGTCTGATCAATAGGGCAGATGAACAGAAATTGGAAGCAGTCCAGAGGGAACACCCACAGCAATACTGTGAATCACAGCCGCTGATGTAGACGGAAGGAAGGCCCAAAGAACAAATCTCGAGAGAGGCCACAGATGAGTGGGGGAGCGAAGGAAGGAGGCTTGGCCAGAGCCAGTCCCGAGCCGCGTGGCAGAAAGTGAGAGACAGCGTGGCTGTGCGGTGGGCGCTCTGGGTTAGAGAGTCAGTCCATGTGGTGTGATCATGAGAAGCAGAAGGGCTCCTCTCACTCATTTGTCACGAGAAGAACGAGGGCAGAGGGAAGAGCTGTGTGTGAGGAAGGAGCGAGGCCCCAGGACAGAGGGAATGCAAACAGTTTAGATAGGTGTTATTAATTACTGTCTCCGAAGAGCCTCGCCTGGTATGATGGATGATGACAGAGGCAGGATTACTTAAGATCGCTTCCAACATAGCTCACTGTCCCTTCCGTGCGGCTCGAATCATAATCTCTGGAACTTTCTTGTTTCCAGCAAAGAGGCCACAGTGCTGATAACGGCTGTTGGGAAGATTGAGCGTTACATCACTGCCATTTGTAGCACTGTTCTCTGCCACCCTGTCAACCCCAGCCTGGATGACCCTCGGGGGTAATTACTCACTGCGACCTAATGCATGACACATTGGAAACTGACACGGGAAGGATTTTTCAAAACTTCTCTTCTAAAATGAGTGCCTTGTGGTCCCCATCCTCCCGAGCCCCCCTCCACATCATTCATCTTTTGTCCACAGCAGATGGGGCCAATTTTCACATAGACGAAATCTATGTTACATAGAAGAGAGGACAGCTTACGCATTATTATTATGGTGGCAGTTGTCGTTGTCATTTAAACCTCAACTATTGCTAAAATGTGTTTGAAACAATTTTCTTGGCTACAATAGAACCTTTCAACAAGATTGAAATGTAAGAACATTTTAAGAAGGGTAAGCTATGAGCTATGAGTTGAGAGGGGCTTTATTTCATATAAATCGCCTTTCTGTTACCTATTGAGCATTAGATCCATTAGTCAAATAACCTTTCCTATATCCTGGCCTTTGTTAGGGGATAAGTTAGTTAAGTGATTGGCTCATCCTGAGCATATACTAACTGCACAAGATGATCTTGTTTTTACACAAATAAAGCACCTTCTACTTCTGTTTGCCATTCACTCCCTCCCTCTGAGAGATAGTTTTGCAAGCTATGCTTACCTTATTTGAGTAAAAATATATTATGTGAGACACAAATAATGCTCCACAGCTGTGTGTCTTCAAGTCAGTAGTAACAGTAAATTATATACATTTCCAAAATACTTGCCATCATCACCATTAATGTCAAAGATGTGTTGATAACCTGCTGTGCAGAGGGAACTTTCTAGACCATGAGATACAAAGAGTAGCCAGTGTGCCCTCGTAAGTAGAAGTAATGTTTCCATAAATACGCAGAATGCACTTTCATAAATAAAGATATTATATTATAAAAGGGTAATATATAATCCCAAACATTATTATTTAAGATAATTTACTATGAATAATCATTTATACAAAAGAAGTCTAACATTCATGATGCCAATATTCCCACTTGGGCACTAAGAGGTCTGTAACTGGGCCTCCCAAGATTGCACATCCATGAAAAGGAAGCACATTGTGTGTACCAACACCACGTAACTGTACTTCTCAGTGGTGGTGGTGGTGGTGGGTGTCACAAGTCAAAAATGACTCATGGCTGACCCTTCAGCAGGTTTTTAAATCTATGGGAAGAAGGTGCCAATCTTTCTCCTGTGGAGCAGCTGGTAGATTCAAACTGCCTGCCTTTGACTTGGCAGCACAACTCCTTACCCAGTAGGCCACAGAAATTCTAACTCAATAATGGAAAAGACAAATATTGCATGTGTTGGAATGTGTGTTATCTGTGGCTGCTTAATGAGGAAGCCTTCTCCATGTGGAATCCTACCACTCACCGAAATAGTCATAAACCAGATGTTCCCTTAACCTCCCTCCTGTGTTATCAAGTCTCCTTGTCAGTGGTGTCTGTGATTCGTTTGTGTCAGTTTCTCTGTTCACAGATTCCCTCTTCATTTCTCGGCCTAGTCATCCCACTGTCCTCACTCATGGCCACCTTCCCTGGGAACTCCCACAGGCCCACACTGCTGTGGGGACTGGCCCACAGCCAAGGTCCTACAGAGAAGAGGAGAGAGGCTGACACTTACCTTCAGCCCTAGAAGGCATAGTTCAGGTCAAACTGTGTGATGGACATAGAGGGGACTTCTGGGACCACCTTCCTGTCACCAGGGCCAAGTAATAGCTGGCCCATAGCAAGATATAAATACATGCTTGGTAAATGAAAGGAACAGAAGAGGAGGATAGAGAGAAAAGAGAAAAGGGTGAGAGATAGAGACTAGAGAGGTTAGAAGGATCAAAGAGGAAGAAGAGGGTGGTGGAGGAAGGGAGGAAGAAGAGGGGGATAAGGAAAGGACATCAGAAGCCAGCAGAAAAGACGAGACACAGAAAAGCAAGAGGAAAAGAATAAGAAAAAAGAACCAAGCAAATTAAAGCAGCAGAGATGCTAAAGATAAAGAAGGAATGTGTGTGAATCGAGATCAATTAGGACTGCACAGTCCTCAGTGACGCAAAGAGTTAATGTTAGCCTGCCTGCTAACCAGAAGGTGATCGGTTCGAGTGTACCCAGAGGTGCTTCAGAGGAAAGGCCTGGCTACCAACACTGTTGTAGTACCAACATTCGGTCAAGGAAAACCTTCTGAAGCCCAGTTCTGCTCCAGCACACAGGGAGTGGAAGTCAGCCTGCGTCAGACTCACCAGCTGCTGGAGAGGAGGGGTAGGCTGGGCGCCAGGGGGAAAGTCAGTGTCTCCTGCCAGCCGTGCTGTGGGAATTCAGACCAGTCACCCTGCAGGGACTCGGGCCTTTCGGCTGATGAAGCTGGCCCTGCCCCAATACCCCTGCCTCCAGCTGGTCAGTGAAGGCCACCTGGCCGGCTGCGCTCTGCCTCAGCCCTCCCTCGCCCTGTTCGTCTTCCGTTCTTCTCTGACACCCAGGTGTCCTAAAGGAACACAGGGAAGAAAAGGCACACACCTCCTCTGGAACTAGAATTGAGGTCATGAAAAGGCTTCAAGAAGGAGAATCTTATTTCATTTAAACTCTTCTTCAAGCCAAGATGCATACAGACACTGGCTGAGCCTGGCTAGGAAGCTTCGGAGAAGAGGCTGTAAAATGAAATATAGATATTTATAATTGAAGTATCATTCCCCCTGGGTTTCTCTCTCTCTCTCTTTTTAATGAAAATTCAGTCAACTGAATATTTTGTTCCCAGCAGGCGCGTGGGGGCGAAACTCCCGGTGCAGGTGACTCTCGGCTAATGTTCACCCCACTGAGGATCAGTGCGGGACAAGGTCTTCAAGGCTGGCCCCCTCCTCAGCTGTGAATCGGGTATTAGGTTCAGAAGATAGCTGAGAGCATTTTGAGGCAGTCTGCGAGCCAAATGGATGCTGGATCCAATTTTATACATGTACAGGTATATCAAATAAATTTAATTTTCCCATTGAAGGCGCTTGCTTTTAATTCTGGGGCCAGCAGTGCAGAACAGTTTTGAAGATTAAATTTTCACTCCAAGAAAGAAGTATCTAGGGGTAGAACTTCTAAAAGCACAGCTCACCAAACGCATGAGGGTGTCAGTGCTCTCAATAAAGGTGTACAAGGGGCCCGAGAGCTCTAGGCAGCCAGGAAGCCCTAACATGCGAGATGCCCTTCACCACCTCTTAGCAAACTAGGGAATCGCCCATTTAGAACCAAAGGAGGGCAGGCTGGCTTTGATGCAGCACCTGCGGTAGCCAGAAAGGACCCTGGTGTCATTCGAGACCCCTTGGACTCCCCTGGAAGTTTCTGGATGGTGGAAAAGTAGATGACTTATGAAAATCTGGATGTTCAAATGTACCCACAGCTCTTGGATAGAAAGCTTGGTGATCTACTTCAGAAAGGAAAAAAATATCAGCCTTTGGAAACTGTAGAACACCTGTCCTGATGCAGATGGGATGGTGACCACTGAGCTGGGTTTTAGAGGTTCAGTGGTGAGGAGTTGCACTGCCAACTCAAGGCGTAAGATTCAAATCCACCAGTTGCTCCATGGGAGAAAGGTGGGCAGTCTCCTCCCATGTGATTTACAGCCTCTGAAACCCACTAGAGAAACAGCTATGAGTTGATTCTGACTTAATGACACAGCACAAGAACAAGATTTGTGTGAAGAGTCCTGGCCGATGCTACGAGTTAAACAATGGGTTAGCAAATCAAACAGTCAATTGTTTGAACTCATCATCTTACTTCCAGGAAGAAAGTTGAAACCATTTCCTTCTCTAAATATTTGTTGACCCTGGAAACCTCATGGGCACAGTTCTGCTCCACTCTACAGCACCACCATGAGTTAGAAGAATTTGATGGCAGTGGAGTTTTTTGTCACCCATGCACAGAAGTTCAGATGGTAGAGGGACATAGACTCCCCAACATTCCCAACCACCACCACAAAGGGCACTCAAATAAGGTAGAATTTTAACACCAAAATAAAGAGGATTTTAAGATTAATCAAAGTCACTTCCCTCACGAAGCCTTCTGACTTCTGACAGCTTAGAAGGGAAAAGAGTTTGTTCAAGGATATTTCATCTCCATTTTTCACTTGCTCAGTATTTTATACTTGAGGCTTTGTGCTCTGTCTGGGATCTTTATCAAATGTAACAAATTTATGTTGATTCTATTTACTGAGTGCCCACTTCATGCTTATATAAGATATTTCACTTCATCTGGTTCCCCGGTGACATAATAATTAAGCCTTTGAGTGCTAATGAAAAGTTGTCATGTAAGCCCTCCCGGTAGCTCCATGGGAGAAAGACCAGATCATTTGCTTCTGTAAAGATTATAGCCAAGAACACCCTGGCACAGCCGTATTCTGTCCCTTGGGGTCACTGTGAGTCAGAACCAAGTCAATGGCACCTAGCAACAACAACAAATATTAAGAAAAAGAAGTCCAGCTAGTTAACAACTTGCCTAAGGTGGTAAATTGTTATTTGAAGAGCCACGATTCACACAAGGTGTTCTTAATCTCATGTTGCCAACCTCGAGAAGCTGCCTCCACATGCAAAGGATCAGATCTTTATGTGCCCTTCAAGCTCTCCCTCGCATGCTCTGCCTGCCCACCCAGGACACTCCTTGTGTGGGAGTTACCCAGGCTGCCTGGGCCTCCTGTCCCCCAGGACAGAAACCCAGCTTATATTCGGACAGGATGGAAATCTGATCATCTTGTCCTCCAGTCTGCTCAACCCTGAGAGACCAGAACATAGTGTGGGAAAGTCCTTCTTCACATATGCCCTGTGGTCACCTAATTAGTTACAAGGTCAAAGCAATCCATCTTAGGGACATCCACCCATAACTATCTGATATACTAGGAAAATAATGCTATTTAAACTTGGCACTCCCTCTAAAATCATTCTAAAGGTCTATAATTTAGATGTTGCTCAGTGCAAGAACAAAAGGAGTCTCTTATACAGACAGGATACAAGAATCCTTAATTATTAATAATAATCTATAATTATTGTTATTGTGTACCGTCAAGTCAGAACCGACCCAGTGCTGACCCTCCAGTGGATTTTCAGTGGCAGTTAATCACATGGGAGGAGATTGCCCGTCCTTCTGCAGCAGAGCAGCTGGTGAATTCAAACAGCTTACCTTCTGAACTGCAGTGCAGCTTCTTGCCACTAGGCCACAGAACATGTCTTTAATTAATAAGATGCAATAATCAATATAGATAGCATCTGAACATCAAGAAGACAAAAGTCCTCATCACTACACCAATAGGCGACATCATGATAGATGAAGAAAAGATTGAAGTTGTCAACAATTTCACCTTACTTGGATCCACAATCAACAACACCCTTGATACCAGCAGTCAGGAGATCAGGAGACATTGTGCATGGGGAAAGTCTGCTGTCTGGGACATCTCCAAAGTACTGAGGAGCAATAATGTAGTGTGAAGACAAAGGAGTGTCTGATTTAGGCCATGATCTTATCAATCACCTGCTATGCATCTCAAAGTTGGACAACGAATAAGTAATACAGAAGATTCAATATCTTTGAGCTGTAGTATTGGAGAAGAGCACTGAATATCCTGTGAATAGCCAAAAGAACAAACAGATAATGTCTTAGCAGAAGTGCAACCAAAGTACTCCTTGGAGACAAAGATGCCAAAGCTTCATCTCAGATACTCTGGGTATGTTGCTAGAAGAGACTACTCACTGGAGAGGAACATCATGCCTGGCACAGTGGAGGGTCCATGAAAGAGAGGAAGGCCATTGACATCATGAATTGATGCTGTGACTGCAGCTGTGGGCTCAAGTGCATCAGAGATGATAAAGATGGCACAGGGTAGGACAGCGTTCAGATCTATTGTTCATAGAGTTTCTGTGAGTTGTACTTGACTCGATAGCACCTAGCAGCAACAACAATTATTGAGAAGTTGTCATTCTTTTTTTCTTATTTCTAAGGAACCAGTCCTTGAAGAGGGACATCATGCTTGGGAGGGTGGAGGGACAGACAGTGCAGGAGAGGAAGACCCCCGATGAGATGGATTGATTCAGTGACTGGGGTGATGGGTGTAAGTATGTCAAAGACAATGAGATTGGCACAGGATAGAACAGGGTTTAAGGCAGTTGTATCTAGGGTTGCTATGAGTTACAGATGACTCCATGGCACATAACAACAACAACAACAACAAAATACAATTCTTGTAGAAGATACTATTGTGTGTTGTTGCTGTTGTTAGATTTAAAGCCTGTGTACAAAAGAATGAAACACTGTCCAGTCCTGAACCATCCTCACAAGCTATATTTGAAACTGTCAGAGTAGCCACTGTGTTGATTGTTCTGACTGAAAGACTTCCTTTCCTCTGTTGACCCTCTGCCTTAAATACTTAAGATATCACATGACAACAACAACACTGATAACATGTCCAAAGTATGTGAGACAAAGTCCCACTATAATTATCTCCAAGGAACATTCTGGCTATATTTCCATATATGTGTGTTTCTTCTTCTGTCCATTCATGGTATATCCAGTATTCTTTGCCAGAACCATAATTCAACTGCATCAAGTCTTCTTCGACATATCATAGTCTTTGTACAGTCTCTGCACAAGTGGAAGGCAAAGTGACATCCTCCTTGCTCTTTAGAACTTTAAAGAGGTCTTCCACGGCACGTTTACTCAGTGCAGGAGTCATTTGACTTAGCAGCTGCTTCCATCGATTGTGGGTCTAAGTAAAAGGAAGTTCTTGACAACTTCAGTCTTTCTTCTATTTACCATGATGTTGTTTATTGGTCCAATGGCGAGATTCTTTGCTTTGTTTTTGTTAAAGTGTAGTCCATACTCAAGAAAGTGGTCTTTGATCTTTATCACTAAGCGCTTCAAGTTCTCTTCACTTTGTAGAGCATATTGAAAATCATTTATAAGACCAGAAACTGCAGTTAAAAAATATTATACGTATCTGTGTGTCTGTGTTAATTTTTATTTAAATAAAAGAAAATAATTTTTAGTTCAAGTAGTTTGCGTTTTTTTTTTTAGTTCAAGTACTTTTTTGATAATAGTAGTTCCATTCAACTGATGATCCCTGAACATGAACAGATTCTCAGAAAAGAGGATGTCATAGCTGTATTTATCATAAACTGGATTTGTGTTAGTGGACTTTTTAAAAGAAGTATATACTAAGAAGTTAAAAGTGTTTTTAATAAGAAGGCTTTTTTGAGAATCTTTGTCCATCACAGGGATCACATTGGAACTGGCTTCCATTTCCTGCATTAATGTTTTCGAAAGAGGATGTCCATATTCTGGTTTATAAAATATATCTGAGGGGATAAAGGTTATGGAACATTTTGGAAATGGATAGTGGTGATGGTTACATGACACATGGAATTAATGTCTCTGAATTGTACATATAAAAAGGTTAAAATCCTGACGATTCAAGAGAGAGAGGGATGAATGAACAGATGTGTATGTATGTGTATACATGTGTATCATAATCCTAATTAAATAAATGCACATACTTGCCAATCTTTTTATCTCATTGTAGTCAAAGCAGAGGGCTAAAACTTACCAGGTGAGTGAATATATAGTCATGTTTGCCATTATATCTTTTCTGTGTCCATGCCCATGGGAGACATCAAATACCACTGTCATGCCACTTCCCATGCAGCCACCTCCAATCCATCTATATTGAGCCAACAATTTGCCCTGTGGGACTGAGTCTTGTTCTTTCTCTACAGTCAGTGTCAATATTCATGTAAAAGTTACCAAGTGTAAGGACAGAATTCCATATTTAATACTGAATAATATAAAAAAATATTCACTGTGGAAACTGTACTACTTCCCTGTATTAGGAGCAGGAAGTGAAATGGGTTTTGGCATTGGAAAATGATCAATCATTTGGATTGAGATTTTATTTGGAATAAATACAGTCCCTACTGAATAAATAACAGTCCCTACTTAAAGTTCATGCTTCTACCAGTAAAATGGCCCTGTCCTTCAATCTCCAGGGTTACCTTCCTTTCTTCCTGTCACTAGCTCTTATCTGCATGTCTACAATAATCCCAATCAACATTAAACGTCTCAGAAGCAGGGACCATGTCTGTTTTCCTTGTCATTGAATCTCAGTACCTTGCACCAGGTGGCACAGTGAGTGAGTTTCCAGTAATCCCTTGAGCTCAACTCCCTTTCGAGCACAGTTCTACTCCAGTGCTCATGGGGTCATCTTGAGTCGGAACCCACTCCACATCAACTGCGTTGGCTGTTGTTTTGTTAACTCAGCCCCTGCATTCATCCTAGCCACCTTTAAGATTGTTCACCATGCTACTGGCAAATACAAATCTTCTCACACAATTCCCTGCCTAAAATTTTGTCTTCTTTTCACCTACTGGATGAAACCCAAGCCCCTTTCCAGGCACATTATATGTATTGTACTTTACCAGCTGGTACCTCAACATTCTTTGATGTTTCCAGGAAGTTTCAGACAGTCCCATGCAGGCATAGCTCTGCTTATGCGGTTCTCAGTACAAGGAACTCCCCTTGCAAATGTTTATCACCTTAATAACTCTAATTCATTCTCTAATGTTCAGCTAAATTGGCATTGCCTTCAAAATCCTTTCCTGAATCCCAAAGTTAGCATCAGTGCCCCTTCTCCAAAATCCCATATCACTCTGCTCATTGTTTATTCTAGCATTTACCATATCCTTTCTCACCACCAAACCCACCCACCCCAATCCCAAGTTTAGAGCAGCTCTAAACCCTGCCTTACAGCTTCGAAGTTTCTGTAACAAAGTGCAAGAAAATATCACCAGATATGATGGAAACATCAAAAGAGAATAGTTTGCCAGTCAGTCCTTTTTATTAGATATTCCCTGAAGGCAACCACTATATATCTTTTTATTGTGCCTTCAAAAGAAATTGTATAGAGTACAAAGAGAATAGACTTTGCCAACAGGTCTGGGTCAAATTCTGGTCTCCTTGCTTCTTAACTTGTTGAATTGATAGGCAAATGATTTAATCTTTCTGAGCTCAGTCTGCTCCTGTGCAAAACAGGAATGATGAGGCCCACCTCGCAGGATTAGAATAAGAGTTAAATAAGATGAATGATGTAATGTGACTGGGTCAGTGCACAGTCAGTAAACGCCAGCCCTGTTCTCTCCCCATAGAATGTAGAGTGCATTGTAGGTACGCCTGGCATTTCTTCGTGCCATCATTCCAATCATCAGCTTTTCTAGGCTGGTGAAGAAACTCTTCTGTTTGTCTTGATAATGTCTAATCATAGGAACATGTGAGTGCTTAACAATCTTTGGTTGTTGTTAAGTGCTGCCGAGTTGAATACAACTCATAGTGACCCTGTGAACAAAAGATCTGAACACTGTCCTATGACTCTAGTCATTTCTCTAATGTTCAGTTAGCAAAGGCATGTTGTCCGGGAAGAGGATGCCAATCCTGCTTCCAAGCCTGCCTTAATCTGGGAGTTCTACCAAACACTGTCCACCATGAGTAACCGTTATGGCATTTGACATACCAGTGGCACAGTGTTCAGTATCACGCAATCCCAGGTTATCACAGTACAGCAAACTGACAGACCAGTGCTGTATCACTCAGAAAAATGTTCTTCCCAAACGTAATTTTTTTTTGCTTGTTTTAAGGGTTTTTTTAAATTTTATCTTCCCAAACGTGATTAACACTGAGGGCCCAAATGATTTTAAATGGAAAGGCCTGCCAACACAATCTTTGTTACCTCTCAAAAAAGGCCATTATCTGCTTCTCTTACTGTCTTGTCATATTTTTTTCCCCTTGGTAAAATAAAAAAATAAACCACACGCCAGCTGTGGTCTCTAGGCACACTGTGAATGGGGATTCTACAGAGAGCTATGGGTTCATGTAGCTCTAGGCTCTTATTTCACCTATGTTGTTGTTCACACTTGTACAAAACTCAGCCTCACCTCCTATTCCAAACATGAGCCTTACTAAAGGTTTGTAGCGATGATGAGAATTTGTTTGTAGACCTCAACTTTAGTCATCACCAGACAGCCCTGCTTCTAAAACCTGACACGGGATGATTGCTTAGATAGCTCACTCCACGTTCTTCCTTCTGACTCCTTTTGGTTCCTTTCTGTATATTCCCTTCTCTCTCCTTTCTCTTTCTGACAATCTTCTTTTCTGGAATTAAATGCTTGATTACTAGCTGAAAATTGACTGTCCAAACCCATCCATTGGCATCTTAGGAGAAAGACATGGAAATTTGCTTCTGAAGCATCACAGCCTTCAGCACCCGTGGAGCATGGTTCTGCTCTGAATGCAGCAGGTCACCATAATGTGAACAGCAGCTCAGTGATAACTGGCTTGTATTGTCACTATTTTCTTCCTAGATAGAAAGTAAAATTCTTCCCACTAACTTGACGGTACTTAATAACAGCATCTCGTTCCAAGAGTTTTAGCATCAGTCTTTGTGACTTTAACTTCCACTTTCCTTCTACCCTATAAAACCTACCTGCCAAGCAGTCAATTCCAACAGGGTGTTAAAGGCTGTCAGTTTTTCCTAGAGAACACTGCCCATCCTTCTCCCTTGAATAATCTGGGGATTTGAACTGCTACCCTACAGATTCATTTTTTAAAAGTAACTGAGGTTTTTATTTTAACAAATTCTAATCAAAGGTAGCTTCCTCAAGGTGAATTCTAATGCCAGTTGTTAATAATAGCAGGGCAACACTGCATGGTTCAAAATTGGGAAGGGTGTACACCAGGAATGTGTCCTGTCTCCATACCTTTTCAACCTGTATGCAGAGCAGATTTTCCAGGAGGCTGGGCTCTATGAAGAGAATTGTGGCAACAGGATTGGTGGAAGATCTATTAACAATCTGTGTTATGCAGATGACACAACCCTGCTTGCTGAAACTGAAGAGGACCTCATGCATTTGCTGCAGAGGGTCAAGGACTACAGCCTTCAGTATGGACTGAGTGAGGCTCAATGTCAAGAAGACAAAGATTCTCACCACTGGACCAATTGGTAGCATCAGGATGGATGGCCAAGAGATTGAGATTGTTCACAGATTCAGTTTGCTTGGCTCCACGGTCAACACTCTTGGCATCAGCCGTCAGGAAATCAAAAAACATATTGCGATGGAAAAGTTTGCTGTTAGGGACCTCTCTAAAGTACTCAAGAGCAACGGTGTCTCTCTGGAGACTAAGGTGCGCCTGATACAGGCCATGGTCTTTGCAATCACTTGTTATGCATCAGAGAGTTGGACAATGACTAGGGAGGACAGAAGGAGACTTGATGCCTTTGAGCTATGGTTCTGGAGAAGAGTATTAAATGTACCATGGACTGCCAAGAAAACAAACAGATGCATCCTTGAGAGGGTTAAACCAAGCTACTCCTTGGAGGCAAGGATTCTGGGGCTTCGTCTGACATACTTTCGGCATGTTGCAAGGAGGGACGGGTCCTTGGAGAGGGACATCATACTTGGGAGGGTGGAGGGACGGCGCAAGAGGGGAAGACCCTCTATGAGATGGACTGATTCAGTGACTGGGGTAATCGGGATGGGTGTGTCAGAGGAGGTGCGATTGGCACAGGACAGAGCAGAGTTTAGCGCTGTTGTACATAGGGTCGCTATGAGTCGCAAACGACTTGAGGGCACATAACAACAACAACAACAACAAACATATATAGATGTGAGTGAGCTTGTCCTCCAGACATGGATAGAAAGGGCCACCCGATGGAAAAGATAGTAAATGTTCCAAAAACCAATGATTAAAACCACAAGTCAAGGGCATTATTTGAAACCACAGAACTTCGAAGTGTTTATTGGCAAAGTATGTATAAGCCAAAAGTTAAAGACCATTGCTGTTGAGTTGGTTTCTGAGGCTGTGAATCTGTGAGAGGAGACTGCAGATCATCCTCTTGAGGAGAAGCTAGTGTGTTCAAACGGCTGACATTCAGTTAGCAGCCTGATAGTGTTACAAACTATGTCGCCATGTTAAAAAGACCTGTTAGCTAGGGGAGGCAAACATTTCAACTCTGCAGTCTTTGGAGTTTCCTGGAGAAGACAACGAAAGCCTTTCTGCACCCCAGCGGACCGTTTTCTCTCTCTTCATTTGGAATTTTCTCTTTTTAGTAACTACAGCCACTGCCTTTTTACAGTTTTTCTCCTCTTCATTTTCATAAGAAAATCAGCCAGAAACAAAACCCCATGACATCTTTCAGGGACGCAGCTTTCAAATATCAGTGCACTGTGGCTGTGGGGATAGGGTACCAAGACTCAAACGCCTGACATCTACCTTTAGAATTTTTAAGTAAAAGTCTTTTCCTATGTACACAAGGCATGTCTGTTTGTTGTAGAATATCTAGAGAACAGAGACAAGCAAGAGAAAGAAAGAAGAGTCGCATCCCATGCTAGTGCCCAGAAATATCGCCCTTAATATTTCATTGCAAGGACCTTTGATCTTCCAGGAGTGTAGGTATACCTGGGTGTGTGGTTTTTATAGATATGAAAACATACTGTGTAGATAGACATTCTTTTCAGACCTCACGTGTATAGGGGTGAGAACCACACTCTTCAGTTTCTTTTATTATTATTGTTTTTGTCAAAGTTCACAGTGGAAATTGGTTTTCCACTCAAATATTCATACACATTTTGTCCTAAGGCATTAATTACAATAATCACGTAATATTCACTACACTCTTCCCACTGTCTTCCAGTGATCCCTATTTTCCACTGATCCTTCCTGCCTCTGACCTTCATCACTGGGCACTTGCCACCTCTTGGCCTGTTATGGTTGAGTGTTCTGGGGAGTGAGCAGCCCCCAGCTGTCTTTGTCCACTTCATAGCCCTGTGAATTGTACAGAGGAAAATGGAGTCATGACGGTGAGTTTAGCTCGAGCTCAGCCAGTGACTAAAGGCCATAATCTCACTGGTTCCGTTGGTCTCTATCTGACCAGCAAGCCTGGCTCTTTTTCTCCTTTCGTCTTGCCTGATTTCCTTCTAGATTGTAGATCAGAACCCCTCTAATGTTTACCATACTGCCTCTATTTTCACAGTCTGTCATGTCCTTGTGAGCTTTGTTTCTATGATGTCCTTTTCCAAACAAATTCTTCATTTTATGTCCATATGGTTTGTGTTAGTCTAATACTACATATTTTTCAATGTCACTGTGTTTTTGTTTTGCTTGAAGCGGGGGCTAGTTAAGCCTGGTTTATTTATGGTAGAAGCTGTTACATTACAGATGAAATTCTTATACAAACTGTTGTTGCTAGATGTCCTTGAGGCGTTTCTGACTCACAGTGACCCCATGAACCCTGTCTGACCCCTCACTATCCTCACAGCCTCTGCTGTGCTCCACCCCATTGATGAGGACACTGTATCAATCCATCTTCCAGAAGGTCATTGTCCCCTTCGCTGACCTTCACTTGTCTGTGCCCGATGTCCTCTTCCAGGGACTGGACCCCTCCTAACAATGTCTCCACTGTATGTGATACTTGAATTTAGAGGTACAGGCGAGTAGATGAGAAGTCACACTGCCAAACCCAGGGCAAGTGGTTGGAATCCACCAGTTGCTCTGCAGGAGAAAGACAGACAAGCTCTTCCTATGTGATTTACAGCCTCTAACAATCTGTTGGAGGTCAGCTGTGAGGTGTTTCTGATGAGATCGCAATGAATGAGTGAGTGAGTGAGTGAGTGAGTACCATTTTCAGAGAATTTTTGTTAATATAATATCTTTTGATCTTTATAAAAGCCCAGGAAAAATGGGTTAAAAGTAGCAATTCTTCCCATTTTATGGATGAGAAAATGACTTTACCTCAGAGAGGGGTAATGACTGTCAAGACTCACATATCTAATTAGTGGTCAAGTCAGGATCCAAAGTCAAACCGCTTGGCCCATTTTATGTTGTTGTTATGTGCCATCAAATGAGAAGTGACTGTTAGCTGGCCCTCCAGAAGATTGTTAGAGGCTAGTCAAATGGGAGGAGATTGTCCATATTTCTCCTACAGAGCAGCTAGTGTATTTGAACTACCTGACTTCCTACCCTACTAGGCCATCAGAGTCCCTTAGTTCATTGTGATCCTCATGACCAAAGGTCAAGATTGTTTCCAACAAAAAAAAATACTGTTTCCAATAAGATACAATAATTTTAAATGTCCCTTTGAGAGACTCATTCGCCAACCATTAGAGTTACGTAAAAATATGCTTTAATGGAGGGAAACTAAGAAAAGAGGGCATAAATAATGAGCACTGCATTGGAACAGATGGAGGAAAGAACTGTTGGAAAGGAATGTATGATTAGGCATCAGTTGTATGACAACAGTCCAGAATGAGAGTTCCATAATAAAGTAGACAGGGGAGGAAAGAATTTTTGCAAAAATGAATGAATATTGTTTTTAAAGTGAACTAGGGCAGTAAGGAGGAAAATGTGCAACAATGGATGGATGAAAACCCAACATTTCTGTATAAACTTTCATTAAAATCACAAGTAACAAAAACCAAAAACATACTTTAGTAAGCCTGGGTTAACGTTGCCATTTAGGTCTAAGAAAGTGACCCACTCACTGGGCACTTCAAAAGGCAGAAGATGCCACTTCCCACGGAGATATGTTTTGTTAGGAGTCCTGTTCTGAAGGTGCTAACTGCCCATACATCATCATTTTTAAGGTGAGCTGTCTAAAACCCACTCTCAGAGATCAGAGATGTGATGACATTGGGGGCGGGGGGAAGAAGAGAAATTTGAGGATGAAGGGGACATGCAGGAAAACACTCATAGTCACCTTCACATCAGAAAATGTCCTCCCAGAAAATGAGTAGGTAGTTAATCTTGACCTCAGCACAAATCATAAAAAAGACAGGTTGGAGAGAAATATTGGAGGCTGGCCCTTAAAATCAATGCATGTTATCCTAGGATGAGACTAATGAGCTGAGGGTCAGGTGGTTGCTTATAAGAGAAGGTGAAGCCAAGCTCTTGGCTCCCGCTGGTGGAGGAAGAGGTGATTGAATGATGGGGTGATGGAGGGCTCGTTCTTCAGTGTAATCTTAATTACATTACAAAATGCTGTTCATCAGCATTTCATGGACAAGGAGAGAAAACCAGGTCGGCGGCTGGTCGGTGAGGGCTTTTTAATCTTGCCATGTCCTTCAGCACCACAGGCAATTGCCTGCAAAACCTGTGTTCTGACTGAGCATGTCGCCCTCATCAAAAGATTCCTTTCGCATAATCCAGTTGAGCAAGGGTTGCAGTCGGTAACTTAAGAAACATCAGTATTTTCTAGTATTTGCCAAATGAGTTGGACAGATTCTAATAACAATAATAACTGTAGCTTCCATTTGCTGGTGCCCATTGTGTGCCAGGCAGTGGTTAACCAGCATTTCATTTATTTTAGGACAAGAAAAACCCTCAGGGTGTAAGTGCCATTATTATTATCTCCATTTTGCAGATTAGGAAATTGAGGCTTAGAGAAATGGAATGAATTGCCCAAGGTTACCAAGCTAATAACTGGCAAAACTGGGTTGAAGATGGGAAGAATTATTGTGTTCTCAAATGTTACTTTAGTTATCTGTTACTACATAACAAATTGCCCCAAAGTTTAACTAATTAAAACAATAAACATTACTCCCTCACATAATTCCTAAAGATACAAAGCCCAGAACTCTTTATGGTGGAAAAGAGAAGGAAAACTGGTTTCCTCCATCAGTTCAGTCAGCTTCTTTTTCTGTTGGGTAGACAGTCTCATATACAGAGACAAGTCAAGACATCCTCATCTACAGAGATGGTGTTTACTAGAAAGCAAGCACCTCAACCCTTTGGTGTTATAGCCACTGGTGCTGGGGTTCAGACCCAGGGTGGGAGTGACAAATGTGTCTGAAGGGATGAATGAAACTAGGGTTTAGCTTCAGAGTCTGGACTATGGTAGTGATCCTTTGATGTCAGAGATTTTGCTCCTAGTTCCTGTGAGAAAGCGTGTGCTGCTCCCTGAGTGTCTCTCTCTGTAGCATTACTTCTGTAGTAGTAGTGAGTACTGGGGATGAGTAGTTTACTTTGTACTTACTTTGTGAGTAGTGGGAATGGAGTAGGTGCTCGTTAACTTGAATTGTAGCGTGAGTTGTCTTTATCCTTTCAACTGCATGTGGCTATTTTAAGGATTGAGATATTATATGTATTCTCTTTAATATCTTTATTGTTTTGTTGGATGCTATTGGCGTGGTTGTGAGTAGTAACAACCCTTAGTATAACACCATGAAACCATTCCCAACAGGGCACCGTTTTCATAGTCACCACTGAGTTTAAGCCCATTGTTATAAACACTGTGTCAGTCTAGCCTTCAAGGGTGTTCCTTTGCCTTCATTGACTGTTTCAAGCATGATGTGCTTCTCCAGGGACTGGTCCCTCTGAACAACAAGTCCAAAAAGAATGTGAGGTGAAGTTTGACCATTCTCAACTCTAAAGAACACTATTGCCTGCACTTCTTTCAAGTCAGATTGGTTGTTGTTGTTGTTGTTGTTGTTGTTGTTGTTGTTTTGGTAGTCCATGGTACACTCACTATGCCTCACACAAGGACATCAATTCTTTACTAATTAATCATTAAATTGTAACTCTCATGAGTTTAGGAACTATGTATGTTTGCTTTATATATGACTGTATTCCCGGTGCCTAATACAGACACAAGTTTGGAGGCAGGAGTGACATCCACTTCCAAAATAGCTTGGCTCTGGAAACTCTATGAACCTGGAGAAAGGGTGAAAGTTATACAAGTGTTCCAGTCTTTCATTCATAGAGTTACTATGAGTTGCCTACGACTCGACGGCACTTAACAACAGCAACAGCATAGAGAACAGTTGGCCTAGTGGACAGAAAAGTAATGCTACCAAGCCAAAGGTGGGTGACTTTAATTCACGCCCCTCAGGCCTGTTTTTAATTGTTTTTGGTCCAACATTCTTCTAGGTCATATAGCCCTGATCTATCCATTTGCTATAGAGGTAACTCGTGGTTGCTGTGTTGCTGAACACTGTGACACTGATGTGTCAAATGTGATAATGGTCACTCATGGTGGACAGTGTTTGGTGGAACTTCCCAATTAAAACAAGCTTGGAAGCGGGAATGGCATCCAATTCCAAAATAGCTTGCCTCCAGAAACTCTATGAACCTGGAGAAAGGATGAAAGTTATACAAGTGTTCAGGTCTTTCATAGAGTCACTATGAGTCACCTCGACAGCACTTAACAACAACTCAGGAAAAATGGTCAGGAAATACTAAGCGATGAACTTGGCCTAAATCAATAGGTTCTCTACCCTGCTGTGAAAATTGCCCTATGTTCTCAATGACTATGAGCCTAATTCCATTTCCACTGCAGGTGTTTTTCATTCACAGAGGATTCTAGGTCTTATTCCCACTGTAACAAAATATCTGCTTCACTATACTGGTCTAATATTGTTATGACTCAAGAAAAAAAATAAAACAAAAATCAAACAATCTATATTATACATAAATAACCTTAAAACAGCCAATCATTAGCTTCCCCCAAAATGACTTGCTAACATCCTCTTCTGGGACTTAACACCATCTCCACAATTTACTATATGGTCTTGGGGAAGTTAACAAGCCTCTCTATGTCTGGTGTATACAATGGAGAGCAGAGAATATTGACTGCACAAGAAAGTCTTGAGGAATAACTGGGAAGGTGTTGGTCAGAGTTCTTGCATATGCCTGATGTATTATGATGTTTTTCTGTTAACCAACTCCTTCACTCTAAAATTTGAGCCAGCACAAAAGGAACAAAGGATCCTTCTAAACTTGAGGGAACCTTGAAGAAGTAGAAGACCTAGATTCCACGAGGCAGTGTGGCTCTGGGCAATGTCACAAGATACCATTCAAAGTCTTGGATATGTTATCGGCAAAATAAGAGGACAAACCAGGTTGGCTAAGTTCTTCAAAGTGAGAAATTTCTTGTACTGGGATGCAGTGCTTGAGAGCAGTATTTTGGGTTGATATGTTTGATCCTTTACTCTGTGCCAAGCATTGTTAAGCATCTGTTGTGTGATGCCGTGTAAGCTTCTCAATAGTCCTAAGAGTGTTATTGTTGTTGTTTAGTGCTGTCGAGTCCAACTCATAGTGACCCCACAAACAATGGATCTGAACCTTTTCCTATCCTGTGCCACGCTCACAATCTCTCACACACTTAAACCCATTATTGCAGTTACTGTGTCAGTCCACCTGGTTGAGGGTCTTCCTGTCTTAATATAAGTTACCAATATGGTGGGGTTTTTTAAAATGTGTTTTTGTTTCTTTTAAAGATGAATTTTTTAATGTTTATATTTTATTCTTATATTTGTATTATTGTACCACTAATATATATATACTATGAAATTCTGGTGGCCTAGTGCTAAGAAATTTCATTGTAATCCCAAAGGCACATGGTTCAAATCCAACAGCTGCTCCTTGGGAGAAGGATGGAGCATCTCCTTCCATGTGATTAACTACCTCTGAAAACCCACTAGAGGGTCAGCTGTGGGTCAGTTCTGACTTGATAACATACAACAACAATGATATATCTATAAATTAGGGAGCTCTGGTGGCTTAGTGGTAAGAAGTTATGCCCCCAACACAAAGGCACATGGTTCAAATCCACCAGCTGCTCTGTAGGAGAAAGATGGGCAATCTCTGCCTGTGTTATCAAACTGCCTCTGAAAACCAGCTAGGGGGTCAGCTATGGATTGGTTCTGACTTGACAGTACATGGTAACAAGAATATATATTTTAGATAGCTCTGGTAGCTTAGTGATAAGGAGTTGCACTGCCAATCAAAAGGCATGAAGTTCAAATCCACCAGCTGCTTTGTAGAAGGATGAACAATCTCCCCCCACCCCCAGGCTATTTAACTGTCTCTGAAAACCTGCTTGAAGGTCAAGAATAAGTCAGTTTCAACTCAACAGTACACACAACAACTATATACATAAAATGATATATATGTATGTGTGTCTACATATAACTTTGCAATAATTTCAAAAGTTCTGGCCAAAATCCTACAAAAGACATAAGCAAATGACTTTCTGTCCTTCTGTTTTCTCCTTCCACTCTCTCTTGTTGCTTCCCTACTGGCATGGTGATGTAACCTCACATAGCTTTCTTGGCAGACCCTGTGTTATAGGTTTAATAAGACATTGGTATTAGGACCACAACCCAGGAAATGTTCAGCAACCCTTCTCCAAATACTTCTTCAGATTCCCTACCATAAAATTGATTCTTAAAATAGAAGTAGTTTAAGCTTACAGCAAAGGATGTGCATGTGGGTTATGAGTGGTCACACACATAATTAGCAGCACAAGGAAAACTGTTCAACCCTTGCGTCAACACCAGCGTAAGGCAGAGCTGAAGGCCCAGACACCTGACTGAGAGGCTGTCTTGATTGCAAAACTTTCTCCTGCATGTTTCCAACCTGAATTTGAACCTTTCACTTCGCTAATTAATGGAATAATCATACGCAGTGGGATGTTGTTGTTAAGTGCTGATAAGGAAACAACTCATAGTGACCCTATGAATGAAAGTCCTGAACACATATAACTTTTACCATTTCTTTAAGTTCATAGCGTTTCTGGAGGCAAGCTATTTCAGAATTGAGTGCCACTCCTGCTTCCCAACTTCTTATAATTTGAGAGCTCCATCAAACACTGTCCACCATGGATAACTATCATTGCATTTGACACATCAGTGTCACAGTGTTTACCATCACAGCAACCACAAGTTACCTCTGTACAGCAAGTGGACAGACCAGTGCTATACCACTTAGAATGTTTGACTGAAAACAATTAAAACCAGTACCACCCAAGCCTTAGCCAAAACAGAAAACACACCTTTGTAGAATCCAGCTGCTCCACTCATCTAACTGCTAAAGACTATTCGAGTGTGTAATAAGCACACTACACATTCCTAACTCTTTCTTCTTTCCCCATGATTCTGTGTCTTCTTCCCCAGGAAGTAACAGGGGCACCTACAGATTGAGGGACTAGCTCAGAGTCACAGAATTTCTACATTGCCAAAACAGGGTATCATCCCCGACAATAGCTACTAGTCACTGAGCATTTACAATGGACTTATGATGAATAAATGGAATAATTCATGTAAGATTTAATTGAGTCTTGTGCCAATCCAACTTATGATTATCATTCTCCTCCATTTGTTACTGTTGTTAAATATAACTCATAACAACTCTATAAATAACAGATCTGGACCCTGTTCTATCCTATTCCATTCTCATATCTGACACACTCCAGCCCACTGCTGAATTCACTGTCTCAATCCATTTCACTGGGGGTCTTACTTTCTGTTACTGATGCTCCAACTTTCCAAACATGATGCCTCTTTCCAAGGAATAGCTGCTCCTCACATGCTCAAGTTATATGAGACAAACTCACCAGGCTTGCCTATAAGGAACATTCTGGCTGCACTGTCTCCAAGATATATCTATTTGTTCTTTTAACGGTCCACGGGATATTCAGTACACTTCTCCAGGGGGAAAGCCAAAGTGTAGAGAAGTCAAGGAAGGGAGTGGGAATACAGAGCTAAAAATGAGTCTTATATCCTGTCTCCTGCCCAAGAACAAATGCAGAATCTCTTTGTCCTCTGGCCTCTCCAGGATCTCGTTAGAAACCAACCAGGTGGACATCTGATAGTGCAGCAGCACCCCCTCGCCTCGTCTCCCTACAGACTCGATACTGGAGTTTCTGGCCTTTTCCTTCCAAATGAAGCAGTTGAGAGTTCCAATCCCCTCAAACATGCCTTTTCCTCTTAAGGTCAAGTTTGATAATCAGATCTGTTGTTCTGTTCCTTCCTTATATCAAACTTCTGATAAAAGACAGATATTGCTTGTGACAACTTTCATAGATTTTTTTTTCAACAATTTTTCCATATAAGCCACATAGAACCATGCCGGCCAGGCCAGACAAGACTTTTCCCATAATTATGTATGTCATAATCTGCTACTTTCTATTTATTTCATCAGTTTCAACAGTTCTCAAGAACACCAGTAATCTTAAATCCAGTAATCAACTGTTTCAGAATTGCCCCTTCCTAAATTTAAGCTTTGTGCTTTGTAATTTAGCTTGAGAGCTTCACTGTTGAGTGCCACTCTTTCATGGAAGAGGGAAAGTGCTACTATTTGGGCTGTATTTAATTCTTATTATTTGGTGGGTAGAACTGGATACCACAGGGTTTAGTAATGTGGGGTATAATTGCTTTAATGCTATGAAAGCACATGGCTGCAGACTTTCTCAGTCTTTGCTAACTCAGACACAAATGAGAGCTTGGTGCTCAGTGGGGCTTTTCTGCTTCAATATTTTAATACAACAAACATCGTCACAGTATAGAAATTGTGGAGAAATCAATTTAGAGGATGAAGCCACACATGACTGCTGGCATTCCTTGATTGAGAACTTGAAAAGTGCCTGACATTATACCATTAGTGATGAGGCCATTCAGTTTTACAATCTTAGAAAGTGGGAACTATTATTACAATATTTTACAGAGATTTCAACGGATGATTATGTGTAGGTCACATTGTTCAAATCAAAGATGAGATCTGAACCCATAAACATCTAGATGCTCAAGAACACATATTTGCAATTACTCTTGTGTTGCCTTCCCAGCACAGACTTAAGTTCTTTATATAGAGCAGTAAGGAGGGAATTACTTATTCACTATTGAGCTTTCACGTGCACAGGAGGCTGTGGAGAAACCAAAGAGAAAAATACTATTGAATCTTGGTGTTGGTGAAGAATATTGAATATATTATATTATTAATATATAATTGTTGTGTTGTTGTTGTTATGTGCCATCAAGTCGCCTGCGACTCATAGCGACCCTATGTACAACAGCCCTAAACTCCACTCTGTCCTGTGCCAATCGCACTGTCTCAGACACTCCCATCCCAATTATCCCAGTCACCGAATCAATCCACCTCATAGAGGGCCTTCCTCTCCTGCGCTGTCCCTCCACCCTCCCAAGCATGATGTCCCTCTCCAAGAACCGGTCTCTCCTCACAACATGTCCACAGTATGTTAGACGGAGCCTCAGAATCCTTGCCTCCAAGGAGCCACCCGGTTTAACCCTTTCCAGGACAAATCTATTTGTTTTCCTAGCAGTCCGTGGTATTTTCAATACTCTTCTCCAGCACCACAGCTCAAAGGCATCAATTCTCCTTCTGTTCTCCCTGGTCATTGTCCAACTCTCTGATGCATAACAAGTGATTGCGAAGACCATGGCCTGTATCAGACCCACCTTAGTCTCCAGAGAGACACCATTGCTCTTCAGTACTTTGGAGAGGTCCCTAACAGCAGACTTTCCTATGGCAATGTGCCTTTTAATTTCCTGGCTGCTGGTGCCAAGAGTGTTGACTATGGAGCCAAGCAAACTAAAGCTGTGTACAATCTCAATCTCTTCACCATCCATCCTGATGCTGCCAATTGGTCCAGTGGTGAGAATCTTTGTCTTCTTAACATTGAGCCTCAATCCATATTGTAGGCTGCAGTCCTTGAAGCTCTGCAGCAGGTGCTTCAGGTCCTCTTCAGTTTCAGCAAGCAGGGTTGTGTCATCCGCATAACGTAGATTGTTGATAATATTATATTGTTAATAATATTATATATTTATTTATAATATATAATTATTATATAAATATATAATATTACTGGTATAATATTGAATATTGATTATATCTTATACTTCAAAAAGATCAAAACAAATTTGTCTTGGAATTAATACAGCCAGTGTAAAAAGAGAGTAGGCAGCATGAAGATGGCCAAGTCTGACTTCTATTAATCCCACATAGGGGAACTGTCCCTGTCAACAACATCCACAGTACAAGACTAATTCCTGTAAGGTCAGACATGGTCTCCCCTGCTCCTGCACCTACTTCTAGTGATTCCTACTTCTACTCATTCCAACACTAATCTTACTGTTCTACCGGGCCCAAAGTTTGTTGCAGTGACTACACAGACTTCACAGAACCATACTCACAATTAGAGAATTTATTGGGAAAGTTAGCAGGCTATAATTCAGGTTGGCAGCAGGATGCAATTTCTCTGTTCTGACAGCTTCTCAATTCTGGTTGCAGGTCCGTTGACTTTCAGCTGCATGGCTTAGATATGTGTTACAAAGTTCTCTTAGTTCTGCCAGGAATGGCACCTTCCTTTAGTCCTCTGGAAGGCTTGAGTGAAGGCCTCTTGGCTCTGGAAACAGCACTCCGAAGGCTGGTCTTAGGTTGGCCTCTGGTTCTCTACTGAGGCTGCTGTTTGCTTCTGTAGATCCTGATCTGGCTGGTGCAAGAATCTATGACCACAGAAGACGTGCACTGCTTCCTCTTCCTTGTTGATGTTGAGATCTTAAATTTCTGCTATTAAAATCACTCCATTTAAACCTAGTGGAATGGCTAGAATAGCCACTCTTCTTGCCCATAGACTAACACACCCTATTTGTATGCTCACACCCATCCATTTTTGAGGCAAAATCAAATTTAATGAAAGGAAATCCCTTTTGAACAACAAACCCTTGGCACCACAGCCAAAATGCTCCTCAGAAGCAAGGCATGAGAAACTTCATCTCATATGTCTTCTGGACATGTAATCAGGAGAGGCCAGTCTTTGGAGAAAGACATCATGATTGGGAAAATAGAGGATCAGAGAAGAAGACAAAGGCTCTTGGTGAGACAGACTGACATAGTCTGCAAGAGTAAATTCAGGCCCAATGATTGATTGTGTGGATGAGACAGTAAAGGATCAGTAGTTTATTGTTTCATTCTGGTGTACACAGAGCTGTTATGAGTCAAAACAGTGCTCAACAGTGCCTAACAACAACAAAAAGGAGGGAATGAGAATTTAGTGGGACAAATGCTTTTAAACACTCATCTACTAGCTGAAAAGTAGATTTTCTGAGACATCTCAGAAGACAAGGTTGGAGATGTGCTTCCAAGAGGGTCACAGCCTTGAATACCTTCTAGGGTAGTTGTACCAGGCACACGTGGGATCACCATGAATGGGACTGAGCTCAGTATAACTAGTAGCACTATCAACAAAGAAGGAATAGAAGACAGAAACAGAAAACACAGAACATAACACCTTGTTGGAGCTGGAAAGAGTCCTAAGTGAGTTTTGAATTCTGGATATTTATATGCCTATTTCCTAGGTGACTGTTATAACCTTTAGTGCAAGTCAGCATTGTCATTGCTCCTAATCGCCCCCTGTCACTCTTCAACTATTACCCCCAACAACTGAGGAGTTTACTCTGGTATAATATATTTGACAAAGTTGTATCAATTTCCACTGCTAAGCTCCCTTTCACTTTGTGGTAAGACTCACATTTGATTGCTTGATGAAAAAATGTGTGCTTGTCCTTTATCAAAATGTTTAAACCCAGCTGACATCAGTAGACATGTTAAAAAATAATTTAGAGTAATCAAGTTTATTTAAAGGAGATAGAATGTGAACAGTATTTGCTAATAGTCTGAGGGTGACATCTTACTGACCTTAAAATTTGAAGTATATGTCTGAGACAATAGAGCAGATTTCAAGATAAATGTTAGTAGAATTGACAGCTTATTTGGATAATACCTCCTGATTGCCAAGAAATGGGATTAAATTCTAAAATGTAAGCATATTTATCTTAATGTAACTTGAAATCTCTCAACCAAACAATGAACTTTTTTAAAGATACTGATATAACTAAAATAGCTACAAATTAGTTCTACTTCTAAAAGTATTTACAAATCATGGGGGAAAGGCTGTATTTACTGGAAAATTATCCGTCTTATTGCTTTATTTTATAGTAAGAATTACATTTTGTTTTTATTGTCCTCTTAATTCTATCACTACCACAAAAAGAAAATCCACCAGTTATCAGACACAGTATGTAGTTTTGTTTCTTGGCTCATTCACTAAATGATTCCTGAGAACTGGATAGGGTACTATGCAGCATAGTGCAGTCACAACCAAGACCGAGTTCCTGCCATTGTGGATATACAATTGGGGAGAATTGTATGAACATAAAAGCTTATCTGTCTGTGTAATTTTAGATGACGACAAATGAAGAATGTAAGGCTAAATTAGAGGATGGACATTCCCTTCTTTGGGACCAAAGGTAGTAGCCAAACGTACAATGGGTGAGAAAAAATGTTCTGATCTCTTTCATGTACCAAGGTTTGTTGTTGTTAGTTGCCAATGAGTAAGTTCTGTCTCATGAGTTCATGTGCAACAGAACAAAACATTGCCCAGTTGCACCCTATCTTCACAGTTATTGATTGGTATACTAAACTCCACTGCTATATGTGTTGTATTTTGAGTGTCTTCCAATCTTATGGCCTCATATTCCAACACTGTGTTATTGTAATCCTTAGGTTTTCATTGGCTAATATTTTTTATTGTGATTTTAACAAAAGTTTGCAGAAAAGTTGGGCTTTTATTTATTCATTGTTGCACATTTTCCTCCATCTTCCTCTCCTCCCCTCCCATAGTTCACTTTCTTTTTTAAACACTAATTCACTGTTACACAATCTCCTCCTTCTCTCTGCCTTCCACCTCCCCAGTCCACTTTGCCATGTACTTCTCATTCTGGACTGCTGTCATACATATAATGTCTAATCATATGTTGTTGTTGTTGTTATGTGCCGTCAAGTCACTTGCGACTCATAGCAACCCTATGTACAACAGCCCTAAACTCTGCTCTGTCCTGTGCCAATTGCACTGTCTCTGACACTCCCATCCCAATTATCCCAGTCACTGAATCAATCCACCTCATAGAGGGCCTTCCCCTCCTGCGCTGTCCCTCCACCCTCCCAAGCATGATGTCCTTCTCCAAGGACCGGTCAATCTTCACAACATGTCCAAAGTATGTTAGACGGAGCCTCAGAATCCTTGCCTCCAAGGAGCCACCCGGTTTAACCCTTTCCAGGACAAATCTGTTTGTTTTCCTAGCAGTCCATGGTATTCTCAATACTCTTCTCCAGCACCACAGCTCAAAGGCATCAATTCTCCTTCTATCCTCCTGGTCATTGTCCAACTCTCTGATGCATAACAAGTGATTGTGAAGACCATGGCCTGTAATCATATACTCCTTTTAAATAGTTCTTACCCACATCTATTCCAATGCAGTGTTCATTATCTATTCACTCTTTTCTTAGTTTTCCCCCAACCCATATATCAGTCCTGCTTTACAACAGTGGTATTATGCATTATTTGTCTTTTTGTGACTGAGATATTTCACTCAGCATAATTTCCTCCAGGCTCACTCATGTTCTGTACCCTCTTACGAATTCATTGTTTTCAGTGTTGCATACTAGTCCATTGTGTGAGAATATATATATATATATATATATATATATATATATATATATAATTTATTTTTCTATCCATTTTTTTTGATGAGCACTTTCCATCTCTTTGCTATTGTGAATAACTCAGCAGTAAACATGGATGTGCTTACATCTGTTTGGGTGATGGTTCTGGTTTCTTTCATTGACTAATTTTTTAAAGGAGATCAGCAATCCTTTTAGCCTATGTTCCTTGGCCTTATTCTCAAAGTAAAGCCAAAACATTTCATTTCTTTTGATGATAAACAAAAGTAGAGGATTAGTTTAACACTTGTGAGCTTTGATTTGGAAGACTTATACTTAAATGGGACAGTCTTATCATTCGCCATATTACCTGTAGGAGACAACTTAACATTCCACAAGTCTATATTGCCCCTAATTTGTATCTTTCAAATTTGGAACTGATAAACTATTACATGGACCTTTCCTCATCACTGGATTGGGAGTAGAAAGTTAATATGCTAATTCTTCCTATTGCTTTCCTGAGTCCACAACTCTTATCAACCTTTACTGGAAAGAGAAAAAAAGTAGAAAGATGCTCTTTGATATCATTCCCGAATGTGTCAGATAATCTAGTTCAGAGGTGGACCATCTTCCTTCCGTGCAGGAAACCTGAGTTTGATGTATTTCAACTTCAGGCATCACCTGTCTATACATGGAGCCTTCCAAGGTGCTATGAGAGTGAGCAGGTTTCAGCAGAGCATCTCAGGGGAACTAGAAAGAAAAGGCTGGCTCTCTGCTTCCATAAAACAATGCATTGATAAACTAGGGACCATAGTTGTCCCATCTCATTGTGCCTGGGGTCGCTATGAGTTGGCCACTGACTCAGCAGCATTTAATAACATGGAATTCCTGGGTGGGGGATATAGTTACCATATTCAGCTCCAACAGAAAGGTTGGAGGTTCTAGCCCACCTAGAGTCACCTGAGATGAAAGGCTGGGTGATCTTATGAAAAAAATCATGCGCTGAAACCGCTGAGGAGTACATCTCTACTCTGACACATACAGATGGCCAGGGTTCAGAATTCACTCAGCCGGTATACCAGGTACTTGACATACATGGTCTTAACTAATCTTGAAAGTTTACTTGATAATTCTGGAATATTCCCAGATGAAAATGAGAGAAAACCGAAACCCAGAGTCCTTAAATCGCGTCTTCAGTGTCATATAGTTCAATGTCATATACTTCATAAGTAGTGAACTCACAACTGCCTTTTCCCAGAATTCATTTCTATCCCAAAGCTATCTCCCTAATTCATATAGCCAACACCTTGTATGAGGGAAATCAAAGCTACAAATTAAGGTTTCAGCCAGAAAAAGCTGGAGTCTCTAAAATAATACTTTGCAATAGGAGAAGATATTTCAGGCGGTAAATGGCCTGCCTTAACAGTGGGTGCCAAAACCATATGGGCAATTTATAGAGAAGTTGAAATAAAGAACAAGACAAATACATTTAGACTTTACCAAATTCCTCTCAGTTTGGAAGGAAGAAAAATATTATTCTCTGGGAATGTGAAAAAGTAGATTCATTTCTCTCTGCTATTACATGGGTCCAGCTAAGCAATAACGCACTGCAAAGCCAAATGCCTTGATCGGTTTCTCTGAGCTGTTATTAAAGTTTGCAAAATATCGCTCAGATTCTTCCTGGCGGGGTTTCAATATTGTCTGTTGAAACTAGAATTGGGCTGGTACTCTTCATTTCTGTCAGACCTGCCAGAGCTAGTGATCCCACCGCACAAATCCCCTGGTGCCATGGCCTTCGTCCAAGGTAGGCTAGTGACACCCTGTGAGCCCACACCCTTCTTTGGCTCTAATATGACTCAGTTCACGAATGACTGAATCAACTTTCCTTTTTCCCTTCCTCCTTGCTTCCCCTCCCCAAGCCAATGCCTGTGCACACATGTGCTTGCATACACGCACACACATACTCAGAGGATTTTGAAGCTCCACAGGAATGAGAAAGGAACTATACAGAATCACACCTCTGTTCTTTGTCTTGGAAGGTGCCCTTCTAATGAAGTTGTGCCCTCCCCACATGATGCTTCAAGATGTGCATGAGAATTCTTTTCCTCAGCTGTGCCGGCAGTTAATATTACCCTCCAGAAACACTCCCCACTCCCACCCCCAACCTTTGTCCTCTAACTCTGGTCCTACTAAACCTGTTCCATTTCCTCAAACACTCCACTCTCCCTCTTGCCCCAGGCTTTTCTCAAGCTGATTTTCTGATTGGAATTTCTTACTTCCTGTCTGAAGAACTCCAGATTAATTTCTGGGTCTCACCTTGAACAATACTTTCCTCATGTTCCACGATGGTTTAAATGACACTGTGGTGTGCTACTACGGGAACGAAGCCTAGTGTGTCTTATCACGACCTTGGTTGTAACTAAGCTCTGAGACCCAGAATAACATCTGTTTTGCTCCCCACATGTATGGGCTAACTGCTGTAACAGTTATGTAACCCATGTGTCTAAAACCCAAACACAGTAGACCTGTATCTTTTGATTGCTTGTGGTTGTTGTTTACCACTGAGTTGGAACCAACCCAGAGCTAGCCCTCCGGCAGGTTTTCAGCAGCAGGTAATCGCACAGGGGGAGGATTGCCCATCCTTCTCCTGTGGAACAGCTGGTAGATTTGAACCTTACACCTTCGCATTGCAACTAAACTTCTTGCCACTAGGCCACCAGAGTGTCCTTGTAACCCCTACGTAATTTCTTCATTACATAGCAATAACAGGCATGTCAACAAGTAAACAGGAGAGCCCCTGTGCAGACATTCACAAAGCCAGGGTTCTGACCTCATCAATATGTGGCTTCAGAGTCCTCCCTAGAGATATATCCACACTATCCAGTCAAGAGGAAACAGAATGTGAAAACCCATCTCTTGGAAGACTTCCTATCCCAGATCAGGAAGTACGTACATTTCCATTATTCACTTTCTATTGGTACCAACTTAGTTATTTGGCCAGGTCTAATTACAAGGGATGCTAGGATGTGAAATGGCTGAGTAAGCAAGCAATCTTTCCCTGTGTAAAGCAGTATGGAAAATCCAAAAGTAAGCTTGTTAACCACCAAGTCAATCCTGGCTCATAGCAACTCTAGAGCACAGTAGAGCAGCCCCATGAAATTTCTAAAGTTTTCCACATCTTTCTCCCGTGTAGGACCTGGTAGGTTCAAATCATATACATTGTTTTCAGTTAGCAATCAAACATTTAACCACTGCATTAGCAGGGATCCTTAAACTTCATGAAGGGAAAACATGAATTTTAGTGAGTGGCTAGCCATCTTTGTTACATCTTTGTTATTCTCAATGCCTCAAACATAATAGCCAATCAATAATACAGGTGATGGGCTTTTCTATCACTTGTTAAGCATCATATAGCTGGACAATGAGTAGGGAGGATAGAAGGAAAATTGATGCCTTTGAGCTGTGGTGCTCGAGAAGAGTATTGAGGGTACCGTGGACTGCTAGGAAAACAAACAGATTCATCCTGGAGAGGGTTAAACCAGGCTGCTCCTTGGAGGCAAGGATTCTGAGGCTCCATCTAACATACTTTGGTCATGTTGTAAGGAGGGCAGTCCTTGGAAAGGGACATCATGCTTGGGAGGGTGGAGGGACAGCGCAGGAGGGGAAGACCCTCTATGAGGTGGATTGACTCAGTGACTGGGATAATCGGGATGGGTGTGTCGGAGACAGTGTGATTGGCACAGGACAGAGCAGGGTTTAGGACTATTGTACATAGGGTCGCTATGAGTCACAAGCGACTCAATGGCACATAACAACAACAACAACAAATAAATGAACTAGTAAATGGGGTTTACCGCACAGGAAGGGAAGGCCCTCTATGAGGTGGATTGATTCAGTGACTGGGATAATCGGGAAGGGAGTGTCAGAGACAGTGCGATTGGCACAGGACAGAGCAGTTTAGGGCTGTTGTACATAGGGTCGCTATGAGTCGCAAGCGACTCGTCAGCACATAACAACAACAACAATAAGTGGGGGAAATTTAGGGGGAAATATATTTCCTTATAATATTCCAAGATGTAGTATTCAAACTGTGAAAACCTGAATCAGAAGAGTAGGTAAAAATCTGTGTAGTCTTAACTATCTTTTCTTGTGGTGTAACACCCATCGTTGGGACAGTACACAAAATATGAATGTGAAGTATTGGAAAGCACAGACTGCTTAGATCAGAAATGGCCTAAACATCACCCGGTTTACATTGGGGTTGGCCAAGTGATCTTCCAGTTTTGCATAGTGGGAAGTATAATTACTCCTAAAGCATTATCTTCCACCTTGAGTTGTTCAACTATTAGAAACTTTTCATTTCTATTGAGCTGAAACCTTGTTCCCTCTACGATTCTCATACTGGAATTAGATCTCTCCTTTCTGGGCATACAAATGGTCCATCCTTCAGTGGCTTCATATGTCCTCCCCAGAGGAGGTTTTCTTAGACTCTATGTTCCCAGGTGGCCTCCCTAGAAATTCAGATTCCATGTATCCTCTGGATTATTCAAGAAACTTCTGGTCAGTCGAGAAAATATTTGTCTGTGGTTTCTATCTGTGCTAGAATCCTGTTTTCATTATTTACTAGCTGTATTACTTAGGGCAAGTCACTTAGCCTCTCCTCGATTTCTCATCTCTGAAGACCAGATGAATTATGGAATGACATCAATGACATCATCTATGAAGAGAGCGAAGGTCATTGCAAAGACAGAAGAAGAAGAAAAGGCCAAAATGGATGTCAGAAGAGACTCTGAAAATAGCACTAGATCATAGAGAAACAAAACAAAGGGAAGAAAACAGAACTAAAAGAGCTGAACAGAAGATTCCTGTAAAGATTGTTGTTCTTATGTGCCATCAATTCACGTATGACCCATAGCGACCCTATGAACAACAGATCTGAACACTGTCCTATACTGTCCTCACACTTCCTGACACACCAGAGCCCACGGTGACACTGTATCCGTCCACCTGGTTGACTCCTTCACTGACTCTCTGCCTTGTCCAGAATGATGGCCTTTCCAAGGAATAGCCTCTCCTAGCAATGTAGCAACATGCTAGAAGTATGTGAGATTAAGCGTTATCGGCTCCTCATTCAAGAGTACCCTGGCTGCACTTTCTCTAAGACATATTTGTTTGTTCTTTTGTCAGTCCATGGGATAGTCTTCCATCTTAATTTTCTAGCTCTCAGATGCATAGCAAGTGATTGGAAAGATCATGGTCTGAATAAGACACACCTTAGTCCTCAAGCTGACATCACTACTCCTCAATAATTTGGAGAGATCCCTAAATTCAGACTTTCCCAATACAATATGTCTCCCAGTTTCCTGACTGCTGGTACCAAGGGTGTTAGTTGTGGATCCAAGTAAGATGAAGTTGTTGACAATTTCAATCTTTTCTCCGTCTATCATGTTGTTACTGATTATTACAGTGGTAAGAGTTTTTGTTTTCTTGACATTGAGATACAATCTATATTGAAAGTTGTATTCTTTGATCTTCTGCAGCAAATGTTTCAAGGCCTCTTTACTTTCAGCAAGCAAGGTTTGTCATCTTCATAAGGCAAGTTATTGATGAGTCTTCCTCTGATCTTGATGTCTCATTCTTCTTCATAGAGTCCAGCTTCTCAAATAATTTTCTCAACATATATCTAATAGGGATGGAGAAAGAATATAACCCTGACAAACTCCTTTCTTAATTTTAAACCATGTGGTATTCCCTTGCTCTGCTTGCACAAGAGCCTCTTGGTCCCAGTATAGGTTTCACATGAACACAATTAAGTGCTCCGGGATTCCCATTCTTCTCAATGTCAGCCATAGCTTGTTATGATCCACACAGTCAAATGCCTTTGCATACTCAATAGAGCATAAAGAGACATTCTTCTGGTGCTCTTTCCTTTCAGCCAGGATACATCTGACATCTGCAGTGATATCCCTGGTGCCACAGCCTCTTCAAAATCCCACTTGAACTTCTGGCAATTCCCTATCTATGTATTGTTACAACCATCTTCATCAGTATTGTGCTGGCATATGATAATGGTATTGTTCAATAGTTTCCACACCTGTTGGATCACCTTTCTTGGGTGTGGGAATATTGACCTCTTCCTCCTAGTTAGCCACACATCTGTCCTCCACATTTCCTGGTGAGCCCATTCAGGACTGCATCTGTTAATCGAAGCAAGTCAGTCAGTATCCCATCAATTCCTAGGGCATTACATTTTGCCAATACCTTTAGGGCAGCTTCCACTTTCTCCTTCATTAGCACTGGCTCCTGCTCCTATGGTATTTTCTGAATTTTTTTTTCTATGTCAATCAGTTCTTTTTACTACAGTGACTGTACTCTCTCCATATTCTTTTGATGCTTCCTGGATCATTCAATACATTGCTAATAAAACCTTTCAATATTGCAGCTTGAGCTTAAATTTATTTTTCTGTTCTGTCAGCTTGAGAAATGCAGAAAGCATCCTTTCCTTTTAATTCTCCAATTGCACTTTGCTTTGTCTTCTCGAGCTGCCCTTTGAAATCTTCATGTTTTCCCTTTGCTTTGGGTTCTCAATGCTCTAATGCAATTTTCAGAGTCTCTTCTGACATCCATTTCTGTTTTTTCTTTATCTTCTGTCTTTGTAATGATCTTTTTTGCTCTCTTCATGGATGATGTCTTTAATGTCATCACACAACTCATCTGGGCTTCGATCATTGGTGTTCTATGCTTCAGACCTATTCTTAAGATGATTTTGAATCATCTTAAGTGGCCCATTGTGATTTACAGTCCACTGGGGGCTGGTGGCCTCTTGTTTAAAGCAGTCAAGACCTAGAAATTGGACCTTTGTGATTAATAGTTGGTTGAGGGCTGGGAGCCTTCTGTAGAGATAGTTAACATGACATCCAGTTGAGGACTGCCATGACTGGGAAGCACCTTGCTGATGGTGAATTGTGTCCCATTAACTGTGACAATGATAGTATCTGTGCCATAGGGTGGTTATGAAGCCTGCCTGAGGATTCCAAGTAAAGCACTTAGCATAGTACCAGCCAGGGAGGCATAATAAACTCTCATTAAACGTCAGGTGCCGTTGTCATCATTACCTCTCTCCTCTACCTCTGTAGCACTTCTTCAGATATGTCATCACAAACCATCATAAAAGACTTCTTCTTTTCCAGGCCAATTACCCTCAATTTTCTTTTTTTATTAAAAAAAATCTCTTTCTCACATGACAGGTTCACAGCCTCCATTCACCGACAAATTATCTCTCAGGAGGAGAGTTGGTATTTCTGCACCCCAGAAACTCACAGGCACTGAAGCATCTGATGCAATAAATGTGGATAATTGGGCCTCAGCTCTGAACTTCAGATAGCAGTCATTACTGGTCATAGTAGGCAGCTGTGCATAGGCTCTGATCCCAGGGAAGCCTTCTCATTGAGGGGCTCTATGTGCAAGCTTCTGTAATGAAATGTTTAAACTAGGCAGCAGATAGAGAGGCTGCATTTTCCTGAATGCTTCCAACCTGGTACACTTAGGTGAGAGTGCAACCCAGGTTAACTCATTCAGTTCTTGGAGGTTTGATAGGTTTTCAGCCCTTAGTCATGGTCAATACCATGGGAGCACACACAAGGACAACACTTCCTGGGGACGTGAGAAGAGCTGGGATTGCTGGCTAGTGTGATGTTAGAATGGAGGAGAGAGAAAATAAACATTAATAGCAAAACGATGTGGACTCAGAGGAAGCAAAAACGAAGTCAGGGAAGAAAAATCTGGCCATTGTACAGGAGATATATTTGTCCCAATCTTAATACTGAGTCATGGGTCACTTTTGTTTTCCCCTAAAAGTTTAGACCTGCACTTATATGGTGAAGAACAACTGGAGAAGGCAAAGGGTAAATTCCCTGATAATCATGATACTTGCTATTATTAAGCAACAATCTTCTTAAAGCTCTGGAACATGTTTTGTCACATGCTTAAGAGTGAGACATAAACTTCATGTCACTATTCTTGTCTAATAAATGAGGAAAGTAAAACACAGAAAGACAGTGTCGCCTCCTCAGTGTCCTGCTCCTGTGTTTTGCAATTCCAGGAGATAAACAAAAGTCTTTTTAACTACTTGTCCAGTACAGGGCATTCCTAATGCTGTGACTGGTTTATGGAATGTTCTACTCTTTCACACTTTCTTCAGGTTTTCCCACTTCCTAGAAAGAGGTCTCACAACACCACACATACATTCAAAGCTGCCATGTTCCTCTGAGTATCTCATCCTCAGCTCACATGTCACTCCCTCCATGAAATAATGCTTCATTCCTCCAAGCACTCACGAAGGACCACAGAAAAGTGTCTCGGCTTCAGTAAGACATAGTCTTCACTGGATTCTAATTGCCCTTTATAATTCCCTCAGCATGATGACTTTCTTGAGAGAAGACAAAGCATATGTCCTCATCTTTGTATCCCCAGCATTGCACACAATGTACAGTAGTCAATGGATCCTCCATAAATATTTGTTGAATGGATGGAGGATGGATGGATGGATGGATGGAGGCTGGCTGGATGAAAGGATGGAGGATGGATGGATGGATGGATGGATGGATGGATGGATGATGGATGGAGGATGGATGGATAGATGGATGGGTAGTTGGATGGATGGAGGCTGGCTGGCTGGCTGGCTGGATGAAAGGATTGGATGGATGGATGGATGATGGATGGATGGATGGATGGATGGATGGATGGATGATGGATGGATAGATGGATGGGTAGTTGGATGGATGGAAGCTGGCTGGATGAAAGGATGGAGGATGGATGGATGGAGGATGGATGGATGGATGATGGATGGATGATGGATGGATGGATGGATGGATGGATGGATGGATGAATGGATGGATGGATGGATGAAAAGTCAAAGCTGAAATTTAAAAAGATATTCAAGAAGCTAGTTTTCTATTCTAGTATTATATTCAAGAAAGTTTGCTTGACTTTCTGATGAAAATTAGAACCTTATGATGCTTTTGGTTTAGATCTTATCTATATTCTTTACATTTCCATGATACTTAGCCACATTCTGCTGCAGTTTCCATTGTGGAAATGTTGTTTACCATAGATCTTTGATATACCCCACAGGCAAGTAGCTTGTGTCTCAGATATGACAGTGTAAGCAGAAGGGCACAATCTCCAGATGGCCTGGATGTGCGTTACGGTCCTGTCAGTTACTGAATATATCAATTCCTGGAGTAACCTGGCCTCCTTATACCTCAGTTTGCTGAACTTTGAATGGGGGAAAGAAAGGATTTATGAGAATTGCTTGAGATGCTGCAAAGCAAATGCTTAGAATGCATCGGCACTTCAGAGATTGCCTGGCACAGAGTAAGTGCCCGTTATGTGCACACTCTTCTGTCTTTCTGATTCATACATCTGAGTTTCTGTGAGCTTCATGCCTTTGCCACATCAGCTCATTATTTGGAGACTCAGTTTCTGAAAAGGTGAAGGAAATACTGGGAGTCGTTCTGGAGCCTAAGCAGCTTGGATCCCACTGCGTCCTTCTGTGAGTTGCTTCCCTTTTCTGAGCCCGTCTCCTGTCTGTCCTGACAGCAGATTTGCTGTGATGTTTTCATGAGCTCACCGCCAAGCTCTGAGCACCCATGCTACACTTGGCCTGTTTCACCTGTGAATTGGACTGCAGGCTTCTTGAATACAGGGATTCTTGATCCTTGTCCTTACATGCCTGGACCCAACTTGTTCCCCAGGTGGCCCTTCACCAAGTTTGCCTGAGTTGAAATAAACTCTCCTAAATCACTTAACATGCATTTTGGGGGACTCAGTTGAACTCCTGAACACTAAGCTCCAGAAAGGTTCTGGCCCATTAACCCTGTTCCCCCACAAGCACTTAGTGAACTTAATGATCCTGCTGCCCGCAGCATGGCACAGAGCCCGCTCCCTCCCAGATCACCCCTGGGATCCTCTCTTGGGCACCAGTCGCCTCTAGAAATCTTGGCAGCACAGCATTGCCTGCAGCTTTTGGGGACTTGGGTAGACTCGGTAATCTCAACGGGATGCACTTTTCTTAGGTTCTGAGCAACACAGCTCAGAGGAAGAGGGCTGCTCCTGGAATTGTGAGCTCTTTCTTCAAGCACTTCTCTGCCTAGCCCAGCACCAGCTGATAGCCAACACTTAGCATCTAATGAATGAATGAATGAACTAATGAAAGACTGGATAAGGCACAGTTAGCTTTTTGGTAGTGTCAGTGTCAAAATGCGTAGCACTTAGCTAACAGAAGAGAGCTCTGGGGGCTTAGTGGTAAAGTGTTGTACTGCCAACCAGAGACCCAGGGCTCAAATCCACCAACTTCTCCTTGAGAGAAAGATGGGCAGTCTCCCCCCCACCCCTTTGTAATCGACTGCCTCTGAAAATTCACTGGTTGATCAGCTATGAGTTGGTTCCAACTCGACAGTACACAACAACAACAGAGGAAGAGGACTAGGAAAAACTACTCTTACTATATCCTAATTTTTAAAATTTTAAAAATAAAAGAAATCATGACAGAGCAGTTGAGCACTTGGCATTTTGAACCCACCCAGAGTCACTATGGGATGATGTGCTTCCTTAAAGATTACAGCACTGAGAGTGAAATATCTCAGTCACAAAAAGGACAAATATTGCATAGGGCCACTGTTGTAAAACAGGACTGACATCAGGGTTGAGGGAAGACAGAAAAGCAGAGGAAGAATGATGTATATTGCATTGAACAGATGAGGGAGAGAACTGTTTAAAAGTGGCATATGACTGGGTATTCTTGTCGTTACAGAAGTCCAGAGTGAAGGCTGCATAGTGGAGTGGACTTGGGGGGAGGAATTGCATAACAATGAAAGAGTTTTTCTTTTTCTTTTCAAGGGGAAGAATTAATTGGGAAGGGGGGAAGAGTTGGGGAGGGAGAAAAGTGCAACAATGAATGACTGGAAACCCTAATTCACTGTAAATGTTCATTAAAATTAATAAAAAAACAAACAAAAAAGATTACCACCCTGAAGACCCTAGGGAGCCCTGCAGTCTCTCACATGGGGTGACTGAGTCATAGTCAACAAGTACCACATAATAACGGTGAGGATACCAATGTTTTAAAAAGGAACTCCCTCATGAATGGCTTTACGGCATAAGCATAAAGCAAGGAGAGGGTGAAGCAGTATCTTCTAGCCATTTCCATAAGCACCCTCTCCAACCCTCTGCCCTTCCACACACTCTTACTTGAGAAATAGCTGTAATAGGTGATCAGTGATAACGTCATGGAATTAAAGATTGATGGAAACAGATAATCAGCCCAAAATGGGTCTTAGTGCCAGAAATACTGTTTGCTCCACACTAAGTCACATCAAAGGCCTTCAGCATTTCCCACGGAGGTCAGCAGTTCTGCACGGGGTGCTCTGAGATTCACACCTCTGCCAGCAGCTTTCTGCTTCTGAACTGGACAAGAAAAAGCTACTAAGTCCATTAACATCAATAACCAGAGGAGGCAATTTTGCCTTTTCTGATTAATGTTCAGGTGTGTCCTTCTCTACAGATCCAGCCTCTCCAGGCTTGTGTGGCCATATTTAAAAACACCCAAGGCCCTTTTATTTTGGGGTTTTCTTTCTTCTTCTTCTTCTTCTTCTTTTTTTTTTTTAAATTACGGAACAAGAACTAAAGCTGTAGATTTCTTTCCTGCAAGAGCCTTGGAGGTATCCTGTGCCAGCAGCCTCGCTGTTGCTCTCATCATCCACCACACCTTTAAGCGAGACCTGTGGCCCAAGCTAAACTCAGAAACACTTAGTGAGTGCTAAGGAAGTGTCTTCTCCTCCCTTATTTCACTGTATCATCACACTGTTACTATTTTTATGTTATTATTTCTATGAATGAGGAAATCACTCAGAACCTAGGCTGCTGCAGATCCTTCGACATCTCCCCACCCAAACTCCATCTCCAAGTGTGCATATCTGCTCCTCTGTTTATTCTTTTAACTTAACAACTTCTAACATCTCAAATTAAAAATATCGTTCTTTCTTCATTATCTATGTTGTCTACTGTCTGTCTCCTCTCACTGGACTCTGCGTTCCAAGACAGCAGGAATGCCTTCTGGGTTTTTTGCTCATGGATAGACACCAACCTTAAACAGAAAGTCAGCCACCGAGAACACCTTGACTACATATTGCCCTCATTGTCATTACCTGCTTCCTAGTATACCCTGCTTCTTCTGTCTATGTTTCCCTGGTGGAAAACTGAGGCGAAGAGCCACCTGGTGATTTCTAAAGATGACACAGTGGGCACATTGGCAAGAAAAACCAGATCTCCTCACTGCCAGCCCAATTCTTTGCTGAAATCCCAACTCAATCTCGCCGCACTTTTATTATGCTATAAAACGAATAACTGTTTATGAGTTCATTCCTGGGCACATTATTGCTTTTGCATCACATCAAAGAACTTGAGACAGACCAAAGATAGATCCTACTGATTGTTCTCAAGAAGCTCAACTTTTCCACCCCTCAGGGAAGCTATGTTTAAGGCGCGTTAGGAGGACTAGCGCCAGCCCCAACCAAAGGCTAACAAGTCTACCTTCTTATCAAGGCTGTGTTGATGTAGTGTTTGGTTTTAAGAATTGAAATCAGTCCTCAAAATTGACAACACATTCCCAGACCTATTCCACTAGGCCTTTCCAGAACCATAAAAGTTGGTATGAAGTAAAAATGCTGAGAGGATTTCAGTTTCTTAGTAGATCAGATCAATCAACATATCTGTGGGTATCTTCTAGAGGAAATCCAGGAAGCACGAGTGTGACTCACCCCTACTCTGAATCAGGCAGGGAGTCTGGGATCCTGCTCTTGAGGAGCTAAGATCTGAGAATGCTCACTAACTAGGAGAGTGACAACTTTATTAATAAAACCAAATACAGAAAATAAAGTTTTCAACGCTATTTGTACAGGAGAAAAAAGAGGAAGAGTGACAACTTTAGAAGTAAGGGTGTGTCAAAGTTAAGGATTTGTATCTGACTTTCAAAAAAAAAGGAGGAGGGGGAAAAAGACTCTTGAACTTGGCAAGGAAATACTTCAGTTGAACATTATTTATTATATCACCAGCAACAGAGCACACCTCCTAATCCTGATATTAATTCTTGTTCATTCTGATTTTCAAATTATAGTATCTTGCCCCTGGTGGGAGACACATGTAGAATTTTTGTCCTTTATTTCTGAATCTAAGGCTTGGTGAATCTGCTGTCCAACTCATTTGCCAAGGGTGGGGGACTTAGCTATACTTTCACAAAGCTAACTGGCCCGTGTGCATTAAACCCATGACCTTGACTTGACTAGTCTCACGCTTTAGTAACAGATACACTACACTTTTTCTGTGCAATGATGATAATACAATATAAGTGGTAAGGGGTTAATACACTAAGATGCTGACCAAAATGTTGGAGTCTGAGTTCACCCAGAACTCCCTCGTACCAAAGCCCTGGCTGTCTAGTTCCTAAATCTCAGCTCTTGAAAACCTTACAGAACACATTTCTCTGGCTCACATGGAGTCAACAGAGTAAGTCAGCTCAATAACAATTGTTTCGTTTGATAACAACTGGGCCTCATAAACATCTCTATATTTTAAAAAACCACTCTCTCAAATACATTTGACTTTATATTATTATAACATCTTGCTGAGTTAGAGATGGCTGAGGCCTACGCTCAGAGGAATGATGGCCCAAGGTCACAAAGCTGGTAAATGACTAAGTTCAACTCTGGCTTATGTATCCTACCTGCATTCATCTCAGATATGCGTCCAAAACCAAACCCATTTCCCCACCTCACAAAACCCACTCTCCTTCCTGTTCTCATTTCTTATTTAGTAAGTGTCTCCCAACCACCCAACTTGGTGTCTTCTTGAACATTTTTGTCCTTTCTCACTCTATACTTTTTAATGTTGCTAAGGGTCTTGGTTATTTAAATGTCTGCCCGAGCTCTTAGCTCTTTCTGTTGTAGAAGTGACCTGATTCTTAGCCCCATCACATCCAGCCTGAACTACATGAACACTCAATGGTTTGATTGAGTCACCACATCGCCATGGACTCTTCCTGTGTGCTTGGAGCTAGGAAGACTATTCAGAGGGAAAGCAAAGTATGGTGCCTGGTGCTTCCATTCCGCCTCATAATAATCACTCAAGCAAACATAAAAATACAACTGTAACAGCTTCCACAAAGGGAAATACACCAACACTCTACCTTCAATACCAGCCAGAGTGATATCGCTAAGTCATAAATATGTTCAAGCATACTGTCTACTTTAAAACGTTGCGCACTGCCCTCTGCTTATATGATCACATCCAAACACACTAGCCTGGTAGACATGTCTCTTCACGATCTGGCTCCAATCACCGGATTAAGTTGCAAGCAACACCCGCCCCATTCCCTCTCATCCCTCACTCAGTTAACTCATAGTATGACTAAGCCATAGCTGATTTTTTTAAGACAATTTGCCATTATGCAAACAACTCTGCGTCTTCATTGTTCTACATCTTCACTTACGCAACACTCGTCCAGAAAGGCTGTTCCCCTAGCTGTGCTTGAATATATCCTACATGCTTCCAGACTCAGTTCACATGCCCCCGTCTCCCCGAGATGTAGTCCATTCTTCTACCATGTTATTTATCCAAGCCACTAATACAGCACTTTCTAGATAGTTAACCTCTCTTTCTGTTCTACCAGATTGTGACCTATTTGCTGGCAGGGATTAGGTTTTAAATGAATACAGGCTATGTATTTAAGGATTGGTGGGTTTCTTAAATAACATTGAGCCAGACCATAAATGTGTTATTGTTCTTGTTGTGCACCTTACTTACATAGAGGAAATAAAAATATCTTGGTCATTGTTATAGTCTTCACCCTGGATTTCTAATCTCTTAGTAGCAACGCTTCTCCCCCTGTTTTTCATGCTTGCTTGCTTGCTTGTTTTTTATTCATATGAAAGTGGTTCTCAGTGTCTTCTTAATTTCATATTCTACAAGACACCTTTGATTTTGTAAAGATAGCAGAGATTGTAAGGATCTGGCACGATTTTATTCTGTTGTACCTAGATTAGATTTGCTGTTTGTGGGAGCCAGCGGGACAGCACCCAGTAACAACATCATCTTTGTAGAACAGAAAACTAAAATGTGACTCAGGGGGGAAATCGGAGCTCAAAAGAATTACTGTACAGAAGAAGATGTTGCTCCCCAGATCCATTACTGAAGGGTATGACTAACAGTGGGGTGGTGCCTGACCTGAGGGCTCACTCCTACTCAGCCTTGACCACAGAACTTCCAGCTCACTCCCTCCGTTCATGAGCAGCCTCAACCCGTTACCCCAGAGTCCCAGACAAGCATCATCATCTTCAATGTGTGCCCTAGTTGTAAAAAGTTGAAGAAGCGCTTGAATGTTGACAATAAAGATGGCATTCTGGAGCACCATGGAAACTCGGTGACAAATCCTGTTTTGTTTATCAGCTGCTGTGGAACAAACAAATTCCAAAACCTCATGGCTTTCAACAATGACTCTTTGATTATGTCTCACAGTTCCAAGGGCCAGGAATTTGGGTGGGGCTCAGTGGGGTAACTCTTCGACTTCACATGCCCTTGATTGGGATTCCTCTGTGGTATCTGGAGGGTTGGTACAGCTGATGTACAGAATCAAAGACAACTTTACTCACGTGGCTTATGCCATGGTTTGGGTGAAAGGAGGCTCAGCTGGCCTCCATTCTTTCTCTTCTTTCTCCTGTATTTTTAAGACTTTTCCATGTGGTTTTGCCATTAGGATAGTTGAGCTTCTCAGCAGATCAAATGGAAACTAATTATTGTAGAGTTTGTGCCTAAGACTGGGATAGCATTTTTCCCCCTATCACCCTTCAATGTTCAAAAAGTCAGAAGCCAACCTTGTTGTTATGCACCATCAAGTCAAAACTGACACATAGCTGTCCCTCCAACAGGCTTTCAAAGGCAGTAAAGTGCATAGGAGGAGATTACCTGTCTTTCTCCCTTGAAGGAGCAGGTGAATTCAAACTACAAATGGCAAGGGATATACTCTGCCTGTTAATGGGGAGGAGAGGAGAGTTTGCCAAAGTATATATGACCATCTTTACCTCATTATAGACTGCCAACAAAATGACCCATTGATATAGGTAAGGAGCTTGCTTGAGCAATGGTAAAGCCTTTAACTGCTAACCTGAAGGTCACAGGATCAAACCCTACAAGAGTGAAATATAGAATTTTGTTTCCTTAAAGATTCCTATTAAGTGCCATCAATCAAGTCAACTCTGACTCTCAGTGCCTCTGTGTATAACAGAATCCCATTTTATGCCATCCTTCCAAATGTTTCTGTATCTCATTGAGGGTATTGCTCTTTTGTTTACCTTCTACTTTACCATGTATAATGTCCTTCTCCGGGGATTAATCCCTCCTGATTGTATATCCAACGTGTGTGAGTCTAAGTCTTGTCATCCTTGCCTCTAAAGAACATTCTGGTTATACGTCTTCCCAGATAGACTGGTTTATTCTTTTGGTAAATTTGATAGTCTTTGCCAGCATCTAACTCTTCTAAAGTTTTCCTTGTCTACTGTCCAACATCGCATGCCTGTGAAGTGATGGAAAATACTGTGGATTGACAATACCTTAAAGATTACACCTGGCAAGCCCTATGAGACGGTTCACTCTGTCACGTAAGGTTGCTCTGAGTCAAAATCAACTTGACAGCACTGGCAGCAACAACAAACAATCTGATTTGGGATTTAGACTTTAGATTTAGTGCTTGTAAGGAAGCAGTTGTTTATTCGTTCAGCTATTTAACAAGTATATTTACAAGCTCTTAGCTGCGACGTCCATAACACTTTGCTAGCTACTGGGAAGGATTGAGCAGAATCCGAAAGTCTTCCAGCTAGATGTGAACACACAAAAAAAGCACACAACTAGCAATCCAAGCACATTATAATAACATTAAAGGGGGGATGCACGTTACAGACCAATATGACCAACACAAATGCATGTCGTGCTCTAGCAGCAGTGTAAATGAGCTGGCCCAAGAACAGAGGAAGTGAGACTGCGATGGGGGTGAGAGAGAACTGGAGAGGTCATGAGAGGGTAGACCATATCTCAGGTGTATGCCACGGTCCAGCTCCAGCTGATTGATACCAAGTGGGAAGGAAGAACAGTCACACTAACCCTCACTGGGAGGCGTGGACACAGTGACTGCAGCAAGGGGCTCGAGCATGTCAGAGAGGATGAGGTGGCACAGAATAGGCCAAGGTTCAGATCTGTTGTTCACAGGGCCATTCATTATGGGTTGCACTTGGCTTGACAGCACCTAACAACAACAACAACAACAACATGACCATGTTCTCATTACAGCAGCAGAATCATAATCTCTTAATTTAAAAGAAAAAAAGACAAATACTGCATAGTGCCACTGTTGTAGAAAGGGACTGACATCAGGGTTGGCGTGAGACGGAGGAAAATTGGATAAATTATGTATACTGAATGGAAACAGATGAGGGAGACAACAGTTTAAAAGCAATATATGATTGGGTATTATGGTTATGATAAAAGTCTAGAATGAAGGTTGCAGAGTGGAGTGGACTCGGGGCAGGGGGGAGGGGGATTGTATATCAGTGAAGGTATTTTAGTTTCACTTTTCAAAGAGCAAACAGGGCTGGACAGGGAGAAAAATGCAACAATGAATTAATGGAAATAATAAAATCTCTGTGAATGTTCATTAAAATTAATAAAATTTAAAAAATAAAAAACACATTTAAATGTGATTTGAGTGACAGTTTACAGAGCACATTCTTTTCCCACTCAAAAACTTATACTTGTTTTGTATCATGCCATGAATTACAATCCTCATAGTATTAGAGCAACCTTAGTAGTATTAGAGCAATATTCTTCCTCTTGGCCCATCCTCCCTGGGTTCCCTCTTCCGTTTGCCCATCTTTTTCTCTCCCTTCCTTCTTTATTAACTTTGTTTTGGGGAAATGCTTCCCTTTTAGTCTTATTTGGTTTATTGTCCCAAGAAGCATATTACTCACGGGTGTTATTATTCACTTTCTCAACCTGTTTTTTGAATGGAATGAGTCCATTTCCGGATTTGAAAGGTGTCAAAGGGATTTGCTTTCAGGGGCTCCAACAGTCTTTATAAGACCAGTAAGCCTGGACTTTTTATGACTTCTAATTTTGTTCTGCATTTTTCTCCTCCTAAATTGTAAGTATTGGAATAGAATTCCCATTTAACCTATCAGCCACCAGTTTTTAACTTCTACAATGGACAAGAGTGCTTTAAGAATTCATGAGAAGATTATATAAATATAGACTAGAGAAGTAATATTTAAAATGTAGTCTACAGGCCACTGCCAGGCTCTGAATGGCTTATCGCTAACCCATGATGAAATAGTAAATAACCAGAGGCATACAGTTCAAACCCACCAGCTGCTCTGTGGGAGAAGGATGGGCAGTCTCCTTCCCTGCAATTTACTGCCTCTGAAAACCTGCTGGAGGGTCAGCTATTAATTGGTTCTGACTCAACAGCACACAACAACAATATAGACATTTAGAGGGAGTTCTGGTGGCCAGGTGGATTAAGAGTTGTGTTGCCAATTTAAAGGCAAGCAGTTCTAATCCACCAGGTGCATCACAGGAGACAGATGGGCAGTCTCCTCCTGGGTGATTTACAGTCTCTGAAAACCCAGATAGGCAGTGATGAGTTGATTCTGACTCCATGGTAATGTGTTTAACAGCAATGTAAAATCCAATTAATCAGCCAATTTGTCTCGTTGGTACAAACCAACTTGAGTGTTGTAGGACTTGGTCTGTGAGCTGCCTTTGGCATGAACTACATCCTGTGGGACCACTGTGACTGAGAGAATTTTAAATATATTGGAGCAGAAGGGATGAGTATTAGAGACAAATTAGGGGACTATTGCAAGAGCCTGACATGTGAATGCTGAGAGTAAGAACTGGAAAGGAAAAATTGATGTAAGGAGTATGTATAATAAATGAGAGAGGAGAGGGAGAGGGAGAGGGAGAAAGACAAGGCCGTATTAATGATGTCCTGAATTCTCACACCAACTTGATGCATAATTGATACTTTATAAAAATAAATTTCATGCACACCCATGTTTATCACGGCTTTGCTCACAGTAGCAAGGAGCTGGAAACAACCTAAGTGTCCATCAACAAACAAATGGATAGAGAAGCTGTGGTATATTCACACAATGGAATACTACGCTGCATTGAAAAACAAGGAACTCATGCAATATTATTCAAAATGGGTGACCCTAGAGGGCATTATGCTGAGTGAAGTATCTCAGTCACAAAAGGACAAATACTGCATGGTGCCACTGTTGTAAAAAAGGACTGACATCCGGGTTGGGGGAGACTGAGAAAGATGAGTTCAATAATGTATACTGCACTGAAACATATGAGGGAGAAAACTGTTTAAGAGGGATATGTTATTAGGTATTTTTGTCATGACAGGAGTCCAGAGCGAAGTCTGTATAGTGGAGTGGACCTGAATTTTTCTTTTACTTTTCCAAGAGAGTAGTGTACTATGGGGGAGGATTGGGAGGGGAGAAAAGTGCAACAATGAATGAAAGGAAATCCAAAGTCTCTGTAAATTTTCATTGAAATTAATAATAAATTAAAAAAATAAAATTCAAATAAGTTTCGTTCCTTGAAACAGTTCTTCAAATTACTGACATTTACCCTGATTTTCAGGTAATGGAAAGGTCAGCAGTTCAAATCCCCCAGCTTTTCCTCAGGAGAAAAATTGCAGTCTCCTCCCATAAAGATTTAGAGTCTTGGAAACCTGATGGAGGGTCACTATAAGCCAGAACAGACTTCCTCTTTTTAAAATTGATCATTATGCACATCTGTTCTTCGTTATGGAACATCCATAGACCCTTACACCAGCAGCCCCAGAGTGCTACAATTCTTCCTCTTTTCTGTTTCCTGCATCCTCTACCAGCTACTGCTAATTGTTGCTCTCTGTAGAGCCTTGTTGCTTCTATTTTGATGCCTCGTTTCATGAAATCTGTTCTGAATAAGGATGAAGGGATACTCCTTAACCGCCCCTGTGAAGCAGAGAGCACCTACTGTTATTCTTGAAATATATAAACTTCTCAACAACTTCCCACTAATCATTTAGATATATTTTGCTATTCTAGATTAGGGGTAAGTAGACTGCTTACTTTATTGTCTTTTAAGAACTATGTCATAAATATTTGTGGTTCTGTGAGTCATATTTAAGCAGCTATTCAATTCTGCTGTTATAAGGTGAAAGCAGCCATAAACAATAAAGAAATGAAACAATGCAGCTATGTCTCAATAAAACTTTATTTTAAAAAACAACAACAGATGGATGACAGGTTCCATAGTTTATAAATATCTACATTAGTTTGTTGTTGTTTTTTAATTACTAGACTTTAACTTTAGAAGTAGGGTAGTTTTACTATAATTTAATTTCTTTTTTTATATTTTAATTTCTTAATAAATGAAATAAAATGGTTTTTTCTGGATATAGTAGTTAAATTTCCTTAGTTTGAGAATTCTTACTCAAATTTGTTTGAAACCTTCACATAAATATGCCTAATATAAGAATGCATTAGGATTGTCTTTTGCAAAAGAATTCTTTAATGTGTTAAAGAGCAAAGTTGTTACTGATATTGTTAGTTGCTTCATATATGTGTGTGTATGTATACATATACATATACATATATATATGTATATAGGCTAGGCAATGAATAAACTGAAGAAAAAGGAATAATCAAAGAAACACTGATGCCACTGAACTATAATGTTGGTGAGGAATGTTTAACACTAGGCTGTGAATTGCCAAAAGAACCAACAAATCTGTCTTGGAAGGTATGCAGCCAGAATTCCCCGTAGAAGTGAGGATAATGAGACCTTATCTCCCATACTTTGGACATGTTATAGGAGGGGTCAATCACTGGAGAAAAACATCGTGCTTGACAACGAGCTAGATCGTCACAGTGCCTCCAACAATGAGCTCAACCAAACATAGTAAGGACAGAACATGACCAGGCTGTGTTTCATTGAGTCAGAGCTAACTCTACAACATTTAACAATAATAGCATATAATATGGATTACAGAATACTGTACTTGGTCCAACACTTGGACAGGAGGCAGTCATCAGAACAGAGCGAGGAAACACTGGTTCAAAATTAGAAATGGTGTGTGTCAGGGATGTGTTCTGTCTCCATACCTTTTCAATTTATCTGAAGAATAGATCATTTCGGAGGCTGGGCTTTATGAGGAGAAGTGTGGTGTCAGGATTGGAGAAAGACTCGTCAGCAACCCATGATATGCAGATGACACAACCTTGCTTGCTGAAACTGAGGAGGACTTAAGGCATTTGCTGGAGAAGGTCAGGGCTGTAGTCTTCAATATGGATTGAAACTTAACATCAAGAAGACAAAGTTTCTCACCACTGGGACAACTGGAGTACCATGATAGATGGAGAAGCTAATGAGATTGTTAACAATTTACACTTAATCGGCTCCACAGTCAACAACAGTCTTGACACCAGCAGTTAGGAAATCAAAAGATGAATTGCATTGGAGAAATCTACCCTCCAAAGTGCTGAGGAACAAGGATGTCAGTCTAGAAGCTAAGGTACTTCTGATATCCAGGCCATGGCCTTTGCTATTACTTGCTATGCATCAGAGAGCTGGACAATGACTAAGGATGATAGAAGGATTGATGACTTTGAGTTGTAATACTGGAGAAATATACTGAACATACATACCATAGACTGCCAGGAGAAAAAAATAGGTCTGTCTTGGAGAGGGTGAAACCAAGTCTTTCCTTGGAGGCAAGAATTTGAAACTCTGTCTCACATACTCTGGGCACATGGCCAAGAGGGAGCAGTCCTTGGAGAAGGACATCATGCATGGAAGGGTAGAGGAACAGCACAGGAGAGGTGGATTGACATGGTAACTGGGGCAATGGGATTAGGTGTGTCAGAGTCAATAAGACTGGTTCAGAATAGGGTAGTGTTAAGAGCTGTAGTACATAGATAGGATCACTAAGAGTTGCAGATGACTTCTCAGCACATAAAAACAACAACAATGTATTGCAATTTTATAATCCCTATTTAATCTCTCACTTGACTAATCCCGTCTACACCCCACTACCAACTATTGTTCCACTACACTTACTACTCCTCTCCATTTTATTATATCCTTTTGCTGTCAGGTGCTGCTGATTTCTCTAGAAAGTAGGAACTTTGTCATTGGTAGGTAAGTCATAGGAAGGAAACACAATTTCATTAATGTTATAAATACCTTTAAAGCAACGATAGTTATTTTGCCTTGAATTCAACACTAACTTACTTTCCTTCTCCCTCTATATTTCCAAATCAAATTAAAACACCAAGTTTCCAACGTCCATACCTATAGGAAATAGCATCCTGCACATACACAATTATTAACATGTTTCCTGCTTTGGTGGCCTTTGAAGCTTCTCTGAGACAAAGAAGATCTGTCTCCTTAAGCCTCCTTCACTGAACACTGACTGCACTAAGACGTGAAATGCTTGACAGTATTGCCTTCAGACCCAGATGATGCTACCGAGGGCACACGCTATTACTGTCCACTCCAACGTGCTGCAGAAACAATAACCTTGGCACCAGGCTGCTGGCTGTTCAAAGAAAAGATCTTGACATCCACCCATAGAAGGTGAACAACAGTGTGAAAGAGACTTAGTTGCTGTCTCAAGCGACATTTCAGCCAGCCAGACTTCTGTCTGCATGGAGCGCCTTTCTGTCAGAAGAACATGACTGATTCCACTCCCCGTGTTTTATTCTGTCAACAAGGTAATCCATGTCTTCTTGGGTTCTGTTTTGAATAGTCTATGACTGAGATGAACGAATCCTCAGAGATTCTCAGTGGTTTCCCCTACGACATCATTCCTTCAGATACATAAAAATATATGGCATAAAAAGTACATCTGCATATAATTCAGAAACCCAACTCCCAATATTAAAGCAAGGTTCAAGAATGCTGTTTTCTCATTCTATGCTGAAAACCTTTCTCCTCTTAAGTGGAGGGGTTTTTTTCCTTCCATGGGTTGAGTTGTGCCCCTGCTAAACATACAGGAATGCAATGATATAATGTGGAAACTATGTAAAGTTCACCCATGACCTAATAAACTGAATGATTGCTGAAGGATTAAGAGTGGGATATGACACTTCTGCATCCATCACAGAGAGCTCTGGTGGCCTGGCTTGTGTGGCTAATCCACCAGAAATTCTGAGGGGGAAAGATGGGCAGTCACCTCCTGGGTCATTTGCCATCTCAAAACCCAATGCAGAATCAGCTAGGAGTCTGTTCTAACCCAGCCGCACTAAGTTGAGTTGTAGAGTTAATCCCATCACAGTCCTGATCCAGGCAAGGGAAGTTTTCCTAGGGTGTGACTGCTCTCACTTTTATCTCACTAGAAATAAGAGAAAGAAAGTAAGCACAGAAAGGGTATCAGTATCACTAAAACATGACAGCCAGGAGTGGAGTTCATGCTCTTAGACCCAGGCCCCTGTGCAGGGAAGCTCCTTGACCCCAGAGAAGGCCAAAAATGAAAGAGGTCTTCAGGGAATGCCAGGCTCTTCATGGGAAACAGGCTTTCCCCCAGAGCGACAGAAAGATCCTTTTCTTAGAACTAGCACCCTGAATTTGGACTTCCAGCTTCCTAAACTGCTGTTGCCGTTGTTGTTATGTGCTGTCCAGTCCACTGTGAAGCATAGCGACCCCATGAACAATAGCTCTGGACCCTGCTCTATCCTGAGCCAGTCACATTGTCTCTGACACACTTACCTTCAGGGTGTCCTTCTCAAAGACCGGCCCCTCCTGACTACATGCCCAAAATAAGTGGCACAAAGCTTCAAAATCCTTTCCTCCAAGGAGCAGCTTGGTTTCATATCTCTAGGACAAACCTGTTCATTCTTTTAGCAGCTCATATTATGTTCAGTACTATTCTCCAGCACCACAACTTAAAGACATCAATTCTTCTTCTGTCATCCTTGGCCGTTGTCCAGTTCTTGGATGCATAGCAAGTAATCACGTGGACCATGACCTGGATCAGGTGCTCCTTAGTCTCTAGATTGACATCCTTGCTCTTCAGACGTCCCTGACAGCCTATTTTCCTAATGCAATTCCTCTTTGATTTCCTGACTGCCAGTGCCAAGAGTGTAAAAGGAAAAAAACTCTGTTTGGTAAAGCCATCCAATTGTGTCATTCCTGCTGTAGAGAACCAAGATATCTCCTCTACTTTAGTTGCCGTCTCCTCACCAGAGTTGGCCTAGACTATCTTCATCATAGGACTTACACAGGCCCTCTCTGCCCCTAATAATTCTGGAATATTCATTCCAGTGTGTAGAATGACGAACTAGACAAGGACTTTGGTCAAGATGTCAGCAGATCAAGATTCACGTCCAGATTTTGCACCTCACTATTCTAAAACAGGTCATGCTCAAAAGAATCAACAGTGCAAATTAATAGGAAGGTAAGTTTTGTTTATCCCTTGCTTTGTGACATACTATCACATGGTTTGGGGGGTTTAAAACAACAGCAGATATTACAGGTTTAGCAATCTGGGCACAGCTCACTAGGGATAGATATGTAATCTCTCACATGTTGTCAGTTGGAGCTGGAGGAACCACATCCAAGTGGTTCACTCAAATGGCTAGAAAATTGACACTGTTGTTTCCTAGGAACTCAGCAGAGGTGTCAACCGGGAGCCTCACTTACCTGTCTAGGCTTCCTGTGGCCAGGTTCTAAGGAAGAGGAAGTGGAAGTTTCTACTCCTCCCAAAGATTAGGCCCAAAACTACCAGAAGGTTATTTCTGTCATATTCTATTGGTCAAAGTACTCACAGTTTTGGTTTGGATTCAGATTAGGAGATTAGGTGGCTTAATGGCAAGATATGGATTGAGCCTCAATATCAAGAAGACAAAGATTCTCACCACTGGATCAATTGGCAGCATCAGGATGGAAGGTGAAGAGATTGAGATTGTTCACAGCTTTAGTTTGTTTGACTCCACAGTCAACACTCTTGGCACCAGCAGACAGGAAATTAAAAGATGTATTGCGATGGGAAAGTCTGCTGTTAGGGACCTCTCCAAAGTACTGAAGAACAACGGTGTCTCTCTGGAGACTAAGATGCATCTGATAACAGGCCATGCTCTTTGCAATCACTTTTTATGCATCAGAGAGTTGGACAATGACTAAGGAGAGTAGAAGGAGAATTGATGTCTTTGAACTTTGGTGCTGAAGAAGAGTATTGAGGGTACCATGGACTGCCAAGAAAACAAGCAGATTCATCCTAGAGAGGGTTAAACCAGGCTGCTCCTTGGAGGCAAAGATTCTGAGACTTCATCTGACATGCTTTGGACATGATGCAAGGAGGGACCGGTCCTTGGAGAGGGGCATCATGCTTGGGAGGGTGGAGGGACAGAGCAGGAGGGGAAGGCCCTCTATGAGGTGGATTGATTAGTGACTGGGGTAATGGGGTGGGTGTGTCAGAGGCAGTGTGATTGGCACAGGACAGAGCAGGATTTAGGGCTGTTGTACATAGGGTCGCTATGAGTCGCAAGCGACTCGACGGCACATAACAACAATGGCAAGAAGCCACACTGCACTCCCAAAGGCATGCAGTTCGGAATCCACCAGCTGCTCCTCAGGAGGATGCGCAGTCTCGTCCTGTCTGGTTTACTGATTCTGAAAACCCACTGGAGGGTCAGCTATGAATCTGCCCGACAGCACATGCAGCAACAACTATCAATGCATTTGCTGTAAAGAATTATGTGCTGCTCTCTTTCACATACAGAGAATAGCCCAGCATACTCCTTTCAATTCTATTCTGGTTCAGAGCAGTCTTTCATCAAATCTCTGAGGTCAGAAACCTTTATGGGTGGAGACTGACCATCTTCCCACCACTGGTGGGTTAGAACCACCAACCTTTCTGTTAGCAATGCGACATGGACCACAGATGCCACCAGGGATCCTCATCTCTCACACAGTATGTGGGGAAAGACAAATTTCTCTTGAGGGCATTCATAGTTTCATAGTTTCTGAAGTGTCTTATCCAACAAGAAGCCAATTTAAATCCAGAATCTTATCACTTCCCTGAAAGATGATATCTAACCCTCAAGCACTACTGTGAGATTTATCACAATCTCACTTTAGTGATTAGAAAGAAAGAGATTAGAGCTTTGATAGGCATCTAATGGGGACAAGATTTATGCAACTTTTTTTTTTCACTTTCTGACAATTTCTGAATTAAACATGTTATGATTTAGGAAAATTATAGTCACATAAGAGAGCTCGGGTGGCCTAGTGGGCAGGAGTTGAGCTGTTACCCCAAAGACAAGCAATTTGAATCTACCAGTTGCTCCACAAGAGAAAGACGCACAGTCTCCTCCCATGCGAAGTACAGCCTTTAAAACCCACCAGGGGCACAGCTTTGAGTCAGTTCCAGCTCAATGACAATCAATGGGCTTAGGTCATAGATTAATTCTGGAGGTGTAGTCTGCAGAGAATTGTGTTCTACATTATGCAGATGACACAACCTTGCTTACTGAAACTGAAGAGGAGGTCTTTCTCTCTCCTACATCCCTCCCCCCAATTTCCCTCCATGATATATTCAATCCTCCTCTCCAGCACAATTCAAAGGCATCGGTTCTTCTTTGGTCTTCCTTACTTACTGTCTGACTTTCAGATGCATACAAAGCAACAGAAAATGCCATGGTGCACTTAGAACAGGTGCACTTTAGTCTTTAAACTGATAAGCACTTTAGAGAGGCCTTGACAGCACATGTCCCCAATGACACGCGTTTTATTAGTTTGTTTGCCCTGTTGTTATTGTCTTTGTTAGGTGCTGTCAAGTTGACCTCATAGCAACCCTATGAACAGTAAATCTAACCCCTGCCCTATCCTGTGTCAACGTTACAGTCTCTGACACACCCCAGCCCATTGCTGCAGTCACAGTGCCAATCTACCTAGTTAAGGTTCTTCTTCTCCTTTGCCGTTCCTCCACCTTTCCAAGGAATAGCCTCACCTAGCTGTATGTCCATAGTATGAAAGACAAAGCCTTGACATCTTTGCTTCCAAGGAGCACTCTGGTCACATTTTTTTCCAAAACATATTTGTTTGTTATTTCAGCAGTCCATGGAATATGCAGGACCCTTCTCTAGGATCACAACTCAAGGCATCAATTCTTCTCTGTCATCCTTATTTATTCACTGTCCACCTCTCAGATGCATTTTTGGTTTGTTTTGCTTTTCCAATGGCATCTCATTATACAGCATCTCCTTCCTCCTCCTCCTCTGAGAACATTTTGGAGACTCCATTGCTCTGGGGAAAAAAGGAGCAATCAAGGAATAGATATCTTCTTATTAAAAATGTCTAAATGATGTAAAAAGCTACTTTAACAACCCCAGGTCTTGTATGAGCTCCTGATGATGTTTCCATTGCGAGGGATCACGCAAACCAATTGAGACTAAAGTACCAAGGTGCCATCCTGGATCCCTCCGTTACTAACACTATGATGCAGCCAACTTCCTTGTGCCTCAGTTTCAAATTAGGCCTGGTCATCATCCAAGCACCCTCAAAGCTGTCGTCAGGCTTATATGAATTTGTACATGCAAACTCTATGGAAACAATGCTTCCTGGCATATTGCAAACCAAACTTGCTACTGTTGAGTTAGTTCCAACTCATAGCAGCCCCCCGCTGGGTCTCCTAAGCTATAAATCTTTCTGGGAAGAGAGTGTCCATCTTTGCGTGCAGGGCAGCTGGTAGAATCGAACCAATGACCTTTTGGTTAGCAGCACAACACGCAATACACTACACCACCAGAAACGTTAACTATTCTTATCCTTTCTTTTCTTTGTACCTGTTTCTTCATGCAAATGCACATAATAATCACCTAGCCCATTTCTCCTGGACTCTGGCAGAATAAAATGCAATTAAATGTGTGAAAGCAATTTGGAAGTTGTGTGCTGCGTCATGCAAGTTGGTGGCAGGACTGCTAATTAATGCAGCCCTGGCTGAGAGACATCCCGGAGCCTGGCAGGAAGAAGGCCTTCCAACTGCTTTGTTCCGGTGCCACCTCCTGCTAAGTATTTGCCTTTTTATTCCAAATATACCAAATTGGACTTTACCTTTAATAAGATTTGGGAAAACTGCCCTTAACAAAACGGATTGTCATAGTGACTGTAACGGTGGGCTCGAGTCCACCTGAAGTTATAACCTGAAGTTATACTCCAGGTAGTGGAAAGATGGCTCAACATAGGACAAGGTTTAGATATGTTGTTCACAGCGTTGGTATGAGTCCTGGTCAACCTAAGTGCACCTAACAACCCCATAAGGGTCACCTGGGATTCCTAGTGTTGATTCTGAGCCAGTATATCTGAGGTGGAGATGTAGATTCTCATTCAAATATAGATTCTCATTTAGTATGTCTGCCATACAACTTCTCAGCAAGGCTGGAATGAACTGGTTGGAACTCAATGAGAAACAGAGAGCTCAAGGATTACCAGGCCACTGGCCGCACTCAGTGTATGTACTCATTGCTCTGAAATCAGAACTGACTCGTAGCTGATCCTCCAGCAGATTTCCAAAGCTGTAAATCCCAGAGGTGAAGATGATCTACCTCTGAGTCCCCAGTGGATTCCAGCTGCCAGAGAAGCATGGCATTTAGGTTGGCAGTGCTGCTCCCTTCGACTAGGCCGCCTGAGCTGTGTGAACGTGAGTGACTTCTCTGGACGGAGGAAGTCAAGGAGCAGGCCTTCCAGGAACCAAGGAATCACTGAGCAAGAAAGGAATAAAGCTGATCACACCATGTAAGCAGGATCATCTCAAACATTATCGTCTCAGGCCTGGACTCTATTACCTGAGCTCCCAGTAACCCCTAATGTTTCCTAATGTTAGGTCCCCAAACCTATTGCTGTCAAGTCGGTCCTGATTGACAGTGACCCTGTCGACAGAGTAGAACAGCCCCAAGTTCCTAGCCTATGAATCTTTGCAGAAGTGGACTGGCAGCCGCAGAGCAGGCTCCTAGGCTTAAACTGCTGCCCTCCTTAGCCAACGTGTCACTAAGACTCTTTAATTCTGTGTCAAATTTGGTATATTGCAAAATAAAGCCCTTCGTTGCTAACTGAAAAGTCAATGGTTTGAACCCATAAGCGTCTCCAAAGGAGACAGACGTAGCAGTCTGTTTCTGTAAGGATCCCAGCCCTGGGGACTTCTATTCTGTCTCCTGGAAGGTCAGAATATGTCAGAATTGGTGCTAGGCCAATAGGTTTGGTTTTGGTTTGGGGGATATCTGAGCTATTTCCATTTTCTCGTATGTCCCAGGCCAAAGGGCCAAAGCCCACAGAAAACAAATAACCTTGACATCTAATTTCAGGATGCTAGACAAACCCAAGGTTCCAAAGGGGCAAAGGAACCCAAGGAACCGAAGGGGCCCACTTCCAAGGAACTCTTTTTCTTAAAATTTCTTGTTTGAGGGTATCAACTCCAAGAAATTTGGTAAACAAGATAATCTTCTGTCCTTCCTAATGTTTACGAAACCCTTTCCTGATTATTGTTTTGTACACAGAGAATCTGGAAACATGGTAGAGAACAGCAGGGTGCCCTCAGCTCTCCCGGTGAAAAGCTGAGTGGGATTAGGGGGAAGAAAAATTTAAAACATTTACACCATAGATGGTATGATTTCTGACTTCTCCTTGTTTTTCAGGTTTCTACTCTGTCAGTTTTCTTTTTTCACTAACTCTCTCCAAGCCACAATGTTGTACTCTACAAAATGGTAGCCACTATGCACACATGGGTATTTCAATGGAAATGAAATAAAATTCACAATCAACTTCTTCCATTTCCTACTGCATTTCAAGTTCTCTATAGCTGTGTGGGTCAGGTGACCGCTGTAGTGAACAAAGCAGATGGTAGTTCTGTCATCACAGAAAGTTCTACTGGGCAGTGCTGCGAGCAGAATCACAGGGTTGTCCGTGACTAATTGGCTGTACAAACGCATCCCTGCTGAGAACATCTGGCCTGATGATGCATTCTCTCTGAAATGCATATTCTCGTATTCATGTGATGGAAGGCCTACAGTCAGCTAGTGTCTTGTTCAAAATGACCATCAAGTTATTTTTTTCTCTTTGGTTTTTGCCATTCTTTTCTCGGTGAGCAATTGCAAGAAAGAAGAAGATATGTGCATGAATTGTCGCAGAGACTTTAAAGAGTTCAGATACTCACACACAATGAAATCCCCAAGTCACTTCCTATTAGGGACCGTGGTCCATATTGCATAGTGAATTCTGCAGTCTTTGATCTTCTACAATAAGACTTCAAGCCCTGCTCACTTTCTGCAAGCAAGACTATGTTGTCTGCATAACAAAAATTATTCTTGAGTCTTCCTCCAATCCTAATGAAGTCCAGTTTCTCAAATAATCTTCTCAGCATACCGATGGAATAGGTATGGAGAAAGTATACAAACCTGACGCACACACACCTTTCCTGATTTTAAAGCATGAATTATTCTCTTGCTCTGTTCATACAAACAGCCTCTTGGTCTAGGGATTAAGTTTCACATGAGTACAGTATTCTGGGATTCCCATTCTCCTCATTATTAACCATAATTTGTTATGGCTCACACAATCAGATGCCTTTGCATTGTCAATAAAGCACAAATGCAATATGGATTGCATCTCAATTAAGAAAATATAAATTCTCACCACTGGACTGATAGTCAACATCGTGATACATGGAGAAAAGATTAGAACTGTTAACGACTTCATTTTATGTGAAAGACAGTCAATACATTTCCGCAGTCAGAGATCAAGAGACACATTGCACTGGGAAAGACTGCAGTCAGGGATCTCTCCAAATGATTGAGGAGCAATGATGTTAGTTTGAAGACTAAGGTGTGCCTCATCCAGGACATAGTCTTTTCAGTCACTTGTTATGCATGCATCTAAGAGCTACTTAGTGAATTAAGGATGGCAAAAGAAAAATTGATGCCTTTCAATGGTGGTGTTGGAGGAGAGTACTGAATATCCCATGGACTTATCAAAAGAACAGCTAGATCTTGGAGAAGGTACAGAGTGCTCCTTGGACGCAAAGATGAAGAAGCCTTGTCTCACATACTTTGGGCATGTTGTGAGGAGAGGCTATTCCTTGTGGTGGTTTATCACGCTTGGCAAAGTGGAGGGATAGCAAAAGAGAAGAAGACGCTAAACCAGGTGGATTGACACAGTGCAGCAACGGGCTTGAGTGTGTCAGAAATTGTGAGGATGACACAGGATGGTACAGGGTTCAGATCAGTTTTTTATCAAGGCACTATGAGTCATACTCAACTCGATGGCACTGAACAACATCTGTCTTGGGAAAAAGCAAGGCTGGTGAGCCTTTGTCATACATACTCCTGTTGTCAGGAGGGACCTGCTCTTGGAAAAGACATTATGTTTGGGGAAACAGAAAAGAACGTTTTCAACCGCAACCTTGGTCTTGAGCACAAGAGAGATTATAGGGATAGCACAGGCTTGCCCTGAGGTTCATATGTTGCACATAGGGATCATTATAAGTCAGAAGAACTCTATGGCACCTTACAGCAACAATGACTTCCAAGTAGATGCTGCCTATCTTTTCATAAATGACTGTCTTCATTTATGCAGGTTTTTTTCTTATTTGTTCATTTGTTCAACAAGCTTCCAAAAGCACCTTTGAATGTAAAACCTTCTCCAACATACAGAAGGAAGTACCGTGTGCAGAGCTGTAAGAAGTACCGTGTGCAGAGCTGTAAGAAGCACCGTGTGCAGAGCTGTAGTGCTTAGTGAACTTGAGAGCAGCAAACCTGTTGAAAATGCACATTCCTGGGTCCCTCCCAGACCTTTCCAGTTGCATCAGTCTTTCTAGTGGCAGAAACCTAGAATTCTGTAAAGCTTTCCAGTAAAATTTGAGAAACACTGGTCTAGAGGCAAATGCATCATCTGTTAATTCAAATGCAGAATGATGAAAGGAATGATGTAGATAAGAAACTCCATTAGCCTAGAACTTTGTTATTGTTGTTGTTAGGTATCATCAAGTTGGGTACAACTCATAGTGACCTTACAAACAACAGACCTGAACCCTGTCTTACGCTGTGCCGTCCTCATCATCTCTGGTACACTTGAGCCCATTGCTGCAGTCACTGTTTCAATTTATCTCGTTAGGGGTCTTCTTCTCTTTCGCTGACTCTCTATTTTTTTCAGTCATGATGTCCCCTTTCCAAGGAATAGCCTATCTTAGCAACATATCCAAAATATGAGACGAGGCTTCTCCATCCTTATCTCCAAGGACCACTCTGCCTGCACTTTTTCTAAGACATACCTGTCTTTTGGCAGCACTTTAGCTCAATAAATAAATGATGGTTGACTGATGAATCAACCTTTTAAAAGAAAGCAGTACTGAAGTGATGGCCCACATTTAGGACCCAGGACTGTGAATGGGAGCCTATGTTACATGGCATTGCTACAAGAAACACCATCAGCAAATGGCTTTAACAAGCCAAAATGTGTTTAGTTATGTGGCTAGATGGCCAAATTCATAATCCTGGTCCAAGGGGTAGACTTTCTGTCTCTACTGGTTCTGGAGGAAGGTGCTTGTTTCAGCATCTATAGATGTGTGATTCCCTAGAGAGCCCCAGAGGTCTTAACCTTGTACAGTGTCAAGGAGCTTCTCAGTGCAGGGACCAGGATCCAAGGGACACACTCCCCTCCTGGCAAGTCTTTGTTGGGGATGTTATGGTCACCACTTTCTGTTTCTTTCTCTCATTTCATCTTTTGTGAGGTACGAGGTTGTACAAGCCATACCCAACTTCAACTCTCCGCACATCTGATCAGTGCTGTAATGGGATTAAGGATGTGGCTTCTGACCCTTACTCCTTTCACAGTTGTTTGGCCTATCAGGTCACGAGGAATCATTATAAAACTTCCACATTAACTAACCTGAATTTAAAGCTACACACAACAAAAACCCTCAAACATACTGCCATTGATTTGGAACCATCTCCTAACTAACCCTCCACTGAATTTCTAGTAAACAGCACAAGAGGAGATTGCCTATCTTTCTTCCGTGGAGCTGCTACTGGAGAAAGATATGACCTTTAGGTTGTCAATACAACCTCCTCTGGACTATGAAACCAGAGGTCCTTTATGATCTCATTAAACACGTGTGTTGAGTGGCACCATTGAACCCATGACAGTGTTATAAAGCCTGCTCAGATCTTGCAGTCCCTCCTGTCTACTTTACTCTAAAATCCAATATTTGGATCATGGCACTATATTACACCCAAGATTTTCTTATAGGAAGGGGAGAGTCCTATAAACCAGATTTCCCCACCGCCTACACCAGTCCTCTCTGTCTAAGGGACACACACAACTATTTAGGTAATGGGGAAGTGTGGGTGCTTCCGTGGACTTGTGACAGACTGGTTTCATGAGAATCATCCAGATAGTTTGTAAAACACAGAATCTTCCAGACCTCCCCTGATGGACATTCTGAATCAGTGGAAAAGGAGGCGAACTGGTCAAAGTAAACATTTTAGGAAGATTTCTAAGTCTGAAGCAGTTAAGTTTGAGAACATCTGCCCTAAATGTCATAGTTCGTAAACCTCGAATCCAGAGATGAAGTGAAACACCCAAAATCAGAATCAGAGTTCTTTTCCAAGAGGGTATTTTGGCCTCAAAGTGCAGCCTGGCACGTTTACTTAGAGTAGAAGGGTCAAGTGAGTGAATGAAGGGTTTGAAAGAGGAAAAAGAAGAAGAATTAGGAAAAGAGGTACTTCGTTCACATAAGTGAATTCAGAGAGAGAGAATGTGTGTGAATGTTCGGGGGGGGGGGGGCGCATCACTCCCCACCTGACCGCTCTAGATTTCCCCAGAGAAAAGTGGCAATCCAAGCTAGTGTGCACTGCAGAGCCAGAATACAGAAACACTATTCTTCACACCTTCAGGAACCAGTCACATTGTGCTGTTGTTGAGCCAAAGAGTCAACTATGACTCATAACGACCAATGAATGGACAGCAGGTCGAAAGCCATCCTCATCATCTCCACCAGGCTGGAGGGCACTGTTGTCGTCACTGTATCACTTCATCTCGTGAAGTCTTCCTCGTTTTTCACTGACCCTATATTTTCCCAAGCATGATATCTATTTCGAAGGACTGGCACTGCCTGACATGTATCCTAAGAGGATACATGTATTTAAGATACAGGTATCTAAGTATTCTAAGAGGATTTTAATTAGAACAATAAAATGAAAAAATGAGGGAGGGTGGGGGAAGGCCTTCCTGCCCCCATAGCCCATTTTGTTATTAATAATTGCCTGAAATATATTTCTGTGGAGGCTTGATACCTCTTATTTTCTGCTTATCATTTCTTAAATCAGTAAACTCCTGACATATTATAACTATAACCAGCTCAAGGGCCAGGGATCTCTCCTTCTTATAAAGACGGCAGCATCTGTCTTTCCAACTGTGGGGCCCTTTGTCTCTGAAGTGAGGGTTAAAATATCTACCTTGAAAAAAAAAAGATATCTACCTTGTTGGGTTGCTGCAAAATGAGCACATGTTTTCTAGAAGATGCTCACTGTTATGGTGATTCTTCTCCACAACGAGAGCCTCACTGGTGAACACTGTTAATGCACGCTGCTGCTAACCAAAGGCTGGCTATTCAAGTCCACCCAGAGGTGCCTCAGAAGAAAGAGCTGGCAATCTACTTCTTCAGAATCAGCCACTGATAAGTGAAGTCAGTCACAAAAGGGGAAAAAAATATTTTGTAAGGACCACTGTTTTGAAAAGCTCAGGAAAGGGTTACACACAGAATCAATTTTTGAAGACTAACGGGGATAGGAAAGGACAGAGTGAGGAGGAAAAATGAGTGAATAGGTAAGTATTAGTATTAGTATTAGTATTAGTATTAGTATTAGTATTAGTATTAGTATTAGTATTAGTTGCTGTTGTTGTGTACTGTTAAATCAGAACCAATTCATATCTAACCCTCCAGTGAGTTTTCAGAGGCTTTAAATCACAGGGGAGAAGACTGCCCATATTTCTCCCACAGAGAAGCTGGTGGATCCAAACCGTGTGCTTTTGGCATGGCAGCGCAGCTCTTTAGCTCTAGGTGGCCAGAGCTCCATGAATAGATGGTGGGCACATGTTAAGATGGGTGAGGAGAAAGGCAATATCCAGTAAGAGCATGAGCGATGCAATATCACTAAAGAAAGGAAAGACACAGATAGGAATAGAAGGATTAATGGAAATCAGAATTATAAGGAGGAAGTGAGAAAAGTATGATTATATTCTGGGTATTAAAATGTATGATACTAAACAAAATGTATATGAATAACTGAATAAAAAGTCATTTTCTTTGTAAACTTCCAAGCAAATCAATATCTATCTTTATCTCTGTCTTTGTCTCTGTCTCTATCTATATCTATCTCTATATCTATCTATAAGCTATCTATAATCTATATCATCTATACTGATTCTCCCTCCCCCTCTCTCCTTCTCTCCCTCTCCGATGAGGCACAATTCCACTCCAGCACACTCCGGGTCACCATAAGCCACAGTCAATTCGATGACAACATTGTGATCTCTACTAGGGGTTATAATAAATAACAGGAGTTCAGTGTAAAGTGGTTAAGTGCTTAACTGCTAATACTAATACCAGTGGTTAAACACACCAGATACTGCACCATAGAAAGATGTGGCCATCTGCTTCAGGAAAGAGCTCAGTCTCACAAATGCTATGGGGGTATACACTCCAATATGAGATAAAAAATTTTAAAAGTCTATGAGGAAGTTCTGTTCCATCATATAGGGTTGGTACAAGTCAACATCAATGCAGTGGCAACACATTTTGGTTTGTGAATAAAAAGGAAGCTTCTGGTTCCAGACTACTGTTTATCCTTTGTTTTATTGCCCCTAACTCATACCCTCCACCACCTGATACCCTTCCTGTTTGAGGACCTGGTGTTCATCTTCACGTAGTTAGAAAGCAGGGCTCCTTAAGTATACGCTTAGGAAGCAGACATTCCTCCCCAGGCTCTGGGGGCTGGTAGTAGCTGTGCCACCAATTCCTACTCCCACCAAGAGGCTGGTAACAGAGTTCCGTCTTATCACTCCATAAATCCTCCTTGGTCTTTCTTTTATCTCCTATCATCTTCCATACATTCTAATTAATTAATTGAGCATACCTGTCTAAATCATCCAATCTTGATTCTTAGGTGCTACTGAGGAGTCTAAGAGTTAGGGATGATTTAGTGTGAGAGGTTTTGATTATATTGAATACAAAGTAAAGTGAAATGAACAAATGATTAATTGTAGAAGGGAGTGGAGTTTGAAATTAGCCATATTTCCTGTACACACAGAGGCAGCTTACACAGGCTTTTATCTTGGCCTATTTTGGGAGTGATATATTTGGCTCAGAAACAGGACTAAAGGATAACTAGGGAACCTGCATGCTTTAAACCGATCTCCCAACCTCAGCACTGATGACATTTTGGGCAGGATAACTTTGTTATAAAAGACCGCCTCAGGCATTCCGAGAGGTTTTACACTATCCCTCTTCTCAACCCAGTAAAAGCCCTCCCTCCTCCAGCTGTGACAACGAAAAAGTTCTCCACACATTGCCAGATATCCTCTGGGGGAGAAAAGGATACCCAGTTGAGAACCATCACTGTAAACATTGTTATTTTGACCCAGAGTAACCCCCTGTGACCGAGGAGAACTGCCCTGTAAGGCTTTCTATGTGTAATCTTGTTGGGAGAAGATTCAGATCCTTTTCCGGAAATGCTCCTGGATAGATTCAAACAATCAACCCCTTGGTTAGCAGCTGAGCACTTACCATCGCATCCCAAGGCTCTGTGCTATAAACACAGACCCAGAGTTGTGAGAGAAGCCTCTTATTATGGTGGTGTATGCGTAGGATGCACCCTTGTTGAACACGCCTTTACACACATGGTTGAAGACCCTGTTTCCTGCATTCCTGTTCAAGTGAAGGGACTTGTTTCTCTACACACGTTTCTTACGGAGTCGGGAACACATCAGAGGACAGAGCTGGTTCTAAGCTCAGCTGGAAGGACTCTAACAGCATGATTGGGATGAGTTAACAGAAAGGGCCTCCGTCTCTCCAGGTGTGTTAGAGGCAAACGGGGCCCACGTGGCACAGATTAAAGTGACATGCACGACAGCAAATGTTAGTGGGTATGTTTAGGTGCTCAATAATTGACAGCTCCGCTTATCATTGGCTGTTAGGCTGGGTGCCGTGAATCTCACTCCTTTGGAATGTGTGCCTCACCCCGATGGCATTTATTCCACGTGAACACTCCACCTTCAAAGGTCTCAGACTCCATCACGTGAAAAGATACTTTGCCATAGTAGATAGGGCCTTTGTTTCTGAACAGAAGACACTAAACAGTCCTTTAAGTAATCAGGTCCTGTGTCTTCTTGTCAGTCTCTCAGAGCTGGAACAGACACTATCTTTCTTCTCCAGATCCTTCAGCCCTTTGCTGCTGGCATGAGAAAAGGCAGAGCGGGACACACTCAATCCCATATCAGTTCTCGAACTTTCTGCCAAGCTGATCATTGGCTCCCAGGCCAGCCACTTCCTGCCTTTGAAGTGTTTGGTGTGGATTCTCCTTATCATGGAGCTCTCTGTTAATGTCTGAACTAATCTGGGGGCGGATGCAAACTCGGAGTGTGGACCTTGGCAGGCTGGCAGTCAGGAGAGGTTATCTTGTGTCCTGCCGGGTGCAAGGACCTGGCCGCGGAACATTTTGTTTCTTTTTCCTGGGGCCCTATTGTGGCATAAGGACCTTGTTCTATTTGTATCTCTCATTTCTCAGAAGAATTTAGAGACTGATAGGAATAATAATGACAGTAATAAAACAGTAACCACCACTATCATTTCTTCTCTATTTACCAAGCACCAAGCAAATGCTTTTCAAGTAAGCCCATTTTGTCCTCAGAGCAACACAGTAAGGTAAGGTTGTGGTACCCATTATAGGTGATGATTACGCTCTAAAGAAACTAACATTTTTCAGCCTCATATAGCTGCTAAGTATCGTACCTGGAGTATCAGCCCGGGCCAAACTGAATCTAAGGTCATGTCCTTAACCACTGGCTTCTCACGCTTCCTTTTTTTTTTAAACCATTTTATGAAACCATTGAGACTAAAATGGTGATTGGTTCCAGAAATGCCTACACTAACAATGTTGGCCTTACTCTTACAAAGTGCTTTGGCTCATACAAGCTGAATAAATGAAGGACTTCTTCCACCCACACACAGCCAAAATCAACATGGTGACTCGATCAGAATAACCACAGCATTAACTGTAAAAGCAACAGAGTTAAGAATTCACTGAATTCCATGAAGAAGTAGGCACAGGGGGTCTGGCAGCGTACTTTTGATCCCAGTATTCCACTCCTTACGGCACTCACCAAGCTCATCTTCCCACGTCACTCCCTAACTTGGAGTTCGTCTGTGACCTCTACTGCTTTGTCTTACAGGACTATCTCTGTTTTCTCCAATATTAATTAGTTTCACATTCAATTTTTTTCCTTGCTGAGCATGGTTGATCAATAAACATAAAATCCTCTTTAGGAGATAGGAGAGTGGGGGAAATTCTGAATTCTTCAAATATATATGCTTGTGCCTGTCAAGTCTTTTAGGGAGCTCCAGGGGCTAAGTGTTAAGGAATTGTGCTCCCAACTTAAAAATCCTAAAAACCTGGTTAGAATCTACCAGTTCCTTGAGAGAGAGGGTAACAATCTCATTTCGTGGGATTTATAGCCTCTAGAAATCTACAGGTAGACCAGCTATGAGTCAGTTCCAACTTGATGGCTCATAACAACAACAACATTATGTGTGCACATCACTGGCAGGAAACACACCAGAGCTGAGAATATTGGTTTGGTCTTAGTTAAAATGATCTTCACCTTGGACAAATAACACTTCTCAGCCTTAGTGTCCTTGTGCATAAAATGGACACAGTTATCTGTCCTTAAAAGAGTATTGTGTGACTATCAGTGAAGAACTTTACAAAGAAAGGGTTTAGATTGTGCTTATGATAATTAAAAGTATAATATGCATTCTTTACTAATTAAGTCAAACTATCTTTTGATTTGAAGATTTCTAGGGATATTTTAGACTTGTTGTTGTTGCTATGTGCCATCGAGTCGTTTCCGACTCATAGCGACCCTATGCACAACAGCCCTAAACCCTGCTCTATCCTGCGCCAACCATACCGCCTCTGACACACCCATCCCTATTACCCCAGTCACCGAATCAATCCATCTCATAGAGGGTCTTCCCCTCCTGCACTGTCCCTCCACCCTCCCAAGCATGATGTCCCTCTCCAAGGACCCGTCCCTCCTGGCAATATTTCCAAATTATGTCAGACGAAGCCCCAGAATCCTTGCCTCCAAGGAGTAGCTTGGTTTAATCCTCTCCAAGATGAATCTGTTTGTTTTCCTGGCAGTCCATGGTACATTCAGTACCCTTCTCCAGGACCACAGCTCAAAAGCATCCACTCTCCTTCTGTCCTCCCTAGTCATTGTCCAACTCTCTGATGCATACCAAGTGATTGCAAATACCATGGCCTGTATCAGGCACACCTTAGTCTCCAGAGAGACACTGTTGCTCCTGAATACCTTTGAGAGGTCCCTAACAGCAGACTTTCCCATCGCGATACGCTTTTTGATTTCCTGACTGCTGGTACCAAGAGTGTTCACTGTGGAGCCAAGCAAACTGAAGCTGTGAACACTCTCAATCTCTTCGTCATCCATCCTGACGCTGCCAATTGGTCCAGTGGCGAGAATCTTTGTCTTCTTGACATTGAGCCTCAGTCCATACTGAAGGCTGCAGTCCTTGACCCTTCGCAGCAAGTGCATGAGGTCCTCCTCAGTTTCAGCAAGCAGGGTTGTGTCATCTGCATAGCGCAGATTGTTAATAGATCTTCCACCAATCCTGATGCCACAATTCTCCTCATAGAGCCCAGCCTCTCAGATAATCTGCTCTGCATACATGTTGAAAAGGTATGGAGACAGGATGCATCCCTGGTGTACACCCTTCCCAATTTTGAACCATGCAGTGTTACCTTGCTCTGTTCTGACTACTGCCTCTTGGTCCAAGTATAGGTTTCGTATTAGCACAATTAAATGTTCTGAGGTTCTGGTGGCCTAGTGGCAAGAAGATACACTGCAATCCCAGAGGTGCACAGTTCAAATCCACCAGATGCTCTGCTGGAGAAGGGGCAACAATCTCCTCCTGTACCAGTCAAATCTGATTTGACGGTACACGCACAAATATAATTTTTTTAAAAAAAGGAAAATATTTTAAATAACAACTATTAGAATTAAGAACTAATTCAACCAAACCCACTTCTCACACATAATGACTTTCCATTGCATTTCTGAGGCCATAAACCGTAATACAAGGAGATGGCTCATATTTCAAGAATTTGTCTGAATTATATTCAAGTGTTTTGTAAGGTAGAACTTGTAAGTGACGAACTTGGATATATGGCTATTGAGATTGCCAACCAAGATTTTAAAGAGATCACATGACTTATTCTTAATGCTTGTAATAAAAATGAGAAAAGAGAAGAGATTGACTTTAAACAGATGAAAATGTAAAGTAAAAACAGAATTTGAAATATTTGAAGAAGTCTGTTGCATAAACTAAGGATTCTCATCCTAGAATGTTCACCTAGATATGACGGTACAATCTTTTGTTATAGAGATAACGCCTGTGACTGGTGGATCTAACCAACCACCACAGCAAAAATCCTTAGCTTAAAGTGGACTAGGAAAGCAAGGATGCAATACTGTCTACCTCTTAGAGCTCTAAATGCAGGTAATGGGCCAAAGAAGCTACATCACTCGTCTTCAAAGAAAGAAAAGGACCTTCCCTGAAAAACTCAGTGATCTGCACGACTATGGGAAGGAACACAACAGGATCTTCTTGGTTGCAAAGGTGGGATCAATCCCAAAGGACGGGGCTGCAGACTCCTATCATTTCAGAATCAGATCTTTGCCCACATAGTGTTGGATGGTAGGCTGCCATAACAGAGTGGCAAGGGGAGCATCCAGGCTCTCATGCCCATGGGACACAAAAAAAAGAAGAGCAGGAACTCCTGGAGACAAGGGAGTCAACACCACGGGGCAGAGTTGCCATCGCTGTGGGCCTGGAAGGTGGAGCTGACAACTACGTGTTGGTGAACTCTACTTAGAATCCAGAGCATGTAGCCAATGCCCAGAGTCTAAAAGGTCTCTAAGGAAAGAGGATTATGTCAAGCCTGAGAGCTAAGATGCTTTGCAATGCTGAGTTTTGGGATTTACTTGGTGCCTATTGACACAGTGACTCTAACAGTGAGCTTGAGCTTGTCAGGGACTGTGAGGATAGTACAGAGTAGGGCTAGGATCTGGTCTGTTGTTCATAAGGTCACTATGAGTCCTAGTCAACTCAGTGGTACATAGCAACAGTCCTCCCCCTCTCTCTCCAGTTTCTTCCATTTGGAATGTGTCTCTCTGACCACTGTACTTTGCACTTGATCTTAGCCAAAAGGCCAAGAAGCGATGACCACTGTACTTTGAAAACATAACTTCTAGACAAGCTTGCACTGGTTCACAAATGAAGAAGAATTTTGTCCCAGAATGGAGTTTACCTAAAGTCTCACTGATACTTGGTTAAGAATATGATATTTTGAAGTTAGAATTTATTTAAAACTTTTGAGATTATGTGATGGGGTGAATATGTTTTGCATGTAGCAAGGATGTGAATTTGGGGGTTCACAGTGGGAATGTTATGGATTAAATTTTACCCTTTCCCAAAATATGTGTTGTGAATGTTAGCCCCTGTGACTAAGGCTATAACTGTCATGTTAAGAAGACATGCTTAAGGGAGCTCTGGTGGCCTAGTGACAAGAAGCTGCACTGCAATCCCAGAGATGCACAGTTTGAGTCCACCAGATGCTCTGCTGGAGAAGGAATGACAATCTCCTCCTATACCAGTCAGATCTGATTTGATGGTACACACATAAATAATAATAATTACAAAGAAAAAAAAAAGAAGACAGGATTAGTATACAGTAAGTTTTAAATCAATCTCTTTTGAGATTCTGAAAGTAGATTAAATAACCAAATGAAAGAAGAGTGGAATAGGTGTATGCTAGACACATGGAGATTGCCAAGGGACCAGGAAGCAAAAGCTCAAAGACAAGGTCCTTACCCTAGAGCTGCCAGAATGAGAAAACCTCCAGGGCTCTGAATTCAGACTTCTAAAGTCGTGAGATCATCAGTTCAGTTGTTCATCCACTGGTGGTACTTCTGTTACAGCTGCACTCAATAACTAAGACAAATGTCATCAATGTTGTTGAAAGTATACATGTGGAAACTGATGACTGAGTCTGTGTTCAGCTGTGTATATTTTCAAGAAAAAGAAATTGGAAAAAAGGGCAAGGCTGTGCCAAAATTAGGCATATCTGCTTTGCATCAGCTCTTGGATGTTGGCTTTTGGAGAAGCAGCAACTGTGACTTAACTTAGTTACCAACTCCTGACTCAGGACCCAAATTCTATTTACTACAATAGACTCATTTCCTTTATTAGAATTTACTATGTTCTTGTTCTCCTTTAAGTTTTTGTTTCATAGACTGATCCCAATGATACTTTTTCAATGTTGTATGTTTTCCAGAGCTGATTGTAGCAAAAGTCTCAAGAACTGTGTACTGTTATGTTCTAAAAGCTCTATGGTAGTCCAAGCTGGGCTGCTCCAAGTAGGTTGACCTAAACAAATGATTTGTGCCTTCATTTGTTTCTATCCCATCTTCATTCATACTAGAGTCCTATCTAATGGTGAAACTATGAGACATTTCTATTTGAGGTGATATCAGAGAATGATATCATGGTAACTCTGGGCATTTCAGCACATATTTAGAAGTCAAAAGGTCAGCAATTCAAAGCCACCCAGAGGTACCTCAGAAGAAAGTCCTGGTGATCAACTTCCAAAAGACCATAGCCTTGAAGACTCTTGATTATTTTTTCATAAATTATTTTCATTGCTGGACACTTTCTTCCTTGTCCCCCCTACCCCCAACCTACTCCTTGTTCCAGATTCTTGTCATACACATAATGCCTAATCACGTATTTCTTTTGGACAGTTCTTCCCCTCATCTGATCTAATGCAATGTTCATTACCTATCCACTCTTTTCCCGTTCTCTCCCCCGACCTCCCCCCCATTGGCTGTCCTCTTTTATAACAGTGAAGTTATGCAATATTTGTCCTTATGTGACTGAGAGATTTCACTCAGCATAATGTCCTCCAGGTTTCCCCATGTGATGTAATATTATACAAGTTCATTGCTTTTCAATTCTGGTTAATATTTTATTGTGTGGACCTAAAATAGTTTTTTCATTCCATTCGTGATTGGTTGGTTTGGTTTGGGGGTTTTTTGGTGTTTTTGTTTGTTGGTTTGTTTGTGTTTTTTTGTTTGTTTTTTTTTTTATGGGCACTCGAGTTGCTTCATTCTCTTTGCTTTTGTGAATAACACAACAATAAACACGGATGTTTATATGTCTACTTGAGTCATGGCTCTGATTTCTTTAGGGTATATTCCCAGTAGTGGAATTGCTAGGTCAAAGGATATTTCTATTTCCAACTTTTTGAGAAAGCACCAATCCACTTTCCATAGGCGCTGTAACATTTTACATTCCCACCAGGAGTGAATAAGAGTTCTAATCTTTCCACAGCCTTGTCAGCATTTGTTGTTTGCTGTCCTCTTGAATTTAGCTCTTGTTGCTGGGATGAGATGATGTCCCATAGTTGTTTTGTGGAGTTCTATTCTGACCGACACACATGTGGTCATCATGAGTCAGAATGAACTCAATGGCAACTGGTGTGATTTTTGTTTGTTTTTATGATGCTTTGATCAATATTCATGGGTGTTATCTGCATCCGTGGAAACCAACATTTTTTTGCTGTATTGAAGAATACTATCGTAATAACTATAAAAATTCCAACACTGTAACCATTTTCACTTTTGGTTCTTGCCCATGCACTTGTAAATTTTATATTATAGTATGCCACAACAATTTTGCATATTGCTGTCTAATCATCATAATTATTGCCTTAATAGCTAGGTAATCATCCACCTTGCTAATGTACCATAATTTATTTAACCTGAATTTTTAACAATAGGAGAGTGGTTGTTTTCAAAATTTCCACTATTATAAATATCCTCTAGGGTTACACATTTGTGCTTATAACTTCTTTTCTCTTTCAGATTGTTTCCCTAGAATATACTTCTAGTAATAGAATTGTTGCATTAGGAGTATGAATTTTTAATAGTTCTTCAATAAGTTGACATTGTTTTCCCAGTTAACAATGGCATCAGTAATACATTAGTATTGTACTTTTATCATAACCTTGTCAGTAATATGTATTGTTTTTAATTTAATAAGCTTAAAGGGTACTTAGCTTTTGTTTTATTATTTTTTCTAAAATTAGCCCATTATAATTACACATTTGCTTATAAAATACACATTCTTCCTACAACCAGGAGAAGATAAAGTAGATGAATGGGATCTTCTAAGACTTAAATCCCTGTGCACATCCAAAAACTTCTCCAACAGGGTAAAAAGGAAAGCCACCGACTGGGAAAAAGTATTTGGTAATACATATCCGATAAGGGACTTATATCCAGAATTTATGAGATACTTGAGCACCACAACAAGATAAAGGTAAATAAACCAATAGAAAAATGGGCACGGGATATGAACAGGCACTTCACCGAAGACGACATTCAGATGGCTAACAAGCACATGAAGACATGTTCAAAATCCCTAGCCCTAAGAGAGATGCAAATTAAAACAACTATGAGATATCATCTCACCCCAGTCAAAATGGCAAAATTTAACAGAACAGCAAGCAACAAATGCTGGTGAGGTTGTGGAGAAACTGGAACCCTGATTCACTGTTGGTGGGAGTGTAAAATGGTGCAACCACTGTGGAAGGCAGTATGGCGCTTTCTCAAGAAGTTGCAAATAGTGGTACCACTTGACCCAGCAAATCCTCTGCTGGGAATATACCCCGAAGAGACCATAACTGACATCCAAGCAGATATATGCACACCCGTGTTTATTACTGCTTTGTTCACAATAGCAAGGAGTTGGAAACAACCTAAGTGCCCATCAACAAACGAATGGATAGAGAAGCTGTGGTATATTCACACAATGGAATACTATGCTCCATTGAAAAACAAGGAACTAACTCATGCAATATTATTCAAAATGGTTGACTCTGGAGGACATTATGCTGAGTGAAATATCCCAGTCACAAAAGGACAAATACTGCATGGTGCCACTGTTGTAGAACGGGACTGACTTTGGGGTTGGGGAGAGACTGAGTAAGATGGGTTCAATAATGTATACTGCACTGAAACAGAGAGGGGAGAAAACTGTTTAAAAGAGATATGTGATTGGGTATTTCTGTCATGACAGGAGTCTAGAGCGATGGCTACATGGTGGAGTGGACCTGGGGGAGGGTTTGTAAACAATGAAAGAATTTTTCTCTTACTTTTCCAAGAGGGTCGTATTCTTGGGGAGAGGCTTGGGAGGGGACAAATGTGCAACAGTGAGTGAATGGAAATCCAAAGCCTCTGTAAATTTTTACTGAAATTAATAACAAATTTAAATTTTAAAAACACACACTCTTACATGCTTTAAAAAAGCAGTATTAAAACACAGGTAAATGTTGGTTTGGGTTTTTTGGTTTGTTTTTACTTTTGTCTTTTACATCAAGAATTCTCTATCCTCCCATTGCCCAAAGAATTTGCTCATTAAATAAAATTAATATTGATTATTTTCTCAACCATATATTCCTCTCACTTATTATATTTTATATTATATATTAATTATTGGAGACGTATGTTAAAGGAAGTGTGAAGAATTGTCAGATCAAATACTAGAAAAATTAGAAAAACAAAATCAAGAAAATGTTAACTACAGTATCACATCTAAGATCAAAAACAGTATAGACTTATTTCTGATCAGATTCTTTTTAAATGTGCTTTTATTTTGCATTGATTTTTATATAAAATTCATATACATTGTGTTTCATTCATATACATTATGTTTCACACACATTCTTTCATTCACATTGTGTCTCATATGATTATTCCTTTACAATGTGTTTTATAAAATTAATCACCATTTATCTATGCCCACTATTACCCGATCTTTTCAGGTCCCAATTGGAACTTTCCTAATTCCTTCTCCCCCTCCCATAAAATTACCTATAAAATTCTGAAACCTTATGATTTATCCCATCTCAACCCCTGACCCAGCCTCCCCTCCCTCTTTTTCATCCCCATTTGGACCCTTGTACAAATCCTTCTATTTTATAATAATGGTCTTTGCAGTATTCGTCCTTATGAGACTAAGTTAGTTCACTCAACATAATGCTTTCCAGCATCTCACGTTATATTTTTTTAAATAGTTGCTCCTGAGTGCTGCATAGTATTCCATTATGTGAATGGACTACAATTTCTCCATTCATTCATTTGTTGAAGGACATTTCAGCTGTTTCCATTTTGTTGCTATCATGAAAAATATTGCTATGAACATTAGTGTGCACATCTCCATTTGTGTCTCAGTTTTATTTTTCACAGGATAGATTCTGAGCAGTGATCATATGGAAATTTCATGTTTTGCTTTTTGAAGAAATGCCAAACTGCCTTTCGGAGCAATTGTACCATTTTACAATCTCATCTACAGTGTATGAGAGTTCCAATCTCTCCACATCCTCTCCAATATTTATCATTTACTGACTTGTTAAACTTTGCCACTGATACGGGGGTGAGATGGCATCTCCTTTTGGTTTTGATTTGCATCTCTGATTGCTAGTGATTTTGAGCATTTCCTTTTGGCCATCTGAATGCCTTCCTCTGAGATAAATCTTTCCATGTCTTTTGCCCATTTTGGAATTGGGTTATCTGTCTTTTTCTTGTGGAGAGAGTATTCTGTAATTGTCTGTAAACTTCCGTTATGAGACTCTTGTATGAGAGGTCATTACCAAATGTTTTTTCCCAGTCAGTAGGTTTTCTTTCCATCCTATTGGGGAAAGTATTTCATGCACACAGAGACTTAATCTTTAGAAGGTCCCATTCATCAATGTTATCCTATCCTGATTGTGCACATTTCTGGATTTTAATGACTTCATATTGTTCTTAACTTACTCAACTCATCTGACTTTTTCATTAGCCAACTCAGAAGCTGCAGCCATAATTTGTCCATAATTTTATTCTAGGACTAATCCCAGGAAATCTTGTGGGAAGGTGAGAGGAAGGGCAGGGAGGAGTCCATCAATCCTTCATACCATCCTCAACAGTCAGTTTGAGTAAATGAATAAACCCCCTTGATACAGGAAATGATTTCTCAAAACACCAAACCTGTCTTACAACTGGATGCCCCTTGCAGAGATCATGTTTACCCTCTTCCTCTGAGGGATTTCCCCAGTCCCTGAGATGTTATCTTCCATGACTTGCCACATGGTGAAGTTTCTAGTAACACAACCATCCTAATTCTGCCCTGGGCTTGAGTAACCTTTATCCAAACAACAGCTTCCTCTGTGACCTAGTGTGTTAGAATTTGTTTGAATTGGATCATTACTACATTTCTGTATCTGAAAATGTAAAGAAAATAATTGACCCTATCTTCCTCTTTTTCTGTTCACAGCCTCAACCGAGGGTTCTCCATAAACATGGTGCCCTTTCCAAGCTGCTGTCCTGCCAGTTGATCTGAAAATGTCCTGTCCTTCACTGAAAGATGAACACCCGGTACTGCCTAATGATGACTGTCCTTGGAGCACTGACAGATTAACCGGATTGACTGAAAAATGAAAAACCGTCACCCATTCAGTCAAGAAGACGGGCTTTGGAAAATCTCAGTTTGCTGAAGGTTTTTCAATGAGATGCATAATATACAGTGCCGACTCGTTCCTGGTGGTCATTGGCTGACAATTAGCTGGAAAATTGCTCCCCATTTTCATCACTGTGCGTAACTCAAGTTCCCTCTGGGGAGCTCTCTGTGCCCTTCACTACAAGTCCTGTTTTAGCATGGCAACTACTGGATTATTTTATTATGTGTGCAGATGGCATGATGTTTTGGGGGGGGGGGGAAATTACAGCAGTTCTGCAATCTCAGTAGAAGTGTTCGAAATATTATGCCCTGGTAGGAATGTAAACATGTCTTGACTGTGTGAGTTACGATGTCTAGAGATATTCTGTCCAACTCTTAAGCACTTTGTATGAGAACATTACATCGATGAATTAGCACGTTTGGTATATGTAAGAAAACAAGTATTTTTTTTCTTTTCCTTTTATAAATCTTGTCCTACTTCTGGCTCAGACTGTCCATATCTAACCTCACGACTAGCTCATGCCTAGTCATCTGCAGTAGATTGTGTAGCTATGGCCACAGTACTGTTAGACTCAACCTTCTGACACTTTACTGAAGAACTGGACTCACTGTAGCCCCAAAGGGAAATACAAGTGGCTGGTGACTAGAACACCTCATACCTGAACTTACCTGTACCACGGATGCATACAATACTCCAACACCACAAGGCTCCTATTGGACGAATGTACATATTCTTTACTACAACAGAGTTCCTTCGGAGAAAGCAAGAAGTGGCCGCCTTTAGATGTTAACCAAATGGCTAGAGATTGAGGTCCACCTCAGAAGAAACGCATGGCAATCTACTTCCAAAAGAAGCAGCCTTTGAAAATCATCTTGAACACAGCTACATCCTGACGTCGATGGAGTTGCAATGATTTGGCATCAACTTGAGACCCCTGGCTTCCTTTCACTAAAGAGCATGATGTGTCGATGGCAAGGGGAGCAAAAGGCAATGTTCCTCTCTAGAATCTGATGTTAATGCTTTGGAAAGAAATTTAGGTCAAGTTTAAATCACAATTCTCCTTAAAAAAAAATAAACAAATAAATAAATAAACAACAACCCAGCAGGTGATCCTGTTGCATGACAGATGGAAAAGAGTTCAGTTCAGCAGTAGGTTCTCTCCTTAGTATAGACCCCACCCTTTTATCCTTAAAGCTGAGAACTTTTTAATGTCTTACAACAAAGCACAGTCTTGTTAGAAATATCAATTCCATTCTTTCTTGTCTTTGAGTGTCCGAGAAATGTCCAGTCTCTGCCCCTAGACAATGCCACATTACTTTTCCCCTGAAAGTATAAAGTTGGCCGAGGCTCAGCAGAGTTATGTTCTGTGTGTGTTCACTGTCCCCGCCCACACCATCAAGCATCAGAGACTTTTCTTTAATATGTATATTACTGTGTCTGGGATCCTTCCAGCACAAGCCAGCAAGGTCTTTTAGGGTGTCTGTAACACACATGCATTGTCTGCTGTCCTCACAGCTTGCCTCCCCTCAGGGTCTCAGGAAATACACAGATGGTTTGGAAACTGCCCCCTCAGAATTGGAAACCTGACAGGAAAGGGGAAAGAGATCCAAACGGGATTCCAGTGAATCACCAGTGTGATGACTCACCACGAGCCTGTCAGGCTATCACTCCAGAGGGGGGGAGGGGGCGTTTCCAAGAAGGAACTGGGAGAAGCTTCAGGGTGCTTAGCTGCACTGGGGACCATCAGGCTTGGGACAAAAGGCCATGCTTGTGGCATTTAGGAAGGCAAATCGAAATTGTCCACAAAGCCAGAATTAGAAGGTCAGACTGGCTGCCGGTGGCCATCACATCCCAACTTCTGCTGGCCGTCTCATGAGTTTGAATTCAACAACAGCACTTCCTCCTCCATTTGTTCATTTTTCAAGAAAACATTTGTTGAGCATCTACTATGTGCCAACCACTGTGTGAGGCAACACTGTTTAAGACACGTGCTCCCTGCCTTATGAAACTGTGTCTCACTGCCCTACCTTGTTCACAATGAATATCAAATTAAGGCAGCACTCACCCCAGCTCAGGCAGGCTGGGGAAATGCACATACCAGGCAGCTCCATTGCCTACGGGAGACGAGTAGGAGGCTGAAGAAGAGGGAGGTGAACGTCTTTAGACCACCTACTCAGAAACTTCATGATCAGCCAGCCCTTGCAGGGACCAAATAGAGCTAGAGTTTCCCAAAGCAGCCAGCACTTATTTTCTTCAGTCACCACCCAGGCCACCAGGTTCCCATCCTTCGTACAGACCTGTTTGCCACCACGGTGGATTCTATGAAGCTTCAATTCTACAGCTAGTCTTGTTGATAATGAATTGAACTGACCTAATGAATCCTAAGGAACTACTACCAGATGCTTGGATACTACAGCTGGAAGCAGTTGTTGTGGCCAAGGACACTCTCTGAAACTGTCACTAACAAAGACCCTTGAAAAATTGGACACAACTTAGTGGTGCAAATCTTCATTGAGTGAAAATAGTTCATCCTCATGTACTTACAGAGTTTTGCAAAGTAGACCCTCAACAATGGGAACAATGGGGTTTCCAAGCATTTTAACACAAAAGAGTGCCAGGAGATAATGAAAAGGTGAGGTGTGAAGATGGAGACCTAAAGAAAACAAAGAGCCCAGGTGAAGAGAGCTTCTCCAAAAATGCCTTGAGTGCCTGCTACGTACCACCTATTTACATATGAACTGCTATTTTCAAAACTGTACACTTTCAATTAAAATCTCATCTGAAAAGAGTTTTGAACACACAGCGTTGTAAAATCTGAGCGGTCACAAGGTCAACCAGCAGAGTGGAAAAAAATGACTTCCTTCTCAGCCAACGGTGGTTTTTGTTCGATGGCGAGCTTCCCTGTCTGTCAGGGTTATGTCCTGCTGTACCTCCCTCTCAACGTGTGTGTGTGTGTGTGTGTGTGTGTGTGTGTGTGTGTGTGTGTGTAAAAGGTTAGAGCCAAGAAGTTCAGAAATGCTTGTGGTGAGTCTCGTTCAGTAAGAAGCAAGTACAGGAGCAGTGTGATGCGGAAGGGCTGTGAAGGGAGTGCAGTCCGAGGGAGGCCTGCTGCTGCTCTCTCAAAGCCTGCGCCTCTCTAGGGGTTCGAATCCACCAACAGCTAAAAAACAGAAGGAAGGGCAGTCTCCTCCCATGTGAGTTACAATCTCCTGAAAACCTGCTGGAGGGTCAGCTATGACTCAGTTCCAACTCAGGGCGTCTTAAAGAACTATCAAGGCACTTTCGTGGCATAGTACATTACGTGTTGCACTGCTAAGCAAAATGTCATCAGTTCGAATCCACCAGCTGCTCATAGAGAAAGATGAGTAATCTCCTTTCATAAATATTTACAGCCGTGGACACCTGTAAGTTAAAATCCACTCGAGAGGTGGGGTTTTTGAGGACGGCTGTAAACTGTTGATGCTTAACTTCTCTTTTTTACTTAAACCTGTGCTACACCTTTTTGTTAAAAGGCTGACATCCACACTTGTGCAGGAAAGGCACTCTTGGGAGTGAACAGAAATGAATTGTTATCAGGCTCTCCAGGGTGCCAAGGGGATTAGCTTGTTTCAGCTCTGGAACTGAATTTAAATATGCAAAGCACTGGTGGTTCTGCGGCAGTGGAGGCAATGAAAAAAGGAAAAGCCCTCAGTTCACTAGCTTAAGACATACCTGAGGGGACAGAGACCCTGTCAACTTTCTCTGTGAGCAGTGGCATCCCTGGAAATCCTTGCACAGGTGCTATGACTGTGTTGGCATATACTCAAGCTCCTGCGTGTGGGCGCCGGGATACAGGTTCATCCCAGAGGCCATTCTGTACTGCCCAGAGCCTGTCACTTTCCAAAGTTCTGAGAGACTTCTGCTATATTTTTTTTTCACATTCAAGAGCAAAAGGCATAATGACTTGGTACAAGAATATAAACGAAGAATCAAAACTTCTAATGGATTTTTCCCCCCTCTTATTACTTGCAAATGTTTCCTTTGTCTGCAAATGTCACATAATTGATTTTGGATAGGAACAATAAAAGTCTCAAGGAGAAAAGTTTCTGAGACCCCCCTCAGCACTATTTCGCTTTACCAAAACCTCCTCTTTATGGTGCATTAGCAACTCCGTTCCTGGAGATGTTTGCCTCTCCATTCTTCAGAGTAATTTTGTTACTTGACAACTAGACTTAGAGCTGCCGTAGACTCTTTTTTTAAAAAAGTCTAATCTTTGAAAATGACATAAATTACTTTATTCCTTAAAGGCTGTTTTTATTCACCTCTCCCACTCTCACAGCCCCTCCGTCCCACTTCTTTGCTTTGTTTGGTTGATTTTTCCTCTTCTTTAATCTCTTTCAAGATTCTGCCGTGGGTAGATTTTAAGTACTCTGTAAAGAACTCAAACAGAGAAACCTACTTCTCGTCATTGCCTAAGGAGCCTGATGGCGCATTGGTTAACGTCTCAGCTGATAATGGAAAGCCTGACAGTTCAAACCCACCAACTACTTAGGAAAGTTTCCAGCCCTCTGGGGAAGTTGTGCTCTGCCCCACAGGTCACTATGAGTTGAGTTGGATTGAGTTGAGTTGAGTTGAGTTGGGTTGGGTTGAGTTGGGTTGGCTTGAGTTGGGTTGTGTTGAGTTTACTTTAAGTCATTGCCTTCCTTGTCTTTCTCCATGACAGATTAACAATTCCTTTGTGGAAGAGTGTTAATGAGCTATGGATTTTCATCTCCATCAGCTGACTGGTTGGCACAGCTGATGAAAGCAGGTCTATTAATCCAAAAGGGGACAGACTCAGGAGAGGCTTCCACTGAAGCCAGCTTGGGACTCAATATCAAAGACAGGCAAGTCCTGCCCCTTAGTCTCCTTAGATCTGCATCTAATCCTGTGGCCTGAGAATGAGCTTGGAATTCCTGTGTCCACATGCACACAGTCATCCGTGCCAATGCATAACCTCCAGATAAAAGGTGGCTGCACTTTGCTTTAGTGGCTAACTAGTTGGAAGACAGGGAACAGTCTTCAGAAAGCTAGCCACCTATGGGGAGTTGGCTGGGTGGCAGGGAGATTCTGTCACTCTCTGAAAAGAGACTGGCATGGAGATTATGGTTAGGGGAGGTGGCAGGAGGGACAGGACATTGCTGGCCGGCTTCTGCCCATCACCCTGGCCCTGCAGGGAAAGTGCTGGGCAAACCTCTTCGATCTAAATTTCTTGCATGAAGGAGAAATTCACTAGGGGAAATGTAAAGGAGAACTAAATTCTTGTCTTGTCTCCAGGGCAAGCATAGGACTAGTTTTAAACTTCCTGCCCAACAGTAAAATGACTCGAGTGCAGGGCGGGGTGGAAGGAATATATATATATATATATATCTCGCACAGAACAACAGAAATGAATGGACAAAGCAGGACTATCTTAAAATTCTAGAAAATTCAAGCATTCTCAACTCTGAGCTTCACTTCTTCTATTACACCCACTTCTATGGAGTCAATTCTGCTTCACATTGACCCTCTATGACAGAGTAGAATTTGTCAGTCTTTATGAAAGTACACTTCCTCCATCTTTCTTCTGTATTGTGACTGGTGAATTTGAACAGCCAACCTTTCAGATGGCAGCCAAGCACTTAACCTACTGTGCCACCAGTGGTCTATTCTCCCCACGTGAAAAGGCACCAACAACATGTTTCTAATACGAATTGAATGTAGCCATATGACCTGAGCTTCATACGGCCGACCAATTGACGTAATGACTCTCTGGATGGTGAAGCTGCTTAAACATTTGGCTGCTGACTGAAAGGTCAATTGTTGGAACCCACCAAGAAGTTCCTAGAATAAAGCTTGGTGACCTACATCCCAAAAGCAGCCATTGAAAACCCTATGGAGCTCAGTTATGCTCAATACACATAGGAAAGCCACAAGTGAGAGTGAACTCAAGGACGGTGGACTTACTGCTGAAGCCTTCATTCTCATTAATCCAGTGTTCTTTTTATGATTTCGAATCAATGATGTGAGATCTTTCATTGGTTGGTTGGTTCATTGTTTTTTCCCCCCAAACTTCAAACAATTCCAACAGCCTTAGAAAAACCTTCAATGTGAGTCTCAGCACCTTGAGGGCAGAGTGGAGAAAACAGCCAACTGAAATAAATAAGGAGACTGAAATTAAAGTTGGCTGCTAAAACCTAAAATAGTGAGAACACAGATCACTACACTAGTTGCGTCCACAAACACATGTTGTTGTTGTTGTTGTTGTTGTTGTTGTTGTTGTTATGTGCTGTCAAGTCGGTTCCAACTCAGAGCTAACCCTCCAGTGGGTTGTTAGAAGCTGTAAATTGCACAGTAGAAGATTGCCCATCTTTCTCCCGGGGGCAGTGTATTTCAACTGTCTACTTTTGAGTTGGCAGTGCAATTCTTAAGCCATTAAAGTTCCCATTTACCCACAAGACCACCAGGACTCCTTGACAATTGCATATAACCTTTAACAATTCCAATAATTTGGCTCAGAAAAGTGGTCTGCTTTCAGATGAGTTTGCATGTTATCACACACAGATCTCTCCCGAATGTAGACTTCCAGGCTGAGCTGATGGGTAACAGCAAGCAGGTGTATTGTGTGTGAATATATTTAATCATCCCTTCTTTCTCAAAAATCTACAGAAATGTCTTCAATGACTTTCCTTTAGAAAACATCTAAAAACAATAATCACTTCTTTGATCATTGCTCCCCTTTGGGTGGGAGAACTGTTTTTGTGGCGTAACCTTGAAGAACAGTGCGTGTGCCATGAAAGGCCTCCAATGGCTGCCTGTTGCTCTCAAGTCTCTTGATTTCCTAATCCTGACTTGTAAGTCCATGGTCTTGTCCCAGCTCCTCAGAGGTGCACCTGGCCTCTAGAAAAACACAATCCCATGAGGGTGCTTTCTAAACTCTTGGTAGATACCCTATTCAAGCATAATTCCCAAAATAGGACTTGATTGATGTGCTTCTGTGGTCCTGCCATCTCTGACTCCCTAAATCAATTCTAATTACTTGTAGTTGTGTTTGCTTGTTTTAACTGCAATGGACTGCATTTCGTCTGTTTGAGCTTGTGTTAACTGCAGTGGACTGCATTTCATCTGTTTGAGCTTGTTTTAACTGCAATGGCCTGTATTCCGTCTGTTTGAGCTTATTATAACGGCAATGGACTGTATTTAGTCTGTTTGAGCTTGTTTTAAATGCAATGGACTACATTTTGTCTGACTTGGGGGCCCTTTGCTGACTCTGTGACAGCTTTTGACATTTCCTCCGTCCAATGCGCACACAGTGCATTTGAGAGAAGACTCAGGAGGTGTCCCTCAGCATCATGTTGAATTTTGAAGCAGGTAGCCTAGTTTTTTCAGCCATCAAAAAGATCCCTGTTTCCAAGTAGAAACTTCAAAGACAGTGGAAGGTGTTTGGGTCTGCACCCTGGAATTGTTATCTTTCTTCATGGCTGTACAGTGTCCCACCACAAATTGCCAAAGGAGAAGTCTGAGCCTCCAAAGAAGGTATTGGCCCCACTTGGGTGAACTCACACTCGGGCCATCTGAAGGCTTCCTGGACTCTGCTTGGTTTCTCTGTCACTACCTTCCCTCTGTCAGTAGGAAAATGGCCCTTCCAAAGCCATTTTAGTAGTAGTTTGACCTGGAAAATGCAGACAGCCTAATAATGCCCAGCTATTGCCTGTACTGTGAGTCTCAGTCATGGCTGGGGCAGAAGTAACTGGTTGAGCAGTAAAGCCAAAACCAGAGTTTTAAAACCCATCCCACCACAACTCTCATTGCACTAAATCATTCCACTGGAGTTCCAGTTAATCGGACTATTTAATATCATTAGACTCTAAATTAAATAGCTTTACACAAAATTTTAGAAATGATCAATATCATAACAAAGTTACATATTAGCAGTAAAAAGCACCTGAGAAAAGAAAATATTGATCCCTTGTGGTTTATATACTTGGGTTATTCTTAGACCTTTGTAGACATGAGCATGGCTATGAGAAAGGGGAAGCAAACATTTTTTCATTTTCAAGGATCCTGGACTGACAGGAATCGCCCAGTCTCTCTGGGCCTCTGCTCGTCTCTCCAGATGCCACCTGCCTCTTCTGAGCAGACAGAGCAGTTGGATACTCAGATGAACTGAGGGAAGATGCTGTCTTGCACCACCACGTTATGCGTATAAATAATCATGGTGAATTAAGTTTTGAGTTTGCATCAGTGAGCTCTTTGCCTTACTCTGTGCCTCAATACTGCTATTGCGGAGCCACCATTTTGAATTTAGAAGAGAAAAAAAAGCCTTATGAGGAAAAATAATGCAATGCCTCATACGCACATATGCTTTTCCCAATCTATCTAAGTTTGTCTGCAGATGTGACCAAGGCTCCCATTATTTCCCTCCACTCCTCCTGCACTCTGGGACTTCAAGGGGCTAAAACCAAGGCCAGAGAAAGGCTTGAGCTTGGCTTAGAGCAGGTAGAAGATTTCCCATCCCTGGCCAATCCTCGTGGCCAATAGAAAGTGTGAGGTTGACAGACTGAGGGTCAGAGGAAGCGGAACCACATCCAGTTTACTTGATGAGCTGCTGTATTTTGTGAGTGAAGAGAGAAGCCCAACAAAAACCTGCCGTGCACACTGGCTAGGAGACCAGGACTCTCTATAGAGTGTGAGTGGGGGAAAGGCTGGTGAAAGTGACTGGTTCACTATTTCACAAACACCAACATTGATCCACACGTGATAACAAGTACATTTCCTAACTCAGAAAAGTCTAAGACAGATGGCAGACACTGTATACCTTCCTTAAGTGAATAGTTGAAACAGCCGTGTGAGCCCCCGTTGTTCTTCCAAGAGGGGTTGTTTCCTATACATGTTGCCTGCAACTGGGTCTTTTCCTCTATGCACTAAACTGGAGGGACACAATCAAGTGACGTGGTAGACACGAGTGCCTTTTCTGTTGGATGTCCTTTTTTATTTCCCTTTTTTTCCACTAAGGATAAGAAAACAAATAATAATACTAATTGTACTCCACAATTTTGAAGCTCCTGTCTCCATATCTTAAGCAGCTATCAACTTGCCAGTTCTCTTTGGGTCTCTTTATATTTTCTTACAACATTTTCTTCCTTGTTAGGTTGTCCTCCAAGAGTGAAGAGGACATGGATTCTTTTTACATGAACAAAAATAACACTGTATAGATTTTTGCCCTCTGGTGTCTGTGAGCATGATCTCTATCAGGCTTGGGAATCCGCTTGGTCATTTTGTAAATTTGACAATTTTGTATTCAGCATTACTTGACTCCTTCTGTGCATGGCAATGTATTAAAATGTGGGATTTCTATTACCGAGTAAAAGTGTTTTGATTCTGATTTTCAACATATATCCTTGCAAGGGGGGAAAAAATTACATTAAACTTTTCATTTCTATTTTCTTCAGCTCATCAGCTTTGCAAAAGAAAAAGAGAAGTTAACAGCACTTCTCTTTCCCTGTGTTAGCTAATGATGCAATTCATGGTGGAAAATTGTCCTCAATTATGCTGTGTTTCCTGGAGAAATAATATATGTGAAATGAATTGGTGGCCTCCCTCCAGCTCTGAGCGCACAGAATTCCCCCAACGCCAAATCCCACCAGCACGATTGCTATTACTGTTCAGCTCTTTAGTGTTGAGCACAGCTGAGAGAAAGATGCAATTCTCTTGATCCCCAACATGGTAACACCCTAGAAAGCGGTGGGATAGCAGCTCTTGACCCGCCAATTTGCTTCCACCCAAGAGAGAGTTAAGTACTTATAATGGCATGATTGATAGCCTTTCCCAGCGCCCGCCATCTCTGGCTCTCTCAGATATTCAACCTGTAAACTATCTTTTATCAGTAGGAATGGTGACCTCCAAATAACGCCTGCCCAAGAGAGCTGGGATTAGCGACGAATGCTCCCAGGTGGGAGGTGGCATTGCCAGGTTCCTAGCTCCACAAATGCCTGGATAGCCTCCACATGTTTAGAAAATGAAAAAGTGGGGTGGAGGTAAAAATCCCAAAATAAAAATAAATAAATAAACTAATCCAATGGATGTGATGCACCAAATATAAGCAAGCCTTTTAAAAAACATAAACCCGTTCTATGTTCCCATTTTCATCCCTTTCTCAAGGAGACATCGTCATAAGTACACGTAGACACTATGGCTTTACTGAACGTGATGAATTGTCTCAACTTGTGCAAGAGAAACACGTCTTTCCCAGAGAAGAGAAGACATTTACAAATTGCATGAAAAAGAAAGAAGACACTTAATCATCTTTTTAATTATATATTTTGTGTGGGATTCATTTTTGCTCAGAAATTATTTCCAAAAGCGAAGTACGTGATAACCTTTCACATTCCTTTAATGGCTTGATGTGTAAGCCTTCAAGATCTGTCCACACGCGTTGTAACTCTGAAAGTGCAACTTTCCGTGACTCTTTTTGTGCAGGTTATGAACACAAACAAGGGGATGATCTTTTCATCACTTAACCTCTTCAGATAGTCATGCAGTGGCTCCGAAGTCCAACATTCTCTGTCTGGAATTTTCAGGCGGTTGCCAGCCACGTCTTATCTCTTCTCCCATAATTTTCTTCTGCCATTTCTCTGCCTTTCTATTTGATCTTTTTTTTTTTTTTTTTTTTTTGTGTGCCCAAATTTATTGAAAATATTACAGCACAGCAAACAGACTCAAACGGCTCCACGTGGTGTTTTGAAATTCATCCCAACTGTGGGCTGAGTGACCTGGAGGTTGGACAGACTGCCAAAGTCCAAGAGTTTCAGCATTTCCTTAGTATCAGGATCTACTTCAATGATCTCCTGATCCAGGGCTGAGACCTCTGGTACATAATGATCTCTCCTTTCTCTCTCCTCCTCCTGCAGCTTAATGGAGATGCCTCTCACAGGCCCTCTCTGAATCCGCTTCATCAGGTGTGTGACATAGCCTGCTATCTTGTTCCGGAGTTTCTTGCTGGGAATAATGGCGATCTCCTCGCACACGCGCTTGTTCGTGTGGAAGTCATTACCCAGGCGCGTGTAGTATTTCTCAATGATGACCCGGGCCGCCTTCTTCACGGTTTTGGTGCGAACGCGGCCCATGTTGGCGTGTCCTTGGTGAAAGAGCGCCTTTCTATTTTATCTTGACATTTTTTGCGCTCACATTCCTCTCTCTACAATCTCCTCCTCGTTCCCCTTTCCTTCTCGACTTAAGTTCTCACTTTCAATGTACTTTTTTTCTTTTTTTATCTTTTCCTCTCAAATGACAATAGGCCTGTCATCTTATTCATGTCTTTATCTCTTAACATATAAAAATTGTTCAAAAAATCTTATGAACTTAACTAACCTTGGTGTCTCTTTCTTCCTAGTCTACTTTCATCAATATTTCTGAGTTGAACAGCCCCTTGAAGGTGTTGTCAGATGGATCCTGGCTGAAAAGAAACAATACCAGGAGAATGTCTGTTTATGCTTTATTGACTGATTATGCAAAGGCATTTGACTGTGTGGAGCATAACAAGTTATGGCTAACATAGGGAAGAACGGGATCCCAGAGCACTTACTAGTGCTTATGTGAAACCTATACCTAGACCAGGAGGCTGTTGTGCAAACAGAGCAAGGGAATACTACATAGTTTAAAATTCGAAAGGGAATGCGTCAGGATTGTGTTCTTTCTTTCCAAACCTATTCTATCTGTATGTTGAACAAATTATTCAAGAAGCTGGACTCTATGAAGAGGAATGTGACATCAGAATCTGAGGGAGACTCATCAATAACCTGCATTATGCAGATGACACACCCTTGTTTGCTGAGAGTGAGGAGGACTTGAAGCAATTGTTGCAGGAGATCAGAGAATACAGCCTTCAATATGGATTGCAGCTCAACGTCAAGACGACAAAGATTCTTATCACTGGACTTATAGGCAGCACATTCAAACCATATATCTGTGGGTTGGAAGCACAGTTCTTTACCACTTGGGCACCAGAGCCCTCTGATGACTGGGTAGTAGGCTTAAATAACTTTAAATTATTACTTCCTTATGTCACACTCATTAGAATGCTCAACAGAACACTCTTTCCTTCCATCTCCAGGATGTCCCCCCTCTCCTTCTCAATTCCCATCCAAAGCCTTTCACAGCAGCGCTCTCTGACTTCCATCTCCCTCTTCTCCATTTTCCTTCCATTTCAATTCTTCTTTTCTAAATCCTCTCACCTTTAATTTTCCTGATTTTGTTTTATCTACTAGGTTTCTCTTTGCTTATTGTCCTGATTTTTCTGTTAAAGCCAAGTCATAAATATAACATTTTCTTTAGCTACCAAGGGAGGGGAAGACAATCATAGACCATTATTTTCTTAGTAATTTTCTTTATCAATTTCTTTCATAACTTCTCTCAACAATTCTTGCTCTGAAATTGTATCGAGGACACAATCCCTCCCCCAAAAAAGAAAGGATGTGAGGGAAAGGCGGGGGTGGGAGATAGTGACAGAACATGTCCATGTTCATGTATTTACCATTGATGTCTCCAATTCTACTTCCAGAAAGTGAATCCTGTGGGATTCAGTCTCTATTTATTTCCTTAACCACCTGACAAACCTCTGTGAGTATTGTGGTATCTACACTGAGTGCCAGGAACTCTGTACAGTGCTGGGTTAGGTGTTAGTGACTCAAAGATAAATTCTATATATTTTTTTTCCTGCACTTAAAGATGTTCTGTCCAAAGAAGCTCAACAAATTATACCTCCTTCAAGGAATTCCTTATTAAAATGTATGTTAACCTCCAGACACTAGAATTAAGGAGAGTGGGAGAAAGATTCATAGTCAAGTAAGCTCTGAAAACAAGATGTATGCACTTCATCTGTCTCCTAAAACATCGTGATATGTATTAACAGCCCTGAGAAGTCCTGCAGGAAATAATCAAATATATTTGTTGAGTGCAGCATTTTCAACATTCATTCAAGTATCAAAAGTTTTCTCCAGAGAATACCAATTAACAACCCTTAGGACACTTTTAGAAATGCTGTTCTAAGCCTATTATTGTTGTTGTTGTTGTTAGGTACCATCAACTACAACTCATAGCAACTCTATGAATGACAGATCTGAACCCTGTCCTATTCTGTGGCGTCCTGATCGTCTCTGACCCACTCAAGCCCGTTGTTGCAGTCACTGTGTCAATCCACCTGGGTGAGGGTCTTTAGCTTGGTAATATATAGTCTCAGTCAGGTCACATCTTCAAAATTTTAAACAGGGAGATAGAGGCTTTGGAAGCAAAAAGTGAGCTAAAAGCAAACTTTCTGGGTTTTAGTAATTAAATAATTTTCAGAGCTTTATTTCGTGTTTAATGCTCTAGCATATCCTAGTCTTGTCACCAGCTGAGGACTTGAAACAGGAAAGATAAGAAGGTGACTCTGACCAAGGTTCACATGCTTCTGGATTTTCCTTTTCTCTTCCAGAATATTAGGGGTTTGGAATAACTGGCCTCCAATATTTCTTTGCAGCACAAATGTTGAGTATGATTCTAACTTTCCATAACTTTAACTTTGCCTTTGAAGAGAAATAATCACACAATAGAAAAGGTAGAAACTTCCATAACACTGTTGCTTACTTTCCTTCTTAGGACTGAAGACATTGGTTGGTTGGTTGCTTGGTTGCTTGGTTGCTTGGTTGGTTGGTTGTTTTACAAGTGCTAAGGAGGAAGCTTTTCAAAGAAAACAGCAACTTGTACCATCATTTGAATAATCACATGCAACTACCTAGGAACATCATTGGAAAAGTCACCATCACAATTTTTTGTTTTTGCTGATTGCTATTGAATTGAGCATGACTCATAGCAACCCTATGAACAAAAGGCCAGGAGTATCATTATTTATCAAAGTTCATAGCGTTTCCAGAGGCATGTTGTCTAGGAAATGGATGCCACTCCTGCTTCCAACCATCACAAAGAGGGGTTGACTTTTATTGGTTAATCCAAAAATCTTTGAAAATTATTCTTAGACACAACAGAACTAGGAAAAAGAAAAAAGTGTATTCAAAGAACTTAACAAAAACAAAAAATTGTGTGGTGTGAATCTTGATAATTTTAGTATCTTCTGTTAATAACACCCTATTCCATAATTACATTTTGGAAATTAGAGAAACATTGAACTCAGTATTAAATGATTCAGAAAGATGTCAAGCTTAACTCATGTCATTGTTGCTATGTGCCGTATGACTCATGATGACCCTATAAACAACAGATTTGAACTGTCCTATCCTATGCCACTCCATCATCTCTGACACATCTGAGCCCACTTACTGCATCAATCAAGCTCATTGAGGGTCTCACCAACCCTCCACCTTTCCAAGCATGATATTCTCCTCCAAGAAATAGCCCATCCTAACAACATGTCCAAAGTATGTAAGATGAAGCTTCTTCATCCTTGCTTCTCAGAAGCACTCTGGCTGGGCCTTCTCCAAGATGTGTCTATTTGATCTTTTCGTAGTCCATGGGATATTCAGGACTCCTCTTCAACACCACAACTCAAAGGCATTGATTCGTCTGTCATCCTAATTCACTGTCCAGCTCTCAGATGCATGTTGTTGTTAAGTGCCGTCGAGTCGCAGGTGACTCATAGCAACCCTATGAAGGAGAGTCCTTGACGCTTGGATGTCTCATCCTCTCTCCAGGTTCATAGGGTTTCCGGAGGCAAGCTATTATGGAAGTGGATGCCACTCCTCCTTCCAAGCTTGTTTTAATTGGGGAGCTCCACCCCACTCTCGGTCCACATTGGGTTACCAGCCATTAACGCATTTGACACATTAGTGTCAGTGTTCAGCCTCACAGCAACCACAAGTGACCACTGTATGGCAACGTGTATACCAGGGCTATACAACCTCAGATGCATAGCAAGTAATTAAAAGGCCATGGCCTGAATCAGACATACTTTAGTCTTCAAATTGGCATCATTGCTCCTCAGCACTTTGGAGAGTTCCATTACAACTATCCTCATATGAGGGGATATTTTTTTAAAGTGTGTGTGTGTGTGTGTGTGTGTGTGTGTGTGTACATAAGGATGAAAGGGGAGTTGGGAGGGGGGAGGTAAAGACTGGAAGAGCTTCATACACAGGCCCGAGTTCCCCTTTGGTGAGGTTGACTTCCTCTCTGACCTGACAAGATAGATGAATCTCTGCCTTCATTGTCCCTGTATAGTTACTTATATTGCATTCCAAAATCACTGAGGGATGTCCCTGCATTGAAAATATGACTTTTTATATACATAAGTTCATTATGAAAAGCAAAATTTGTTATAATAAAAAATCTGTCTTGACCAGTATGTGAAAATATTTTCTGAAATAGAATTTAATTCCTTCTAAACAACATTAAGCGCTCAGATCAAGCATTCTTGAATTTCCTCATTTAATCTCCACGTATTTTTATGTATTATTACTCCTATTTCAAAGATAATGACATTGAAGTTTAAAAGGAATTCATTCTTAGGCCAAATCTCACAACTAACTCAGCTATTTTTTATTAGAAAACACAAAATCTCAACCATTCAAATGTACATACATTTATTGAGTACTTGTTGTTGTTATATGCCATTGAGTCACTTGTGACTCATAGCGATGCTATGTACAACAGCCCTAAACTCTGCTCTGTCCTGTGCCAATCTCATTGTCTCTGACACACTCATCCCAATTACCCCAGTCACTGAATCAATCTACTTCCTAGAGGGCCTTCCCCTCCTGCGCCTGCCCTCCACCCTCCCAAGCATGATGTCCTTCTCCAAGGACTGATCTCTCCTTACAACATGTCCAAAGTATGTCAGATGAAGCCTCAGAATCCTTGCCTCCAAGGAGCAGCCCCGTTTAACCCTCTTCAGGATTAATCTGTTTGTTTTATTAGCAATCCATGGTACCCTCAATACTCTTCTCCAACACCAAAGCTCAAAGGCATCAATTCTCCTTCTAGCCTCTCTAGTCATTGTTCAACTCTCTGATGCATAACAAGTGATTGCAAAGACCATGGACTGTATCAGACGCACCTTAGTCTCCAGAGACACATCATTGTTCTTCAGTACTTAGGAGAGGTCCCTAACAGCAGACTTTCCCATCACAATACGTCTTTTAATTTCCTGGCTGCTGGTGCCAAGAGTGTTGATTGTGGAGCCAAGCAGACTAAAGCTGTGAACAATCTCAATCTCTTCACCATCCATCCTGATGCTGCCAATTGGTCCAGTGGTGAGAATCTTAGAATTGAGGACTTAATGCATATTTTGTCTCACATTCTTTGGATATATTATCAAGAGGGACAAGTTCCTAGAAAATGACAATATGCTTGATAAAGTAGAGGATGGGGGCGGAGAAGGAAGGCATTTGATAAGATGTATTATTAGCAGAGCTATAACGAGTCTCAAATGTAACAAGGATTTGGAGGAGAGTAAGAGACCAGACCGTGTTTCATCCCATTGAACACTGGGCTACAATGGGTCAGAACTGACTTGGCAGCTCCTAACAACTACATGCTAAATTCTTAATCTCCTCAAGGCCACAAAGTTCTTTGGAAACTGTACCAGAAGCTGTGGATGCACACGTCAAAGAATGTAGCCAGCATGCAAATATTTGCACGTGTTCCGTGGGTTCGGAAACCTTCCAGACCTCATCTTTGGACAATTCCATTTTAGGAAGTGTTGCTTTAAGTATCCACACAGGATGCCATCAGTAAATAAAATAGGATAACTAAGAAATGGAGACAGCAAAGGCTTGGTCCTCAATATTCAGCAGAGAATATTGGAGAGGCATGATTAACTCTACCAGTAGTGACTGGAGAAGTTCAGTAGGTAATGTATTGTGAGGCCCTGGGACTAAAACAGGAAATTGCACAGACAAGGACTAATCCTCATAGAACATGCTGTCCATGGGGGAAGACTGGCAAGTAAACAGATATTTGACATTAATGCCTCATTCTGCTTCATCTTTGAGCTCTCTGATTATTCTAAAGATGTCAAATTACCACTTTGGTTCCCATTGGATACATGTTATGATAATATTGCATAGTTTCAGTCCCAAAGTATGAAGTTGAAATACAATGATAATTTCTATTAATAATTATTTTCTTCTATTACCTTTGGTAAAATAAAACATTAATAAGCAAATTAATCCATTCTTTCAAATCCTGATTCTGAAATCTGTCTCCCAAAATCAATATTAATGTATTCTTTTCAAATTAGGATATTTGGTTTTCTGCATATTACAAGAATATCAGTTATTCCCTTGTGCGTGTCCTAATTCTGCTGAAATGTTAAACACCCTTCCTCCCACCCCTCCAGTGCATTGTTCAATTTCAATTGAGCTTGGGGGGCACTATGGGTATTAGCAGGAAACCACCTGACTTGATACAATTTCAAGCTTGTCAGTTCTTTTTTTAAATGTTTGTATGAATGCATTTACTTATTCATAATCCATTTATTTCCACAAAATAGTTGAGGCAAGTCACAAGAAAATAAACTATAAAGTGGAAAGATATAAATAAACGAAAATCAAGAGCAGAAAAACTCTAGAGCAATAATTACCAAAGACCAGGATGTAACTTGTAGCCTCCAGTCTTTGACTATCATAATGAGATGAACCATAAATGTCACGTCAAGCTTGGAAACAAGCAAACTGACCTGATGCAAGATTGGCATCCACCATGTAGAGAATACAAAAGTCACATGAATTTTTAACATAAAATAGAAGAAATGGTTCTCAGCACGCTGTGCTTTGTCTCTAACTCCTAGACTTTGAGTTCAATCTTTTCTAAAGATGAGGGTGGAAAGAGTTGGTAGAAAATACTGCTTTGAGGGTATTCAAAATTTTCCTCCCCCTTAAATGTTAAGAGGAATATTTTTCTAATGTCTTCCATAGGTGGGCCCAAGAATAGACAACATCCCCGTAACACACAATCTTTTCAAAGAGCTGCTTCTTCTCATGTCCCTATAAGACACCAAAGAACACAGTACCTCTGTGGAACTCAGTAGAAAATATTGTTGTTGTTAGGTGACTTCGAGTTGAGTAAAACTTCCAGCCTCCCTATGAACAACTGTCCTATCCTATCCTGTGCATGCCTGTCATCTCTGACACTCTTGAATGTGAAGGCCAAATAGTCAAGTCTCAGTTTACAAACTCCTCAGATCTCAAGGCTACCTAAAAGATCAAGAACAAAGAACAAGGAAGATTTTGTGCTATAACTACGGACGTTAGCAATCAACTGCGTCATACCAGCTATCATGTTCCAGACACTGTAACATGGCTGGTACTTTAATACACTGTTTTACTTAATCTCTAAAATAACTTTCCAAAGGAGAGTTCTTTTAGTTAAGACTCTTAGTTGCAAGGGACAAAAAGCCAACTCAAATTATCTTCTTTCTTTTTAATTTCATCTTGTATATGAATTTTTTTAATATTTTAATGAAAGTTTACAGAGACTTTGGATTTCCATTCATTCATTGTTGCACACTTTCCTCCCTGACCACCCCTCCCTCCCCGTTCACTTTTCTCTTTGAAAAGTAAAAAAAAAAAATTCTTCCGTTGTTATACAATCCCCCCTCCCCCAGTCCACTCCACTAAGCAGCTTTCATTCTAGACTCTTGTCATGACAGTATTACCTAATCATATATTCCTCCTAAACTGTTCTCTCCCTCATCTATTTCAGTGCAGTATACATTATTTATCCCCACTTAGATTCCCCCCCCAATTCTGATGTCAGTCCTGCTTTACAACAGTGGCACTATGCAGGTTTTGTCCTTTAGTGACTGAGATATTTCACTCAGGGTCACCCATTTTGTATAATATTTCATGAGATCCTTGTTTTTCAAAACTCAAATTATCAGGGGAGCTCTGGTGGCCTAGTGGCAAGGAGCTGCAACTACATTACCAGAGGTGCATGGTTCGAATCCACGAGATGCTCTGCCGGGAAAGGAGGGACAATCTCCTCCTGTACCAGTCAGATCTGATTTGACGGTACACTCACACAAAAATAATAATAAAATTTAAAAAAACAAAACAAAAACTCAAATTATCTTGAAGAAAGAGAGAGAGATTTGACTAAGCGCTAAAAAATTCCAGGGCTAAGATGGAGCTTAGAGTTCTTTCAGTTCCTACTACTTTGACCTGTGTTGGCTTGAACAGGAAATAGGGCCACTCAGAGCAACAGGTCTACACAGGAAGAGAACTATTCATTCTCAAAACACCCAAGTCAGACCAGAAAATGATCCCTGGGTTTCTTTAGATCATGCAACTATCCTTTGACCGATGTGTCCTAGAGGATGTATTCATCTAATTGATTGACCTGTCATGAAGTAACGCTATGTCCCCACCATCACCCAGAAACAACAAAGAGCCATAGTGCCTCCTTCTGATCCAGTCATCCAATAGGCCAAGCCCATGTTGTAGACCAGGCTTTCCAGATGCTGTGACTCCAAAGAAAGTGATGTGCTATGTCATACTCTACATGAGCTCGAAATAGAACTTCATTACATAGATTACCGAAATTTCACTACTTAGCTGATGTGGGAGCTCATTTTAATTACTCTAATTCTGTATGTTGTTGTTGTTTATTGTTGAGTTGGAACTGACCCATAGCTGACCCTCCAGCACAAATATGTTAAAAAAAGAAGTCAAAACCACAACAAGATAAAGGTAAATAATCCAGTTGAAAAATGGGGACAGGACATGAACAGACACTTCACCAAAGAAGACATTCAGATGACTAACAAGCACATGAAGAAATGTTCAAAATCCCTACCTCTAAGAGAGATGCAAATCAAAACAATGATGAGATATCATCTCACCCCAGTCAGAATAGCAAAATTTAACAGAACAGCAAGCAACAAATGCTGGCGAGGTTGTGGAGAAACTGGAACCCTTATTCACTGTTGGTGGGAGTATAAAATGGTGCAACGCCTGTGGAAAGCGGTATGGCACTTTCTCAAAAAGTTGCAAATAGCGGTACCATTTGACCCAGCAAATCCACTACTGGGAATATACCCCAAAGAGACCATAACTGCCACCCAAGCAGATATATGCACACCCATGTTTATTGCAGCTTTGTTCACAATAGCAAGGAGTTGGAAACAACCTAAGTGTCCATCAACAAACAAATGGATAGAGAAGCTGTGGTATATTCACACAATGGAATACTACGCTGCATTGAAAAACAAAGGACTCATGCAATGCTATTCAAAATGGGTGACCCTGGAGGACATTACGCTGAGTGAAGTATCTCAGTCACAAAAGGACAAATACTGCATGGTGCCACTGTTGTAAAAAAGGACTGACATTGGGGTTGGGAGGAAACTGAGAAAGATGGGTTAAATAATGTATACTGCATTGAAACAGATGAGAGAGAGCACAGTTTAAAGGGGATATGTGATTAGGTATTTTTGTCATGACGGGAGTCCAGAGCGAAGGCTGCATAGTGGAGTGGACCTGTGGGGAGGGATTGTAAAACAATGAAAGAATTTTTCTTTTACTTTTCCAAGTGGGTAGTATACTTGGGGGGAGGGTTGGGAGGGGGGGAAAGTGCAACAATGAATGAATGGAAATAAGTCTCTGTAAATTTTCATTGAAATGAATAATAAAAAAATTTTAAAAAATCTAATCTTTGAAAAATTACACAATAGACTTTTATGCTTTTCCTTTTGCTCCCAGAGTGCTAAAACGTAGCATACAGCTCCTAACTGCCTCTTACTTACTCATTGTGCTTATATTCTTTAACCTTCTTCATTTCAACCCTTTCCAATTGACAAAAGAATTATTACCTTAAATAATCTTCACTTCTTTTGACATTATTAATAATTTCAATTGAGATCTAACCTACATTTGTAGGACAACAATTCTTAACACTAGCCTCAGAACATTAATTGTTTTATTTTCATTGATTTCGTAAATTCTTGTTGTGTTGTCACGTCAATTCCAGCTTACAGGCCAGGGTAGAATTGCCACACAGGGTTTTCAAGGCTGTGATCCGTAGGTTACTAGACCACCAGATCTTTTCTGCAGCAGGAGAGTGAATGAATTCAGACTCTCAACAGTCAAGTTCTTGACCATTGTCCCATCTGGGCTTCTCATTTTTAGGAAATAATGAGAAGAAGAGCTAATTGCCAGCAAGCAGCACTAACATCCAATGAGTTCAACTTGCCAACTGTAGAAACATTTTAATTCATTGTAGATATAGAGATTTTGAGGTTTTGAGAAAAGCGTCTATTAATGTGGTTACACCAAATGGAAGTACATGAACCTGCATGAGAACCACCTGGGCTTGTGAAAGGGACTCTTCATACCCACTTCAGCTCACTTTCCTTTTGGTAAGGAGAACTATCTTTCTAAAACTTTGATCAGATTACATCACTATCATTGGCAATCCCACCTACCATAGATTTCCTATTGTTGCTGTTGATTGCCTTCAATTGGAGCACAACTCATAGCAACCCTATGAACAAAAGGCCTGAAGCCCCTATACAATCATCGACATTTATCAAAGTTCATAGAGTTCCCGGAGGCAGGTTCTGTAGGAAGTGGATGCCACTCCTGCTTCCAAGATTTCCTATTACAATTAGTATAAAATTCAACATCCCACCACTGTCCATAGGCCCAGCATCATCTGCCCACAGTTACTTTCTAATCCCATTTCCTATTCTCTCCTTCTTGCTCACATTGATGTTGTGCTTTCTAAACATTCCCGTTCTTGGGGCCCCGAGGCCTTGCTATTTTACACTAGTGTATATTGCCTTTCCTTTCATCCACGTTAACATGGTTCTACCCCTCTGGTGATTATTCTTCCCTTCACCTGTCGCCACTTCCATAAGGTTTTCTTTTCTTTTTCTTTCTACAATTATCTTCTTTTTAAATTTCCTACTAGTTTATTTACAAAATTTGATACATTGTTTTTAAGAACAAATTCTTGCAAATCCCCCCACTACACACTGTATCAAAATACTGCTTAATTACTAAGTGGTTGTTGTTGTTATTATTGTTGTTATGTGCCTTCAAGTCGCTTGTGACTCATAGTGACCCTATGTACAACAGCCCTAAAACCTGCTCTATCTTGTGCCAATTGCACTGCCACCGACACACCCACCTTGATTACCCCAGTCACTGAATCAATCCACCTCATTGAGGGTCTTCCCCTCCTGTGCTGTCTGTCCCTCCACCCTATCAAGCATGATGTCCCTCTCCAAGGACCGTTTCCCTCCTTGCAACATGTCCAAAGTATGTTAGACAGAGCCTCAGAATCCTTGCCTCCAAGGAGCAGCCCGGTTTAACCCTCTCAGGATGAATCTGTTTGTTTTCTTAGCAGTCCATGGTACACCCAACTCTCTTCTCCAGCCCCACAGCTCAAAGGCATCAATTCTCCTTCTATCCTCCCTAGTCGTTGTCCAGCTCTCTGATGCATTTGTAAATACCCAGAAGAGTGACAGATTAGTATGTGTGACATGTGTGTGTAAAATAGTCAAAAGTACATCTTGTCACAAAATAGAGTTACTTCTCTCTTACTGACTCACATTCATTATTTAACATTTTGTATTTGGTGGCCTAATGGCAAAAAGCTGAGCTGCAATAAAGAGGGCACATAGTTCAAGGCCACCAGCTGCTCTGCAGAAAGATGGGCAATGTCCTTCTATGTGATTAGTTGCCAGAGGGTCAGCTATGGGTCAATTCCAACTCCACAGTACACAACAACAACAATTTAAAACAATAGTAAAAAAAATACTCTATTTTTTCCCACTAATGACATATATCTGGCAGCAATGAATGTTTAAGTTCAAGGCAGGATTAATGCTGCTGTGAAGGTTAAGGTTTTGTGTCCACTTGGCCAGGATGTGATTCTCAGTGGTCTGGTTTAGCAGTTATGCAATGGTGTCATTTGGCAGTTAGGCCATGGTCTAGTTATCCTTTACTTTGTGATACAATGTGCCCATTCTCCCCCTTTGCATTATTCCAGTGTTCACATAACATCTTAGTCTTTGGACTGTAAGCATGTTGATAAGTGAGGACGGAGTGTAGTCCATCACATAAAAGAAGCACACACTTTTTTTTTCATTAAATTTTATTAGTTTTAATGAACATTTACAGAGATTTTGGGTTTTCATTCATTCATTGTTGCACTGTTTTCTCCACTCTCATCCCCAGTTCGTTCTTCTTCTCCCCCCCCCCCCAAGTCTGTTTTAATTGAACACAGAGCCTCGTGAGCTGTAAGATGACTACTACTTGTTTTCTCAGGGCTGGTTTGGCTCTAAGCCTCTCAGGCCTGTAAGGCAGGTGTTTCTGTTCCTTAATCCATCAGCTTGCCCTTCTGCACTTCCACCGCCATGAAGACTGTCAGACCATTACAGGGGATGGCCTCAGAGCTGTAACATCACAGCCTGACAACACTGAACACCTTGTAAGCTAAACTGAGCCCTGCCTCGATCAATACTTGGATGGAAGGCAAAAAACTGCAAAAGCATCTAGGGCAAGCACCGCCAGGAATTGTACTGTTCACTCAAGAGGCTGCGCTCTTATCTCCTGGATGATACTAAGCCACTTGCCCAGCCGGCCAAGGGGGCTAGTTGGGAAGCTCATTACTATCCTATTCAAGAAACTGTAAGTCCAAGTCCTGAAAACTCGGTCATGCCTTCCAGTCAGAGTTGGATGCCTCTCGGCTAGGATTTAATTCAAGTAGTAATCTCCTCATCCAACTTTCCAATGAGCCCCAGTTTGCTGACACAGGAGAACCGACTCTGTGTGCTATGGAATTTAGTGATAAGTAAATCTGTGCAATGATGAAATACACAGTTTATCGTTTTAAAAGCTTTACTAAACAACAAAAAGACAAATGGTCCAATTAAAAGAAACAAGAGGACTTGAATAGGCAATTCTCTAAGAAGATATGCAAAGCTAATAGGTAAAAAAACCCCAATGTTCACCATTATTGGTCATTGCTGTGGTTGTTGGTGTTGTCACCTCAATTCTGACTCACAGTGACTCTGTCCTGTAGAACAACACAATATCCAATCCTGCGTCATTGCCCTGTTCAAGCCCAGGGCTCATCAATACAGCCCATCGAAGGTCTTCCTCTTTTTCTGGGAGCCTCCACTTTAACAAACATTGGTCATTAAGGAAATACAAATAAAAAGTGTCATGAGACACCAGTTTATATTCACTAGGACGGCTATTCTCAAAAGAGAAAGCATTTTCTTTTACTTTTCAAAGAGAATAGCAAACTAGGGAGAAGGGGTGAGCAGGGAGCAAATTGCAACAATGAATGAATGGAAATCCAACGTCTATAAATTTTCCTTAAAATTAATAATAAAAAATTTTAGAAAGAAAGTAAAAGGAAAATAAGAAATATTGAGTGTTGATGGGGGTGTAAAGATAGTGGAATTTTCATCCATTGCTGTTGGGATTGTAATTGAGTACATCCACTCTGGGAAATAGTTTGGCTGTTATTTTATAATTTAAATATCAAATAACTATTATTTAAACATCGCTGCCTATCAGGGCAATTCTCACTCATGTCAATTGTCCCTCAATTTTCTGAGGCTGTGAATTAATTTGTGGGAGAAGGCTGACTGCTCATCTTTCTCCAGACTTGACTTGCCAACATTTGTATTAGTGGCCAACATATAAAGCACTGTGCCACTCATACTCCTTTAGATAGCTATATTATCATCCCATTATATGAAATATGTCATTGTTGTAGTTAAGTACCACTAAGGCAACCACAACTCATAGCAACCACACAAACAATGAGTCTGAATCCAGCCTTACCTTGTATCATTCTGACCCTCTCTGACATACCTGAGCCCACAGTTACAATCTCTGTGTCGATCTATCTTGTTGAGGGTCTTTTCTTCCTTTGCTGACCCTCACCTTTCTAAGCATGATGCTCTTTTCCAATAAGTGACTGCTCGTAAGCTTAAAGAAGATCAGATGAAGTTTCACCATCCTTGCCTCCAAGGAGTGCACCCTGACTACACCTTTTCCAAGACATATTTGTTTGTCATTTTGGCAGTCCCTGGGATATTCAGTATTCTTCTCTAACATCACAACTCAAGACATCAATTCTTTATCTGTCAGCCTTATTCAGTGTACAACTTTCAGATGTATAGCAAGTAACTGAAAAGATTATTATTTGGATCAGGTGTACCTTAGTCCTGAAACTGACATCATTGCTCTTCAGCACTCTAGAGAATTCCCTGATAGCACACTTTCCCAATACATATTTTGATTTCTTGACTGTTGGTGCCAAGGGTGTTGATTGTGGATCCAAATAAATTTTTTACAATTTCACTTTTTTTCTCCACTAGTGATTAGGAGGTGTGC
>NW_006399753.1:22935520-22947426 GCF_000299155.1 Elephantulus edwardii
GCACACCTCCTAATCACTAGTGGAGAAAAAAAGTGAAATTGTAAAAAATTTATTTGGATCCACAATCAACACCCTTGGCACCAACAGTCAAGAAATCAAAATATGTATTGGGAAAGTGTGCTATCAGGGAATTCTCTAGAGTGCTGAAGAGCAATGATGTCAGTTTCAGGACTAAGGTACACCTGATCCAAATAATAATCTTTTCAGTTACTTGCTATACATCTGAAAGTTGTACACTGAATAAGGCTGACAGATAAAGTTAAGTGTGGAAAGTCCACACTTAAGGGGTTCTAGGTTTTTCTCTCATTATTTTTAAATAGCTTTGTTGTTCCTTATTGTTGCTGTTGCTGTTATTGTTGTTGTTATGTGCCGTCGAGTCATTTGCGACTCATAGCGACCCTATGTAAATCAGCCCTAAACTCTGCTGTGTCCTGTGCCAACTGCACTGTCTCTGACACTCCCATCCTGATTACCCCAGTCACTGAATCAATCCATCTCATAAAGGGTCTTCCTCTCCTGGGCTGTCCCTCCACCCTCCCAAGCATGATGTCCCTCTCCAAGGACTGATCCCTGTTCCTCATTAGGGGCTGTCAGGTCGGCCACAAATCAAAGCAATTCTGTGAATAACTGATCAAAATGAGGCCCAATCCTGGGCCATCTCCACAACTACTGGTGCGCTCAAGGACCTTGTTGCAGTCACCGTGTCAATCCAAGCCGGTGAGTGAGTATCTTCCTCACTTTCACTGACACTCTGCCTTCCAAGCTTTAGATTGAGGGATAATTAATAAACCATAACATTCACCTACTTAAAAAAAAACAACATAATTCCACGGTTTTTAAAATATGTTCATTTAAAAAAAAAAGGTTTTAAATATGTTCCTAGGATTGTGCAACATCACACAATCTCATTGTAGACCATTTCCCTCACTCTATAAAGACATCCTGCCTCCATGTGCACTCAGATCTCTTTGCTTCCCATCTACCCCTCTCCCTGTGCTCTGGCAAACACTACCTTCAGTCTCTATGAATGTATGTATTTTAGACAGTTCACAGGAGTCAAATAATGAACTATATGACCTTTTCTGATGAGCATCTATGTTTTCTTCTAAGGGATTTATCTTTTTAGCTCTTGTATGTGAATTAGGAAGTTCTGGTGGCCTCGTGGTAAGGAGTTACACTGTCAACTCAAAAGAATGAGGCTCAAATCCACCTGCTGCTCTGTGGAGGAAAGATGGACAACCTCCTCCTGTGTGATTTACAGCCTCTGAAAACCAGCTGGAGGGTCAGCGATGAGTCAATTCCAACTCAACAGGATGCAACAAATATGTAAAAATTGTTACCCATTTTGGGTTCATTTTTATGCAAGGTATGAAATGAACAATAATGAGAACTCATTGCCATTGACTTGGAACCAATTAACAGCTGATGCTCCAGAAGATTTTCAGAGCCTTTGATTACATGGAAGGAGATTGTCCATCTTTCTCCCTTGCAGCAGCTTTTGGATTAGAACCGCCTGCCTTTGGGTCCGCAGCCCAACTCCTTACCAACCAGGTCATCAGAGCTCCCTAAACTATGATAGAGAGGTTTAACTTGAATCTTTTGTATGTGGAAATTCAGTTGTTCCAAAACTATTTTTTGAAGACTATCTTTTCCTCATTGAATTATCTTCATACCTTTTCTAAAACAACTATTCACAAATGTAAGAAAATCCTTTTCTGACAAATATTGCATGGTGCCACTGCTGTAAAATGGGACTGATATCAGGGTGGGGGTAAGACTGAGAAAAACTGAATAAATTGTGTATACTGCACTGAAACAGATGAGGGACTGAATAATTTAAAAGCGATATATGATAAGGTATTATGGTTATCACAAGAGTCCACAATTAAAGTTGCACAGTGGAATGTACTTGGGGCGGTGGGAGGGGTGTTGGGGGATTGTGTACTAGGGAGGCAGTCTTTATTTTACTTTTGAAAGAGAGGAGCGAACTGGGGGGCAGGGGGGAGAGGGCTTGGCGGGGAGAGAAGTGCAGCAATGAATGAATGGAAATCCAAATTCTCTGTAAATGTTCATTAAAATTATTTTTAAAAATCCTTTTCTTCCATTATTATGCCTTATATATTCTTCTAGAAGTTACAGTTAGTACAACTGATCTGTTTTATTGTTGAGAAAGTTTTGGTGTGTTCCTAGAAATGAGAATTTGCCAAGTGTACTTCGGCCCACATAATATATGAGACCTTAACATTGATGGAAGGCCCCTTCCGCATTGTGGAAGGGATAATAATTTTTAAATTAAAACATTAAACTATCAGAGAAAACTGAGGGACTGACAAGTACACAAGAAAAAGAGCCAACTCTGATAGATGCTGGAATCTATTCTACTTTGCACCAACAGGGATAACAATCAAAACCTACATATGCAGATATGTGTGCTATGAGTCAGCGCCAGCTCCGCAGCATATAACAACAGTAATTTCTGTGTCCTTGTGCAAAATACTTGTTTATAGAAAAACTTTTAAAAATTTGAGGGGAAATTGCCTGCTTCTTAGTGGAATGATTCCACAAGAAGTGTCCCAGGAGCTGTGCTGCTCCTTGGAGGTAACACATTTCAAACAGGATGTCCTCCTCTGGGGTGTCCTCCTTTTTCTTTGTGCAATTACAATGAAAATGTTTTAGAAACTATGCATATACCCTCTTCTAAAGCTCACACTCTCCCGAGACCTTCCTGAAGGAACCCTTTTGGCCACAGGACTTGGGCTGTTAATGTTGGTGTCGTTGACGGATGGACTACGCATGGTCCTGAAGCATAGCAATAAAACAATTTCCTTTAAGCAAATCTTATTTTGAAACTGACTTACATTAGAAAAGTGAAGATGTATTCCCACAGGAACAAAGAAATGTAGCCCCAACATGCAATTTTGAAGCAATTGCATCTGCGGGAAAGCTTTTCAAAATCACATATTTAAAAGGAAAGTGTATCATTTTTGATAAAACAATAATAAAGCCAAACTAAGTCACGAGGAGAATGAATAGTGTACTAAAACTTAAAATACTGTACAAGACAGCGCATTTCCTCATGGAATAGATTTCATGAAAGGAAATTTGTCTACTGCCTTCCTTGGGCTTTATAAACAGCCTGTGACTGGATTTAACAAAAAGTAAAAAAGAGCTAACTATCTCTAAATGTGTTAATTAAGGGTAATCTCTTAGTTAAGACATGGTTAGAGCCACTGATATATTTGCTTAATATTCTTTCTACTTGGTTTATGGTGAAAATGGGTTTAACCAAGAATATATCTTCATAACCCTGATCCTCCTTGCCTCTGGGAGTTGATTTTCACAACTCAAGCCCAATTCTATTTCTCTAATGTTAACCAATTTGTTGCCATGGAGTTCATTTCAACTCATGGTGATCCCATGCATGGTGGGGTAGAACTGAGCTCCATCGAATTCCAATGGCTGACTTCTCAGGAGTAGATTACAAAGACTTTCTTCCAATATGCCTCCTGGGAGACTTAAACCTCCAACCTTTTGGCTAGCTACTGCACCCCAACTTGCACCACCCAGAGACTCCATTCTGACATGTTGTTGTGTACCATCACACTGACTCCCACTCAGAGTGACCTTTTAGGACACAGTGGAATTGCCCCATAGTGTTTCCACGGCCATAGTCTTTATGGAGTGTTCTGGTGGCCTAGTAGTAAAATGCTACACTGCAATCCCAAAGTCACACAGTTCAAATCCACCAACTGCTCTTTGGAAGAAGGATGGGCAATCTCCTCCCGTGCGTTTACTCATTGGAGGGTCAGCTATAGGTTGGTTCCAACTTGATCTCACACAGTAACAACAGTCCTTATGGAATCAGATCAGCAGGTCTTCTCTCCTGTGGAGTTCAAACCCTCAACCTTTCAAGTGGCAACCATGTACTTAACCATTTTCTTCTCTGTCATAGCAATAGGGAAAGGAAAAGAAAGATTTAGAAGTCAGTGGACCCTGAAATGCAATACTTTGTGGAGAATTTTTTTAAATGCATTCATTTTGACCACAGTGCAAGAGGGATAGCTGTCAAAGGGTGCACTAACACTGTGAAGTGTGAAGGAGTGAAGCGACCACAAACCAATTTGCAAGAAGACTGAAAAGCATGCTGGGGAAAAGACATGTAAAAGAAAGAAGGTCATGGTATAATAAGCAAGGTCCTGCAGGAAAGTCATGGTCATGGCAGGTGGAAAGTAGATGGCCCTTTAAAATAGGCTAGTTGGAGAACTTTCAATAAGACTATTTACAGAAGTGTGTGCGGAATTTAGGGAAACCAACCAGGGATGGTGTCCCTCTACTTTGTTGGCTACACAGGGGAGCCTATGCTGTTACTAGAAAAAGATGAAAAAGGGAACTAGAGGGAATACAGAGAAAGAGAAAGACACTGATGTCATTCTCCTCGTCCTCGTTGCCACCAACTAATTTCTTCAATTGTCAAATCCAAAAAAAATGCCAATGTAATGGATTGAACTGTGTCCCCAAGAATGCATATTGTAATCTTAACCCTTGTACCTCTGTATGCGAAGTAACATAATCACTCACTATATTGTAATACAGTCAGTTGATGTCATATCAACATAGAGTGGATTCAAACTTTAATCACTCTGTTTTACACAAAGAACAATACAGACGCAGACACATGTACAAACTTGAGGAAGACAAGCAACACCTCACAGAGGTTAGCGGCTCTAGGTCTAGAAATTCCAAAGAATTCCAGCAACTGGAAGCTGAAATAAATTAGGAAGGGCTCTCCTAAAGCTACACCTTGACTTCAATCTTCTAGCCTCCTGAGCTGTGAAAAATGAAATCTCTGTTCTTAAAAACCAACTATTCACGCTGTTTTGTTACAGCAGCATTAAGTGACTAAGACCGAGAACAACGAAGCCCCTCACTGTGTTGTGTCCACATGGGTGTAGAGCCTCCTTCCAACGTCCCCAGTTGAGCTCACTGAGTTTGTTGTTGCTTGCAGTGAACAAGAACACACGGTCTGTAAAGGAGATGATAGAAAGTGTTTATTTGTTACTCCTAGGAACGGGAGGTGGAAGGGCTTAAGGAAGTGAAAGACTTGCTATAGATTGGAGGCATCAGGAAGAAAGATTAAAACAGTGTCTTTAACCATGTCAAGTTTAGTTTCACTTTGATGCCTTTTCCTTCTAAATTGATTTATGAAGATTCTTAGTCTTGGGATGGCCATCCCCCTCTTCCAGATGAAATGCTTGGCTCTTTTTATGTCTGAACAGGTGTGGAACCCATCATGATGACACAGTGGTGATGTCTGGGGTGAGAGTCCGTAGAATGTTCATGTCCAGCAGGAGGACTCAAAGCCTAGTTGGTTGCACCAGGTCAGCTCCTAGAGTTCTCTTGATGTCAGCTCACACATCTGCCTTTGACTTGTGAAGATCGCATATATAACACGATCAGCCCTTATCGGTCCGCAGGATTTTCACTGATTTGTTTATTGGGAGTAGACCCCCAGGTCTTACTTCTTAGTTCACCTTCATTTGAAAGATCTCCTGAAACCAGTTCACCATCCTAGCAGCATGCAAGTCTCCACTAGCAGATGCATGATGGTTGCATGTAAGATGCATTGACAGGGAATCAAACCTGAGTGTCCCGTGTGGAAGGCAAGAATTCTAACACTGAAGTACATGCCCTTTTCAGGGGCATAAACCAACAAAGCTAACTCATTGTTGTCTAGTCAGAACCAGCTCCTACCTGACCCTCTAATGTGTTTTCAGAGGCTGTGAATCACACAGGAGGAGATTGCCCATCTTTATCCCAAGAAATAGCTTGTGGATTTGAACATCTGCTTTTGGATTGACAGGACAGCCTGGTAGCCACTAGGCCACCAGAGCTCCCATCTTGGGAATTAGAGCTGCTTTTCCTCTGCTCTCACCCCAGCCTCCCAGAGCACATCCCAGTATAGAGGACAGAGAATGGAATCCTGCCTGCAGAAGACATGAGTTCTGAGTCTGACATGATTTCTGTCATCTAGCTGTATCCCCGAGCCTTACTCACAGGACGAAAAGCAAAGTAAGAAGTGCTAGGACTGTTTATATTGAAAAGAAAAGCTATCTGCAAAACACCGTAAGGCCCAGTCACCTTCTAACAGGATGTAACAAGGGAAGGAAGGCATGAATTCCCTCCCATGACACTGTGGGTCACCAGACATTATACAACTCGGGCCCCTCCATGTGAGGCTAACCTGTGGAGAGATCCGGCCTGGCGGTGGAAGAAGATTGCTTCCCAGCACCAGATTACAAACTCTGATGCCCAGTGAAGCAGAGGAGGCCCAGCAGGGACAGATGGTTCATGAGCACATGGATACACCCGGAAATACCCAAGAGGCTTTGCAGAAAGCTAAAGTTTTGCATTCTATAGAGGCGGGACCAAGCAAGAGCCCTCAGGGTAAATTCAGACTCCAGGTGGTTGCCTTTTCAGAAGCAGATTACAAAACTTGACTTGTAAAGTGCCTCTGGGAGGACTTGAACTTCCACAACTTTTCAGCTAGCAGCTGAACTTGTTAACAATTTGCATCATTCAAGGATTCCAAAAAGAAGGAAGAGTCACGGAAATGTGAGTTTACCAGTAGTTAACATTCGTGGTCTGTTGAGGTCCAGGGGCATTTGTTGTTGTTGTTGTTGTTGTTACTGTCATCATGTGCCATTGCGTCAAAATGGACCCCATAGATAACTCTTCAGTCGGTTTTCAGAGGCAGTTCATCACAAGAGATTGCCCACCCCTCTCCTGAGGAACAGGGAGTGGGTTCGAACCATGTGCCACTGGGATTGCAGCACAGCTTCTTACCACTAGGCCACCAGCGCTCCCTACAGAGAAATTCAGTAGGCGTATTTTTTTTTTTCTCCCTTAGTAGGCGTATTTTTAAAACACAAAAATCAACTGGACTTACAAGCATTTAATTAAAATGAACTTCCTTCAACATTTAGCAATGATGCACAATGCCGTTTTAACAGCTTTTTGCATCATTCCCAACCTGTAAATGTGGATAATTGTTCTTACTTATTTATAAAGTTCTTTGAGGTTTTGGGATGAAAGACTCTTTTAAAGTACAAAGCATTTTTTTTATGACGGAGCAATAGACCAGAAGTGAACATGAAGCAGTATAGAGTTTTCTGTGTTCTAAGTTTTTAGTTGCTTTCTTTCGAGAGGCACAAAAGCCAGTCTCCAACGGGAGATCTGGGGGTGAGATAACAAAACTAACAAAGGTGTTTGGAAGTGCACATCCCGACCTGGGCTGTAATCGGCTATTCCCTTTGAGGATGTGAGAAATAAATTGATAGACAAAGCATTTTGTACAAATGAACACATTTTCAGAAAGTTGCACTGATAATTCTTAAGAGTATGTAAATGGACCTCTATTTATAGAGCAGTTACATTCATTTCTGGCCAGGACGAGCACGCGAAGCAATAGCAATAGTCAATCATTACAAGAACTAGACCACAAGAGAAAAATGTGCCAGTTGCTAGGTGATGACTTTCAATCTATCATTTTAGGCAATAAATATAAGATGAAGTTATGAGGAAAGAATCTATTCATAGCTAAAACGCAAGCTAAAATGGCTATTATTTATTGCACGGAACTGAAATCGGATGGAGTTGAGAAACTCGGCACACCAACCAAAAAGCCAGGATGCTTCACAAGCAGATGAAGTTCAAGGACAAGTCCAAAGGCAAGCAGAAAACAAGAGTTTGGATGGAGACTAGGGAGGATAAAAAAATTGGAGGGAAACTGAGATGAGCCCACTTATAATCATTTTTTAGATCATAAATGTGAAAAAGAGGGGAAAAGTCAGTCCAGTATTCAAAATGTTCTTATTTCAGAAAAAAAATGAAAGTCTATGGGCTCCTAACAGGTGGCTTTAACATGTTTGACATCTCTGGGAGGAGAAAATGGCTCAGGTATTCAGCTACTAATTGAAAGGCTGAAGGTTCAAGTCCACCTACAGGTGCCTCAGAAGAAAGGCCTGGTTTTCCGATTTTTAAAAATCAACCATTGAAAACCCCGTGGAGCTCTTGCCGTCTGACACATACATGGGGTTGCTACAATTTGGAGTTGACTCTACGACAGCTGGTAATTATGTGCTTGGGACAAGGCACTTGCAGCTGCTCCGTGGAAACCCGTGTTCCTTTGTGAGCACACAGATTGCCTTGGAAATGAAGTAATGTAAATGAAACGAATCAAAGGACAACACATTAACTTCTCAGTTAATACTAATTCCTGCCGTGATACAAGCGCTCCCTCAATGACCGCGGAATCATAAAGGAATCATAAAGGAATCATGTCGCGGAGCATGTAGGTGGCGAGACACCTGTGGCTGGTTCCGTAAGATAAGAACTCACTTGAGTGAGTCAAACTTCAGCTCTCTAAAAACACAGCTGAGACTACAAAAGCGGAAGAACCAAGCTTGGTGCTGATACTACAGCAGTTTATCAGGGCTTAACCAGTTCATTCCAGTTAGGCCTGCAGCTGAAAATGTGTCTTGATCAGAGGCGCTGGATTAGAATGTACGTACTCTTTAATAAGAGAGTTCCAAGGCCTCGCGTGCCTCATAGTTAACTGGAGAACTTGGCAGAACCCAGGCTATTGGCTCTCACCTTGGGAGTTGCTGACCCGATGGATCTGGTCTGAAGGATTTAAAAGATTTCTAACATGATCCCAGGTGATCAGGATGCTACTGATGTGAGAAGGATTTTCTGAGAACCAAGAGTCTCAAAGCTTATGCTAACTACCAGCAGTCCCCGATGTGTGAGATCTGTGCCTAATTGTGTCTTTAAAGTCTACATGGTATGCACATCAGAACAAGATCTTATGTATTCTAACGCAGAAGTTAGTGGTTCTAATCCACCAGCAGCTTCGAGGGAGCAAGATGGGCAGTCCCCCACCTCCTGTAAGGATGTATATCCTCCATACCTCCAGGGAGGGGCATCCTGAGCTAACATAGACTTTGAGAGCAATGATGTGTTGTGTTTTGTTGTTTCAGTACAAGATTTGTTTGAAAGGGATGTGTGATTCGATTTTATTGTCATGACAGGAATCCAGAACGAAGGTAGCATAGTGGAGTGGACTTGGGGAGAGGGTTTGAATAACAATGAAAGAATTTTTTCTTTTACTTTTCAAAGAGAGAAGCTAATTAGAGAAGGATGGGCAGGGAGAAAAGTACAACAATGAATGAATGGAAATCCAAAGTCTCTAAACTTTCATTAAAATCAATTTTTTAAAAATCATGGGGAGGGGGAAGAAAGAGCCCTACTGGAATGGGGGGTTAAGTGTCAGGCTGCTACCATAAACTTTATTGGTTGATTGAGTTCAAGAACAACTCTGGTGGCACTGTAGATAAGCACTCCACTGTTAACCAAAAGGCTGGCAGTTCAAATCCACCAGCAGCTCCTCAGAACAATGTGGCAGTCTGTAAAGATTTACAGCCTCTGAAGATCTGTAAGGTATTTCTTTCTTCTCTGTCCTGTAGCATTGCTATGAATTGGAATCAGTTTGATGGCAGGAGTTTTCATTGGTTTAGTGTTTTAAACGTGTACTTGCATGTACTGCAAGGAATGGTGATTGTGATAAAGAATTTATTGCAAGTAGGCATTGGCTAAATAATTTCAAAAAACTCAAACCCACTGCTGTTGCCTTAAATCTCAAACATAGTGACCCTCCACTGAGTTTCCAATACTATATACATCTAAACGGGTAAAACACCCCTAGGGAATGACTGGCTGGTCTGAAACACCAAATTTTTTATTAACACCCCATCACATAAAGCACTTATCACCAGGGTTCCTTATTAAGGACAAATTTATATAATATCAGGGCAAATAACAGTTGTCTACATGCCTGTAATCTGGCATCTGGGAAACTGTAAATTGAAAAGCATTAAAAATATTAATGACACCTAAGAAGCCTTGGTGGCATAGTGGGTTAAGGGGTGAACTGCTAACAAAAAAAGTCAGTGGCTTGAATCCTCTAGCTGTTATGTGGAGAAAGATGGGCAGTCACTTCCCGTAAAACAGATGGCTTCAGAAACATGACTGCAGGGTTGTTGTGAGTTAGAATGACTTGGGTTTGAGAGTTCTTCTTGTTGTGTGTGTACAGATTCCTATCAGGAGCTCTAAGGCGTGGTCCTAGAGAGGGGCACTGGTAAACCGAGGGCCAGGCTTTCTCCGCCCCTTGAATTCACTGGTGGCTCCACGTGGAGATTCATCTCCAGTAAAGTTTACAGCCTGGAAATCTGCTGGAAGGTCAATGATTGGTTGGTTCTAATTCAAGGGCAATGAGCTGTTTAAGGGAAGTGGTGCAAGGGGTTAATCACTTGATGACCAACCATAGATTGTAGTAGTGGTTGCGTGCTGGCCCCATGTTGGGACTGACCCATAGCTGACACCCTTCAGCAGGTTTTCAGAGGCAGTAAATCTCACAGAGCTCTGGTGGCCTCCTGGCAAGAAGCTGGGTTCAAGGTCACCCGGGGCTCCACAGGAGGATGGACAATAGCCTCCTGCGCAATTAATTTACTGTCCTGAAAACCCGCTAGAGGGTCAACTATTGGTCGCTTCCAACTCTGCGGTACACAACAACAACAACAAGTCATACAGGAGGAGATTGTCCATCCTTCTGCAAGCAGCTGGTGGATACAAAGAACACAGGTGCCTTTGGGATTGCAGGGCAGCTTCTTACCATTAGGCCTCGGGGCTGAGAGATCCAGACTCACCAGCTGCTCTGGAGGAATGAATGGCGTGGCCGCCAGCCTCCATCAAGCTTTATAGCCGTGGAAACCCTGTAGGGCATTTCTATCTGCTTTGTCATAATTGAAACTATGTCTCAATAGACTTGATAGAGATACATTTGCTTGTTTGCTTTGTTGGTTGGTTGTTTGTTTTTGAGGGTTTTTTTCCTCCCAAATAAACTATAACAGCTAAAAATTGCTGTGTGTCCAAGCTGATTGCAATTACGTCCACTCTGTCAGTGTAGATGTGTTTCAAGGGGTTTGCAGAGGCAGACGGTTTGTAAGCAGATCTCCAGAGTTCTTCAGAGGTGTCTCAGAGTTGACCTAAACATCCAGCCTTCTAATTTGCAGATGAGCATGTTAGCTTTGTGGACCACCCAGAGATTCTTCTTATCAGGGAACAGAACAAAGAGCAAGAGTGCGAGGGGGGAGGAGGGGGGAGAAAGGGAGTTGGTTTTGGTGACACAGTGAATAAGTGCTCAACTGCTAACCAAACGGTAAGCAGTTCGAACCCCCTTAGCCGACTCCTCCTCTCCACATACCTCCTTCTCATCCCTCCCTTCTTAGGAGATTCCTCTTGTTCCGACTCTCCACAGACTTCTTCCTCTTTGTCCTCAGCTTCCTCTTCCTCTCACAGCTCTGCGCCCCAATATGCTCCCTCATCTTCCTTGTACTCCTCCCTCGCCCCTTCCTTCTTTGCCTCCCTGCCTGCCTCCACTTCCCCGTCCATAAACCTCCTCCTCCAAATCCCTCTTAGCTCCCCTCCTCCCCCTCTCCCTCTGCTTTCTCTCCTTTCTTCTAACATGATGGAAAGCCATTTATTTCCTATAATAAGAGAGACTGTGTAAAAGTTTATTAGCTGTTACTAGGGACAAGCCGGGGATGAGGGTGGAGGGAGCAGAACATTGCACTTTTGTTAAGTTTTGTTAAGGTCAATGGAAACATTTAGAAATGGAAAATGGTGAGGGTTACCCGACATGATGAACGCTATTCATGCCACTGCATGGTATGTGTGAGGAGAGGTTAAAATGGCAAATGTTGGGACCTGGGGGAGGGTTTGTAAAACAATGAAAGAATCTTTTCTTTTACTTTTCCATAATTTTTGGACTCATGTACTTATAACTTGTT
>NW_006399753.1:22947826-22950473 GCF_000299155.1 Elephantulus edwardii
AAGAATGAGTGGAAGCCCAAAATCTCTGTAAATGTTTATGAAAATTAATAAAATATAATTATAGAAAAAAAAATGGCAAATGTTGTGTTACTTACATATTTTTAAATTGTGACTGTGTAACACTGGAAGGTGAAACCCTTTTTCCCCTCTGCATCTCTTAAGATATTCTTGTGCCTGACTTTGAGAAGATTGAAGTCCCTAGAGTTTGTCCTAGCCACAGATGCTGATTTGGTTGTTGGTGGTGGTTACCATGGAGACAGTGCTTAACTATAAATGATGTCATGTAACCAGAGTTCCTCTGAACCCATGGTTCAGAGGTGCCCATGGATAAATTTGAACCACCAATCTTTCAAACATTTTTTTTGGATTTTTAAATTATTATTATTTTATTATTTTTGTGTGTGTGTACCATCAAATTGGACCTGACTGGTACAGGAGTAGATTGTCCCTCCTTCTCCAGCAGAGCATCTGGTGGATTCGAACCGCACACCTCTGGGACTGCAGTGCAGCTTCTTGCCACTAGGCCACCAGAGTTCCCTCAAACATTTAAAAAAAAAAAGTGTGATTTGAGAGCATTAGCAAAGAATACTGGTTGTCCATTCAACCATTAATACACATTCTGTTTTTAAATGTTAATTACAATACATTTCCCCACATTACTCCTATCCTGCCCCTTCTTGCCTTCAGAACTTGGGCAGACACTGCTCTTTTGACCTCCTGTGGTTGTTTCAAGGAGTGTGGGCTTCCCTGATGTTGGGGGCTACCTTACAGGCCTGTCTATACTGTGGCTGAAATTTAAGCCACGTATCAAGGGCTCAGAGTTTTCTTAACCATTTGCACCACTTACTGTAGGGCTAGTTGTTGTGAGGTGCCTTCGAGTTGAATATGACTCATACCAACCCTATGAACAACAGATCTGAACCTTTTCCTATCCTGTACCATCCTCAGCATCTCTGAAATATTTGAACCCATTGCTGCAGTCACTGTGTCAGTCCATCTAGCTGAGGGCTGAGAGTCTTTCCCTCTTTCACTGACCCTTCACCTTTTCAAGTAGTATGTCACTGTTCAAGAAATGTGTCTCCTAACAAAATAGCCAAGCATGTTAAAAGACACTTCGTCATCCTTGTCTCCAAGGAGCACTCTGGAAGCACTTTCTCCAAGACGTATCTGTCTGTACTCTTCTCCAACACCACAGCTCAAAGGCATCAACTGTTCCGTCATCCTTATCCAGTTCTCAAATGCATCTCAAGTGAGAAAGACCATGGCCTGAAGCAGGCATACCTTCATCTTCAAATTGACATCATTGCTCCTTCGTCCTTGGGAGAGGTCCCTCACAGCAAATTTGCCCAGACTTATGCTTTTCCAAATCTCCTGACTGCTGTACCGAGGGATGCCTTCAAATCGAGTATGATGAAATTACTGACAATTTTCATCTTTTCTCCAACTATCATAGTGCTGCCTATCAGTCCAGTGGTGAAGATGTTTGTCTTCTTGATGTTGAAACGTAGTAGAGTATTTTTCACAAGCTTCTTCATGAAGTTTCCATGTGGAGCCAAATTTGATTCTCTCTGAGCAATCATATCTCTTGTTTTGTGTACTTTGCAATCTCTCCCTCTACTACTTTCTTCACCTCTACCTAAAAAAGTGCCAAAAACCCACTGGAGGGTCAGCTGTGGGTTGGTTCAGACTCCATGGTACACAACACCACCACCACTACTCATAGGGGCTAGCTAACAAAACAAAAATATGCCCACATTATCTAGAATCTAATAGAAAATCCTCTTTACCCTGCCTCCCTATAAAATAACTCTCCACCATAGCCTTAAAGAGAACGTGAGCCGTTGTTGTTAGTATAGGTGCCACCTATTCAACTAGGACTCCTAGGCACTCAGTGAGTAACAGAGCCCAACCTCACCCTGCCCCGCGCCATCCTCTGCAACTGATAAGCTTGAGATTGTCACAGTCACTGTGTCGCTCCATCTTGTTGGGGGTCTCCCTCTCCCTGTCGGATCCGCACTTTTCTCTGCATGCTGTCTTTTTCCAAGGACTAGCCCCTCCAAACAACACGCCAAAGTATGTGAGAGGCAGTGGCAAGATCGTTGCCTCTAGGGAGCACTCTGGTTGCACTTCCTGCACACCTTGAACAAGCCATTGCAGAAGCCATTTATTTAAATCTACTTAATAACCTGGAGAAATGAATGAATGGAAATCCAAAACCTCTGTAAATGTTTATTAAAATTAATAATAATAATAATAATACCCTGGAGAGAGGATGAGAGACACCCAAGCGTTGAGGACTCTCCTTCATAGGGTCACAACGAGTCGCCTGCAACTCAACGACACTTAACAACAACAACAACAACACTTAATAATCAAACAATCAAAACCCAGATTTTAGCCCCTACCAGGGCTCAAGAGTGTCGGAGATGAAAGAAGAAACAAAAAGAATATCGGAGATGGTGAAGAAAGTACGAGATAGGAGAAGGATCAGATCCATTGCTCATGCGGTCACTAAGAGTGACAGTCTACACAACGGCACAAAGCAAAAACAACAATCCGACAAAACTCGCTGTTTTTATCATAATTTAATAATATTTCCCCTGTCCTTAGTTCTCCTTCCCTTCAATGTTTTGTTTTGTTTTTTACG
>NW_006399753.1:22951068-22952336 GCF_000299155.1 Elephantulus edwardii
CTGGTACAGGAGGAGATTGTCCCTCCTTCCCCGGCAGAGCATCTGGTGGATTCAAACCATGCGCCTCTGGGATTGTAGTTGCAGCTCCTTACCACTAGGCCACCAGATCTCCCCTCACATTGCTATTTTTATCTGATCTGACAGTCATTATTTTTAAAAAACAAAGAGAAGAAACCACAGCCTTTAAGTGTGAAAATACAGCCAGGATTGCTGAGCTTTGGGAAGTCAAAAACCACATTGCCATTAAGTCAGGACCAACTCATAGCTGTGCCTCCAGCAGATCATCAGAGTTTATAAATAAGACAGGAGGAGATTGCCCATCTTTCTCCTGGGAAGCTGTTGGTGGATTCGAACCACTGGCCTTGTCTTCTGAGCTAGTTTCCCAGAATTGCTATGTCATTTACATTCTCTCCTTTCTGAGTCAAGACTTCCAGTTTTCACTCTGACAACATAAGCCTTTTTTCTATTTGAGTATTAACCTCTTCAATTTAATGTGTTCTTTTGTTAATCTACTCTCTATGCTATTTGTTTTCTAGTGCTATCTCCATTACCTTCTACTTCTTTTCTGTCCTTTTCTAATTATTTGCACATTTAATGTTTCAAACTTACCCCTACTGGCTAGCATGCTCTTTTAAGATTAATTTAGTTGTTGCATTAGAATTTATATTACTCATCTTTCACTTATCTAAGACCAGCTTCACATATAATTTGAAGCTACTTCACATATAATAATGTAAGAAGAGTTAGACAGTGTACTTACAATTCTCTCCACCCAACCTTTACTCTATTGTCATTCATGACACTTCTGCATATGTTACAAATCCCACAATGCTGTTATTATGTCTGCTTTAAGCAACTATCTTTTAAAACACACTTAAATAATAAGAAAACATGACATTTAGAAGCATAGCTTTCATTTCTTTTGTGTAGATTCAAGTTTCCAAATAGCATCATTTTGCTTCTACTTAAAGGACTTCTTTTAACATTTTTTTAATATGCAAAACTACTAGTGATGAGTTCTTCCAGCTTTTGTTAAAAAAAGTCTTTATTTTACCTGTTTTGGGGGAAAATATTTTCACTGATACAGAATTCTAAGTTAACAGCTTTTCTTTCAGATGTTTTTCATTGTCTTCTTACTTGAACTTGTTTCCATGAAGAAATTCACACAAACAAAAAGAATAATAAAGACAAAATTTTTTCAAAGTACATAAAAATAAATGGTAGATATTACATATTTTTTTTTAAAAAAGAGAAACTATACCTTTCTA
>NW_006399753.1:22952457-22982884 GCF_000299155.1 Elephantulus edwardii
TTTTTCGCCCCACTGGCCAGTTTGAAGCTTTTTCTCTTCTTGACCGGTTTAATGCATGTACATCAGTATATTTTTTTTTCACATCCTTTATGCTGTGATTTCGTTCATTGAACTTCATCTTATAGTTTTCATCAAATTTAGAAACCTGCCAAATATTTTTTTCTGTCATTCTTCCCTCTCTCAAAAAATTTCAAATTAAATATTAGTTAGGCTGCTTGAAATTATCTCACAGTTATTGACTCATTTTCAGTCTTTCATTTCTATGCATTTTCTTTTTTATTGTTCCTATTGCTGTATCTCTTCTTATAGAAGAAAAGTTCAATAATCTTTTCTTCTATCATTTAAAATGCCATTTATCTCCTAAAATATCTTATATAAGACTTTATTATTTTCAAGTCTTTATATTTCCCATATCTTTATTTAACATATTTAATATTGCCTCTAATTTCTTAGTATATGGAATGAAAATTATTTTCATAAACTATTTCATGGTCCTTGTCCCTTAGTTTTCTCTTCTTTGTCATTTCTGCATCAATTTCAATTGAGTTTTTTCTTATCATTGTAATTAATAGTATTTCCTGTTTCTTCACATGCCTAGCAATTTATTGAATGTTAAACATTGTAAATATTACCTTGTGAAGTGTTGTATATTTTTATATTCCTGTAAATAACTTGTGGGGTTTTTCTGAAATATGTTATTGCTGGAAAACTATTGTTCCTTTTGGATCCTGATCTTAAAGCTTGCTTAGACAGACCAAGTATCATTTGGTCTAGCACAATTTTCCCCCAAATTAGAAGCAGGAGTGGCATCCACTACAAAAAAAGTTTGCCTCCAGAGACTCTATGAACTTGGAGAAAAGGCGACAGTTTTGCGTTCAAGACTTTTGTTCATAGGGTCGCTATGGGTCGTCTATGATTCTACGGCACTTAACAACAACAACACCAGGGAAGTAAAAAAGAGCCCTGGAGGTACAAAGGCTAAGTGTTGGCTGCTAACTGAAAGAGTGAAAGTTCAAGTCCAAGATTCAAGTGGTTCTATAGGAGAAAAGATGGTTCCCCAAAATTTACCTATACCTATAAGCAACATCATGATAGATGGATAAAAGGTTGAAATTGCCAATGATTTCTTCTTACTTGGATCTACAACCAACACCCTTGATACCAGCAGTCAGGAGAAGACCAACAGATCAGGAAAAGTATTGCATGGGTTAAGTCCTCTCCTCCGTCAGGGACTTCTCCAAAATACCGAGGATCTGTGATGTTAATTTGAAAACTAAGGTGTGTCTGCTTCTGGTCATGGTCATTTCAATAACTTGTTGTGCCTCTGAGAGCTGGACAGTGAATAAGGATGACAGAAGAATTGATGCCTTTGAACTGTGGTGTTGGAGAAGAATCCTGAATATCTCACGGACTGCCAAAAGAACAGATACATTTTGGGGAAGGTGCAACCAGAATGCTTCCTGGAAGCAATGCAGTGAAGCTTCATCTCACATTCTTTGAGAATGCTGCAAAAAGAGACTACACCTTGGAAAAGTGTATCATGCTTGGAAAGTTGGAGGATCAGCAAAAAAGGAGAAACCCCTCAACAAGATGGATTGACACAGTGACTACAGCAATGGTCTGAAGTGTGTCAGGAATGATGAGGATGGTACAGTATAGAACAAGGTTCAGATCCGTTGTTCATAGCATCACTATGAGTTATACTTGGCCTGGTGGCACCTAACAGCAACAATGCCATTGCCCTGGAGTTCATCCTAATTTATGGCAACCCTGCTTAATGTTACCAAGTCTATAAACTTTTATAGGAGAAGGCCACTTCATATTACTCCCATGGAGTAGTTGGTGGATTCAAACCATTGACCTTTTTGGTTAGCAGGCTACACTACTCATACAAATTACAGTCTAGTAAATGCTATAAGGCAGTTGTTCTCTGCATGAAGTGTCACTAAGAGTCAGAATCAGCTCAATGGCCCACAAAAACAACAGTAAAGTAAATCTTTTCTCTGCTTGACATCTTCTAGGTGATGATATTTTCTATTTTTGCTTGATTGAGTAAGCAGTCTTTCTGTCTTTGATTCCTACTAGCTATGTCTTCAAAGAATTTCTGGTAGCAAAGTCCACAGCATGTTGTGCTGGTAACCCAGAGGACAAACATGTCTGTCAGTTCAAATCCACCAAGGGCTCAGTGGAAGAAAGGTGAGTAATCTCTTCATGTGTGATTTACAACTTTGGTGAATGGCCATCTATAGGTTGAGTCCAACACCATGACAATGAATTTGAGAGTTTGAGATTTTTTTAAAAAAAAAATTAATTCTTCTAATACTTTTGCACAACTCTCGTATAGTCTCTGGTAGTTTTCTTACCATGTAATAATCAGCACTCAGGTGAATATTGAAGGACTATATCCTGATTTCTTACCCTATGAAGCTCCCACCTCTCTGGGATATTCTGCTGCAAATTCTAGCTGCCTTAGATTCCTTGGACTCCCAACTCTGACTCAACTCAAAGAGAACACTGGGGCACATCTGAATTCCCTTTCCTGGAAATTATCTCCAAATAGGAAAGGGTGACAATCAGAAAGCATGGTAGGAGCTCAATGCCTTTGTATATAAACATTGGAGTAAGGCGTTGCATTACCAGCCGAAAGGTAAGCAATTTGAACCCTCTAACTTTTCCACAGGAGAAGGATGGGCAATCTCCTCCTTTGCAATTTATTGCCTCTGAAAACCCACTGGAGGGTCAACTATGCGTCTGTTCCACCTAAATGGTATACAACAACACACACCCCATAGTCTAGATAGCCTGAAAAATATCCTAAGAAATTGATAAATAAAGTAGTGTTTATTTTAAATTTTCTTTCAACCACTTAAAAACTGCCAAGTTCAGGCATTTTCTTAGATGAACACACACAGAGAGCTCTTTCAAAATATCCAGTGCTTTGTCCCACATAGAGCCTTAATATCAAGGTTTTCTCCACCAAGCCTCTGAAACACAAAAGGAACCATGAACTCCACACTTCCACCCACAGAAAATGGCATTTACATCTTAGAGCAAGTTGACTGAAAGATATTTGGATTCACGCAAGTAATTTTAGGCCAAATTTTCACACTGATACAATCTGATGTTATCTGATGTCACAGATGTTTTGTTCTGTGTCGGCTTGAGTGATTATATGTTATCATTATTGCTATGTAAAGTGCTACTGAAATGAAAAGGTTGTTCTCAATGGGTCTTTTATGTGGCCACTGAGCTGAAGAGCAATCCTGTTCGAGTTGGAATAATAGATACAGTGCATTCCCCAGCTAATTCCATGCAAATTTGTTCCCATTTTATAGTTCCCATTGCCTTCATCTAAAAGAGGATAGTGACTTGGTGATTATTCATTACATAAGGTGAAAATCATGTACTAATGCTATATGTGATGAAAGGAAAGTCTGCTTTCTAATACAGAAAGCATTTAGGGCCAGATAGAAATGCTTGGATTTACTTTTGCTTGTGACATTTAATTTCACTGAGCCAGGTGGATTAACTAAAGAATGAGAAGGGTAAAAAAATATCTAAAATAAGAAAAATTCCAAGCTGCTTCACCTTATTCAACTCTCTGTGTGTGGACACTGCTGATTCAGACACATACCATTTCCTTTTAATTATTCATCCTCCTAGAAGCTGGACCGACTAGAAGTACGTGAAAGTGAATTGTGAAAAAGAATGCAATCTCTGGCAGACACCCTTCCCACTCCAGGCTTCATTCACTTGTGGGGCAATACAGGAACACCTCCAGAGTTTATGTCCAAGGAAGTACCCCAGCATTCCTTGCTCTGGGGATACAGCCTTTCCCCGTGCAGTCAGGACACACCATTCAGCACCAGTGGAATTTATATCAATGAGCACTATGTAATAGCCTACTGTGGGTTTAGACAGTCATCCAAAATGAATGCAGTATTATCACTAGTTTGGAGGTTAACACAACCTTCAGTATGAATTAGACCTCAACATCATGAGAACAAAAATCCTAATAATTGGACCAATTGATGTAGCATCATGATAAGTAGTGAAAAGATTCAAGTTGCTAATTGTTTCATTGTATTTGGATTCACAAGCAATAAAGAAATCAAAAGATGTATTACATGGGCAAATCTACTGCCAAAGACCTCTTAATTAAAGTGTTGATGAGCAAGGATGTCAATTTAAAGACTAAGATGCACCTGATCCATAGCTTCATATGCATGTGAAAGTGGGACAACAAATAAAGAAGACAGAAGAACTAATGTTTTTGAATTGTGGTATAGAATTTTATTGCTTGGACTTTACCTGATTTCCAAAAGTAAATATAAAATCTCTCTTGGAAAAATGCAACTGGGGTGCTCCATGGAGCCAAGGATGACAAGGGTTCATCTCACATACGGTAGTATGTTGTCAGGAAAGACCATTCCTTGGGAGACTTTCATGCTTGGGCACGTTGAAGGTCAGGAAAAGAGAGGAAGACCCTCCAGAAGACAGATTGATACAGTGATTGCAACAATGAGTGTAAGCCTAGTGGAAATTGTAGGGATTGTGTAGGATTGGGCAAGGCTTCAACCTGTATATGGAATCCCTTTGAGTCATAGTTTTCTGGATGGCACTTAAAAACAACAACACAACCTAATAGTCTAATAAAGAGCTGCAAGATACTGTGTTATGAACTACTGTTGCATGTGGCTAGTGGAATAAACCAACACTTTGCTCAGGTACTCCAACCTCTAATGATATATCTGTTGGCTGTGCTTCTGTCAGTTATATCATTGGATTGCTTTTTTTTTTTTTTACATAGAATTGGGTGCATTCTGGTTACCGTTTTCTATCCATGGCTTGAGAGTTGGACAGTGACTAAGGAGGATAGAAGGAGAATTGATGACTTTGAGCTGTGGTGCTGGAGAAGAGTATTGAATGTACCATGGAATGCCAAGAAAACAAACAGATTCATCCTAGAGAGGGTTAAACCAAGCTGCTCCTTGGAGGCAAGGATTCTGGGGCTTCGTCTGACATACTTTGGACATGTTGTAAGGAGAGACAGGTCTTTAGAGAGGGACATCATGCTGGGTAGGGGGGCAGCCCAGGAGGGGAAGACCCTCTATGAGGTGGATTGATTCAGTGACTGGGGTAATCGGGATGGGTGTATCAGAGGCAATGAGATTGGCACAGGATAGAGCACGGTTTAGGGCTGTTGTACATAGGGTCGCTATGAGTCGCAAACGACTCGACGGCACATAACAACAACATCCATGGCTTAAGAGGAGGAGGATGAATTGAATAACCTAATCTCACATCTTGTACTAAATTAGATCTGACAGATTCATTCATTCATGTAAAATTTCAATGACCACAAGGTCTGATGACCAATGGCTATCTGAGATACATAGGTATTAATAAATATATCCATATTCATTATACATGTATATATTATAATTTAATAACTATAAGCATCATCTAGCTTCCTCTGGATGGGACGATGCTTATAGACTCATGTACTTGAAATTTCCAAGCTGAACAGAGGATCCTTCTGCAAAAGAGATATACTTATTTCATCAGAATTCTGGTTTTTATAGGGATGGGCAAATCAGCAGTTGGCTATCTAAAAGGAGGATATTAGGGCATGAGGCGTGAAGTAGCAAGCTTACATGCTTCACAAAAAATAGTTGTTGGCGGAATGATTGTAAACGGGGGGAACCCACAATATAAATGGATGAGATCTGTAAATGAAAGATTGTGTGGAATATAATGTACATGCATGAAATGCAATGTATATTAATGATAAAAATATTAATTAAAACAATAAATTTAATAACAGAACCGTAAGTAATATACAGATCTTAATAAAATTTAATGTTAGGTTTATCTCCTTCATAACAAAGTTATTCAAAGGAATATCACCCACTTGACGGAGTTTGGTTCTCTCAACTTATCTCCAAGTCTTTTATCTATCTGCTCAGGCCATTTAGTGACCAAATCTAGTCCTATCCTACACTGTTTGGTTACCTTTTATGACCTAAGGCTGAAAAATTATAAATCTCTCAACTGTAAATCTCTCTTTTGACTGCTATGCTCAAACTTTTACATCTTCACTAGATGTTACTGCCTCTCCTGATAGGCATGCTTTAGTTCCCCAGAACTAAAGGTACAGTGACTAAATTCTTTATTTATACTGAGATATAGTGGTGGGAATCTTCTTTAGACCACCCAGGACTTCAAGGAGGCAGAGGGGGAAACGAACTTCTAGGCTAAGGGCTTTCAAAATAGTTTCTGCATTGTGCAAGAACTATTGATGCTTTTCCTTTTTTCCTGAGATTTCCTAGAGTAATCAAGTCATGCACAATTATGGGAGAACTGCCCTATAATAACAATATGGCCAAAGGAAACGCAGGAGAGAATGACTAATTTGATCAGATAGTAATGTTGGGTGCTAATGATTTGTAAACGTTCATCCATAGAGAAAATATGGAACAATATTCCAAGTATAGGAAAGAGCAGAGGCAAATCCAAGAATTTGCTGAAGCTGATGGGTTACTTAAAGAGTGAGTAGCCCAACATGATGGGAATATAAGATGGATTGGGAAAAAGACAAAGCTGGGAAAGAAATATGATTTGGAAGATTTTTAGTGTTATAAAAATACTTTGGAATTTTTTCCTCAAAAAAATATCTGTCTTTAACATGGTCCCATTTGGTTTTTCCAATGAAAATCAACAGAAATGTAGTAGACAAACTGAGGAGGTGAAGGACAGTGAGAGGCAGATATACATGCATCTAAGAGAGACACAAGGATGATCTCAATGGAGAAGGCAAGAAAAGGAGTAGGAGAAAAGTTACTTTATATGTCAGGTAATGAGGATTGAAATAAATAGGATGAGGGTACAGAGAGAGAGGAAGAACCATTGTAAAGTTTAGAGAGTCTTAATTGGATGATAGTGTTTTTTGTTGTTGATAATAGCTCTGAACTTTCCCTATCCTGAGCAAACATCATTTAACACACCTGGCCCCATTGCCACAGTCACTGAGTCAGTCCATCTCATCCAGGTTCTTCTTCTTCTGCATTGACCCTCTACTCTTCCAAGAATGATGTCCTTCTCCAAGGACTGGTCCCTCCTGGAACATGCCCAAAGTATGTGAGATGGAGCTTCAAAATCCTTGCCTCCATGGAGCCAACTGGTTTCACTCTCTCTGGGACAGACTCATTTGTTTTCTTGGCAGTCCATAGCATGTTCAATTCTCTTCTCCAGAACTACAACTCAACGGCATAAATTTTTCTCCTGGCATCCTTAATCATTGTCCAGTTCTCAGATACAAAGCAAGCAATGAAAAAGACCACAGCAGGAATGATTGGAGCCTGAGCCATCATATTAGGGGTTAGTTAGAAGCCAGCCTCATAGGGGAAGGTGGTCAGGGTGGTGGGAGTGGTATGGAGGTGTGCAAGAGCAAGGTGGAATTAATTGCCAAATTTATGTTTTTGTTTTGGGGAAGTGTTTGCATGTTGCTGTTCTCAACAGCTTAGTTAAGTACATGTTTGCTTGTCTGTCAATTGCTCTTTTTGGGTACAGCACTTGTCTGTCAGATGCTGTACTAAGTCACAGCTTCCAAATTAAGACAGACCAAGAAGAAGGATTGGCCATTGACTTCTAAAGTAATAGGCCTTCAAACACCCTATGAACTATAGAAGGTAGATTGGGATGTGATTAATTCAGATGAAAAGCATAGGATAAAGATTAAAATTTTGCTCTTATTGATTGTAGAATAAAGTGAAATATAGGAATCTCACTCTGATTTAGAATAATCCTTAGTTTATGGACTGACTGAGGTCATCTCTCTTCCAAAATAGCATCAAAGGATAACGTCAGTTCTAAGCCCAATGAGAGATGTTTCGTCTACCCAATGCAAGAAAGACTATACTTAGATCATGGACAACTCTAGTAAGAACCAGCACCCAGGGAGGAGACATTCAGGTCTGAGTTACCTGTGCAAGAAGACCTTTCATTTATCTACAGAAAAACCACATCTCCTTAAGCTAGAATTAATTATTGGCTTTGATTCTTCAATTTTTCTGTTATCCAAACCTCAAAGTGTATTTCCTTTTCTCCTGACTTTGAGTTTGACCAGGGAGGTATTAGATATGGTGTCAACATGGGTCAAAATGCTTTTGAGCAACAGGACTAGCATTCTGCACTTTGCTCAGCATTGTTAGCCGCGTCCTTCTATCACCTGTCTTCTAGAATTAACACACAAAGCCACAGCTTGAACTTAACTAAGTCCACCTGAGGAAATAAGGCATTCTAATGTTATGCTACTAAATTTGAGTGTATTTTATTAGTCCATGAAAACTAACTGAGATAGCCAGCAAATTAAAAAAAAAATACATATTTATGGGGTGCAGTCTGCTCAGATATCTTAATATCTATTCAGGCAGCACAGGGAGTCTGTAATAGTTGACAGTTTATCAAATGCTCTTCTGAATGGCAGCTGCAGCAAGTGACCACTGAAGCTCCATTCATGGATTTTCAGCCACCATTTACAAAACATCCACTTCTGAAAATGAGTGGTATTGTGCTTGTGTTTTATAAATGCTATTGTTTTTATTAGGTGCCTTCAAATTGAGGTAAACTCATAGCACTTCTATATACAACTGAATGAAACACCACCCGATCTTCACTATCCTCATGCTCATGGCTATGTTTAAATTCACTGTAGTTACTGTGTCAAAGTATCTCATTGAGGGTTTTCCTCTTTTTAACTGTTGTTGTTGTTGTTGTTGTTGTTGTTGTTAAATGCCATCGAGTTGCAGGCGACTCATAGCGACCCTATGAAGGAGAGTCCTCGACGCTTGGGTGCCTTTCATCCTCTCTCCAAGTTCATAGGGTTTCCGGAGGCAAGCTATTATGGAAGTGGATGCCACTCCTCCTTCCAAGCTTGTTTTCATCGGGGAGCTCCTCCCCACTCTCAGTCTGCACTGGGTAGCCAACCATTAACGCATTTGACACATCAGTGTCACAAGTGTTCAGCCTCACAGCAACCACAAGTGACCACGGGACGGCAACTTGTACACCAGGGCTATACGACCTAGAGGAATGTCTGAACAAAAACAATGAAAGACTGCTTTTGGGCTTGAAGCCGCTGCTGCCTTCAACCCAAGGCCAAGCGTGGCTTCCCTGGCTCCTGGAGGCAGCGTTGCCTTTCTCCAGAGACCGCCACAACACAACACAACTCCCACGTACACAGCATCATGCTCTCTGGCCAAAGGATCACAGCCACTCTGGGTGGGGCAAACCTGGCCTTTTTAACTGACACTATTTTACCAAGCATGTTGTCCTCCTCCAGGGACTGATTCCTCCTGATCCAAAGTACTGAACGCTAAGTTTTGTGATCCTCACTTCTAAGGAGCATTTTGACTATTCTTCAAAGGTGGTTGTATGTGTTCTTCTAGCAGTTCACGACGTTCTCAGACAACACTACAAGCCAGAGACATCAGTTCTTTAGTTTTCCTTATTCATTGTCCAGCTTTCACATGTCTATAAGGTAATTGAAAATACCATGGCCCAGGTAAGTTGCATCTTAGTCCTCTTTGGCAGCAGATTTTAGTTTGAATCCTGACATCTTCTCCCAAAGACATTGATTGTGAACTGAAGAAAAATTAAATCACTGACAAGTTCAATGTTTTCTCCATTGGACATGATGAGTGTATTAGTCGAGATGTGAGAATCTCTGTTTTTGTTTTGTTTTAAAGTTAAAACGTAATCCATACTGAAGACTATAATATTTTATCTTCATCAGTATGTATCTTAGGTTTCCTTCACTTTTAGTAAGCAAGGTTGTGTCATCTGCATTTATGCTATTGCAGTTATTGGGGGTGGGGTGAAGAATGTATTTCCCACAGGGCATTGGCTTTGCAAAACTCTATTATACAGTTTCTGACGGCAAACCTACCACCAAGGTCATATTTTCCAATCCTTCTTTGTTTCCAACTTACACATTCCAGTCGAAAACATTTCCTAGTACAATTTGGTTGCATAGTTGATCAATTTCCAACTGTAGATGTTAGTAGAATATCTCTAGTTCTTCATTTTTCACTTAGTGGTGTGTATATTTGAACAATAGTCACATCCACTGTCTTCCTTCTAGGTATATGGCTCTTGTCCTACTGCTGACAACGTTGTATTTCAGGGTACATCTTGAAATGTTCTTTTTGATGAAGAACATGATACCATTTCTCTTCAATTTGTCATTTCCAGCATAGAAGACCATATTATAAATTTAAAATGACCAATGACAATTCAGTGCACTAATGCTCAAGATATTTCTCTTCAAGTATTCCATTTCATTTTTAGCAAGTTCTAATTTTCCTAGATGTGTGCCTTTTACATTCTACATTCCAACACTTTTTTAAATTTTTATTTTATATTTGGTTTGCATACAAAATACATATACATTGTGCTGCACAATTTCCTTCATTCAATTTGTGTTTCATTCTATCATTACCATACATTGTGTTTTATATAACTAATGATTGCTGAGCTATGCCCACCACTACCCCATCTTTTCAGACACCTGCTGGATATTTCCCTTTTCCTGTACCCTCCTCCCCATATTCCAATTATTAATGTATATTTGCAACTATTTCTTATTATGCGAGTTGTGCCACATCAGCATATGAAGGTCTCAAAAGCTTCGCTCACTTCCACCATTAAAGCTGACTCTACTCTGAGGAGGCAGCTCTTTCCCTGTTGTATTTTGAGTGTTTTCCAACCTACTCCTTCCAGCAATAGACTGGAAATGTGTCTTCATCCAGAAGCACCTCTGCAGCCTGTTCACTGGGCGTGTGAAATACCAGCAGCAAAGCTTCCAGCATCACAATCACAGTGCAACCCATGACAATATGAGAAATGAGCAGATGACTCAAATATTAGGAATGGAAATTTCACTACTGATAGTAAATCTTTTCAAACTGTCTTTAGTCCTGAGTCAAGAGATTTTTGCTGGTTTACACGTCAATTTCTTATTGCTTTATAAATTTTAAATCTCTTGTTTTAATTTCTTTTTTGCTTGTTTAGTTTTGTTGTCTGGAGATGTAAACTATTAGCTGGTCAGATCCCAACTTTAAATTCTTGAAGACAAGTATTAAGGAGACCTTTGGCCTGCCTTTCTCCAGGTAAACAAGCTAAACTCATTTAACCTTTCCTCAGAGGTTCTATTTGCCAATTATTTGATCATCTCTCTGCTCTTTTCTGAACCCTTTTCTGCTTTGCTATATCTCTCCTAAGTTGTAAAGTCCAAATTGGACATGGTCCTTACATCTAACCTGATACTGAATACAATCCCTTTACTCTTGAGTCTTTGAGAAGCAGCCGGGCAGACATCTCAGGACCAGTGCTGAGTATTGAATAACTTCTACCAAAAATGTGCCAACTTGACCAGCCTGAAATTCTCAGTATTTTGTAACTTTTCTCTATTTTAAAAATATATTGTAATTATCTTCTGTATGATAAATTCTAACCTCTATGATATAAATTTGGAAGCAGGAGTAGCATCCTTTTCCTAAACAACATGCCTCTGGAAACTCTATGAACTTTGATAAATGACAATACTTGGCTGAAAGCTTTACTCCATCCATGAGATTGATATAAAATCAGGTGTGTTACGGATTGATGTGTGCCTTCCAGTAGGAAAAGCTGAAGTTCTAACCCTTGTCTTTGTAAATGCAATCTTATTTGAATATAGAGTTTTTGCTATTGGTTTAATTAAAAGAAGTATTACTTGGAGTAGGAAGGAGTGAGTGTCCTAATATTAACCATTTTCCAGTGATGTTTTATAAATGAAACCCAGTCACACATGGGAAGACAGATGCCCTATAAAACACAGAGGCAAATGCATCTATAAGCTTCAAAGGAACTCGAAGGATTTTTACTCACTACCAAAACTTTGGAGAAAGACACAGAACAGTTCCTCTCTCAAAACCCTTAGAAGGAATTAAGACTATTGGATTTCTAGTTTCCAGAATGATGAGGTAACAAATTCTTGTTCTTTAAGTTCACTGTTTTGTTATATTTTGTTATGGTTGTTGTTAGCTATCATAGAGTTGGTCATGGAGACTCCCTGCCCCAATATATTAGACTATTGTCTTACATCAGTGGATCACTTCCTACTCAAAGTAGTAGACTGTTGTCTTTTATCCATGTGTGAAAGATGGGTAATCATCTCCTAAGCAATGAATTAGACTGCTATATTTCATCCATGGGAGAAAGGTGAGTAATTATCACCTGTGCAATTTACAACCTCAGAAACCCAAGAGAGTCAACTATGAGACAGTTCCAACTCAGCAGCAATGAGTCTGACTTTTCAGTTGTCATCCATAGAGTTCTTATTTACAGATATTTTGAAAGTAGATCACCAGACTTTTCTTCCTAGTCTTAGTGGGGAAGTTCTCTTGAAACTTGTACAACATCATAGCATGCAAGCCTCCACTTATAGAGGTTATCTTTGAGAAGGTTACCTTTGAGAGGTTATAGAGGTTATCCTTGAGAGGGTTCATTGGAAGCTAGGAATTTAATTCCATTTTCCCACACGGAATGTGAGAATTCAACCACGGAACCACCACTACCTCCATTTTACTACAATAACAAAGGACACTAAGAGAAACTGTGAGGCTCTGCTATTCATTCTTACTATGAAATTTTACACTTGTGACCATTTCCTCAAAATAAATAATAAATGTTGAAACCCATCAACTCAACAACCAAAACTCACCATTTGTATGATTTCTTTCCAGGTGAATAGTGAACTGGTTGTCCTTGAATGATTATACAAAGTCCTTTATTATTTATCTCCTGTTTACTTCTCTTGCCGCTAAACCAGTTATCGTCAACACGTAGGGGTCTCGTGTGTGTTGGAGTAGACACAATAGGGTGGGTATGCAGAGACGGATAGATGTAAGTCATCAGCCTGTCTTCTGAAAGGCCTCTGGGGGGATTCAGAACCTCCAACCGCTTGGTTAGAAGTCAAACACATTAAATGTTTACACTATCCAGTAACTTTTTTTTCCACCTCCTTCCAGTGTGACACTAAGTCACACTGTAGGTCTTGCTGTTGTCCAAATGCACCATGCTTGTTCCCACAAGGCTTTGTACATCGTGTCCCCCTCTCTGGAACATTATCACAGGCCCTTCTCACCCCATTTACCTCTTATTTACCATCCAGCCATCATCTTAAAGATTATACCTTTTTTGGAAGTTCGCCTTTCTTGAAATCTGAGTTCAGCGCTCCATCTTTAAGCTCCCAGGGCATCCTGTCATTATCTTACTGGATTTGAATTACCTGTTTATTTGCCTTCATCTTGATCCCACTGTGGGGCAACCGTGGGGTTGTGCCACTTTGCTCTCGCTTCAGGGAAGAACTCACCATTTAGCTGCAAGAGGTGCAGTTAGAAGACAGCCTCCAGCTGTTCATGTCTGGAAAATCTGCCTCAGCTTTCAGGCTGTGGACATGATCTCCTCAGGTAGCCCCAACTCAGATTCATGACTGAGAACCAAGGCCTTCTCATTTCAACCCAAGTCAGGGCTCCTCTTGTGAGAACACCTTTGGGTTGGCTGAGATTTTGTCAGATACACATCGTTGCCCTTCACCTCATCCAGCTTCTTCCTTCTTCTCTTTCACAGATGTCATACCTGCTTTGTGGCATGAAGATTTGCTTGACTGGTTCTGCTTCCTATCTCTCTTACGTTCAGGGATGTTACCCTCTAATGACATTATTGCTGGTTGCCGTGGCGTGGCTCCAATTCCTGACTGCACTATGTGCAGTTGCACACAGTGTTGTTTGGTCCTGGATCATCATTCGTATACTTGAGTCCATTGTTGTGGTCACTGTGTATTCTAATTGCCTTCTGACTTAGGGACCCATCTGCCAGAGCTATTTAGCCAAATCTTGCAATCTGCAAGTTTCCATGTGTGATTTTTTTTTTAAGTAGTTGATCAGATTTACTAGCCTCTTAGTAGTTGATTGGATTTCCTAGCCTGTCTTAGTCTGGAAGCTCTACTGAAATATATCCACGGTGGTGAGTCAGTAACACAGTTTTCAGGATGGTTGCAACACACAAGTTAACCACTGTCCACAAGTCAATAAGTAAGGCATGGTACCCTCCAGTAGATTATCTGTGTTCTCTACTTACAACTCTACATCTACTTTCTAGAACATCCAAAAGATACATTCAAATCCTCACTTCTAGTACTTAATTGTGACTTTCCACAGACAAGGATATTTGCAAAAATTAAAATTAGTTAACATGAAGTCATATTGGAATAGGATATGCCCTAATCTATTTTGACTGATAGCCTTACAAAAAGACAAAAGGCACAGTCACCGATAAGATGGCCATGTGAAGATAAAGGCAAAAATTAGAGCATTCTTAACAAAAGACTTTCTGAAGGTCCTAGAAACAAAGAAGTTTCTAATTGTTGTTATTAGGTGCAGTGGAGTAGATTATGACCAATAGAATCCTATGAACAACAGATGTGAATCCTCCTAACCTGTGCAGTCCTCACACTTTCTGACACATTTAAGATCACCGTGTCAGTTCGTCTGGTTAAGAGTCTTCCTCTCTTTTGCTGACTCTCTTCCTTTCCAAGTATGATGTCCTTCAAGTCATAGCCTCACCTAGCAACATGGCTGAGATATGTGACACAAAGCTTTATTATCTTTGTCTCCAAGGAACACGCTGGCTTCACTTCTTCTTCCAAGACATATTTGTTTTTTCTTTTGTCAGTCTATGAGGCTTTCCACACTGTTCTCCAACACCACAGCTCAAAGGTATCTTCTTCTGTCATCTTTAATCATTGTTCAGCTCTCTGATCCATAGTAATTGTAAAGACCATAGATTGAAAAAATTAGGTGGACCTTCATACTCAAAATGACATCATTATTTCTCATAATTTGGAGAGGTCTCTAACTGCAGACTTTCCCAGTGCAATACATTTCCTATTCTCCTGACTGCTGGAATGAAGGATATTGATTGTTGATCCAAGTAGGATGAAATAGTTGACAACTTTAGTCTCTTCTGCATCTATCATGATGTTGCCTATCAGTCCAGTGGAAAGAATGTTTGCTTTCTTGACATTGAGAAGCAATCCATATGAAAATTGTATTCTATGATCTTCTACAGCAAGTGCTTCAAATCCTCCTCATTTTCATCAAGCAAGGTTGTGCCATCTGCTTGACACAGGTTACTGATGAGTCTTCTTCCAGTCCTGATACCATGTTCTTCTTCAAAGAGTCCAGCTTCTCAATTTGTTCAGCATACAGATTTAATTGGTATGGAGAAAGAATACAACACTGACACACAGCTTTCTTAATTTTAAACCAGTAACAAGGAATTTCCCCTACAGATTTCTGAGAAAGCATGTATAGTACTAGGAGAGAAGAATGCATGTTGTTTTAAGACATCCAGTCAGAGTTAACTTGTTAGTGCAGCCCTAGGAAATGAATACACCAACAGTGGAGAAGTTCCTGGAAGGCAGGGGCCACATTCTTACTCCCAGAGGAGTTCCAGAGCAACACACAACAATAAATAATACTACCTGAATGCCGCTGTCTGTTCACCGGCAACAAACAGCGACACCCTGGTGGGGGTAAGCACGATGGAGACACACTACTCCTGGAGAGGATCAGAGAATCAATCCAGCTCAATTTTATTTGGGACTGCACTGCACTTATATACAAGTATGTAAACAGGAAGACCAGATAGGGTGGGTTTATAGATGTGGGACATGCAGATTGATTAGGAGAACCTCAGCCTTGTGCAGACCGCTCGCAGCTCAACAGACGTAGTAACCGTCTTCCCAGGTAGGGAGCTTTCTCAAGCCGGTACAGCCAAAGACAGGGGAGCTTTCTCTATCCCGTATTAAAGGCTGTTAGGAGGCTTGCACTTATCTGGAGCTTAGGCGATCTGTCCTGGCCAGAGGTCCTCCCTTCCTCCCCAACACCTGAATGAATACATGGATGCTCAGGATTATATGTGGCATTGAAATAATGCCTTCATCTTACAGAATCCCCAGATGTTGATCAATATTCGTGAACATTCAGATTTGATGACTCAACAGATCCATTTCATGAATTGCATTGCAGCCAATGACATAATTACACATTTTCAAATGAGTGTTTTTCAAATGGTTGGATTCATACCAAAAATAAAACTTATCCCCTTTGGCTAATCCCATGGGCTAATGTAGTTAAGCATGAGTCATGTACTTGAAATTACATAATAGCTGTAAAATTGTTATTTACTATGCAAACAGTAAATTTTAAATATTACTATTTAAGCTGGGAAATCTCATCTCAATGTTGCTATCGAATGAATACTAAAGACATTAAAAGCCTTTCAAAACTGGTTTCTATTTATTTGACACTTATGTGCCTCGCCATCACCTGTGTGAATTATCTTACTCACTAGCATTCCCTGAAATGGGGAGCTTGTGGAGAGCAGTCAAACAGCTTCTCTGTGTCCCACCCCTCCTACCTCAGCCTACAGGGGCTGTGGTGCTGTGGAAAAGCTTTTGAATACCCCATTAAAATACAAGCTACATCACTTACTAAAACTCACTCTCATTAATAATTACTAGCAAGAATTGGAAGTTCGCTTGCCTTCTCTCTTCTCCCTCTTCCTTTACCCCACTTCACTCCTTCCTTCCTCCCTCCTTTCCTTCCTTCCACTCTGACTTGATAGCAGCAAATGGTTTGATTTCTTTTATCTCCCAAATATTCACAAAATACCTGTTCTGCATAAGTCAGCATCCTGGTGGCACATGGGTCGAAGTGTTCATCTGGTGAGTGAAAGATCCTACCAGCGTTCAAACCATCTGATTTTGTAAAGATGTACACCCTTGAAAACCTATAAGGGGTATTGCTATCCTGTCCCGTGGTCAACTCTCTCTGTTAAGGAAGTTGAGTCAGAATAGACTGCTAGCTAACCCTCCAGAGAATTTCTGGAATGCTGACAATCTAACCCGAAAGGAGATTGGACATCTTTCTCCTATGAGTAAGTGAGAGTTGGTGGCAGGGAGTTTAGTGGGGTTGGAGTTTGGTTTGTTTTGTTTTGTCTTTGCCCAAGTCAAGGTGCCAGAGTGAGATTGTTGTTAGACATTCAATTGCTAACCAAAAGATCAGAAGTTCAAACCCACCAGCAGCTACACAGAGGATATTCTAATGATCCCTGCTCCTGTAAAGAGTACAGCTTGGGAAACACCATGAAGCCACTTCACTCTGCCCTTTAGGGTCGTTCTGAGCCTGCATGAACTCAGCTGCACATGGCTCCAAGGAAAGCATGGCCAGGTATTGTCCTAGATGATATGCTGCAAAGGCGACAATAAACAAAGGAAACATATACCCTTCCATATTCTCAATCGAGAAGATGAAGGACTGTCAAAAGTAACCACTCCCATATTGACTACATGCAATAAAGGCATAAGAGCAGGAAAAATTAGACAAGGTGCCCTTACCTGGGTCAGAGAATGCAGAAAAGTCCTATGGTTCAGTGTTGAACTTACCTGTGTTCTCAGTAGGACTTGGAAATATTGTCACATTTTCTGTGCTCTAAACTTCTTTGCTCCTGGTGGACAAACCCTTATCTTGTCCTTTCCCAGAAAATAAAATATTAAGTATTACACAAGTACACACTCATATGCACACACACCCTACTTCTATCAGATCAGCTCCAATCCAGAGTAACCCTTTAGGACAGGATAGAACTCTCTCATTGACTTTTCAGTTAGCTTTTATTGCTGCATGATGAGGGCTCTATTCTGTGTGTTTCCTGAGGTTTCTATCACACATTTCTGGAATGCCACTGAGTCCCATTGTTCTGGGTATTGTAACAGATGGAGGAAGGATGCTAGCAATCTGTGTCATCAGGTGCTACTCTATCATGTCATGGTGGCGTGTCATCAAGTAACTACCAACTCCTAGTTGCAATTGCCCTAAGTGACGTGATAAGGCTTTACAAGCTGTAATTTTAAGGGAGTCTACTGCCAGGTCTTTCTTTCATGGAGCAGCTGATTAGCTTGAATAACTAACCTTTCTGTTAGTGGCTGGGTGTTTAACCATTGTTCCATGAGGAGTCAATGCCCAGAGTCCTATATTCTAATTCAGCTTCTAATACCAATTTGTTATGTAATTTCTTGCCAGTTAGTTAGATTATTTATGCTTCAGTTTCCTCATCTGTGAAATGACAGTTTGGGACTTACAACAACAACAACAACGACAAAACAATCAAAATCAACAACTGCTACCAAATGTATTCCAGCTAATTGTAATCAATCAGATTTCCAAGACTGTGATTCTTTGCAGGAGGAGACTGCCTAACTTTCTCCTGAGGAGCAAATAAAGGATTTGAACTGTTGACCTTTCAGTTAGTAGCTTGGCCCATTATGGACTCCACCACCTCCAGCTCTACAATACAGAGTTGCTGCTGAGTACTATGGAGTTGAAGCCGACCGATAGCTGACCCTCCAGTGGGTTTTCACAGGCTTTAAATCACAAAGCCTTCTCCCTCAGAGCAGGTGGGTTTGAACCATGAGCCTTTGGGATTGCAGCACAGCTCCTTACCATTAGTTTCTAAGACTGGAATCTCTGTGGATAGACTGACTGCCTTCTCTTTCTCCCATAGAGCAGCTGGTGGGTTCAAATCACTGAGCTTTCAGCAAACAGCTGATCATTTGATGACTATGCCCCAAGGTTCCTTTTGTAAATAAAATGCACCACAAAGTGAATTTCCTTCTATAATCTTGGGCTTGAGTGTTTGAAGATTTCTTAGTAGCCTAAGATGCCTGTAAATCAGGCCTTCAGAGGCCCATGTTGCTGTTGTTAAAAATCGTATTCAAACTGACCCTCAGATGACCCTCCAGAGGGTTTTCAGAGTCAGCAAATCTCATGGGAGGAGTTTGCCCATCTTTCTCCCATAAAGCAGCTGGTGGATTCAAACTCCTTGCCTTCAGGTTGGCAGTGCAGCTTACTGTACCCTAAAATCAAAACACCAAGTCCAACCTCAACCCCCTGCTAAGACTTTTCTGACTAAGAGTGACTGTTTTGGACAGAAAAGAACTGATTCATAGAGTCACAGAAACAGACTGCCACATATTTCTTTGGTAGAGCAGGCAGTGGATTCAAACCACCTAGCTTTCAGTCATGGTCAGGCACATTAACCACTGTGCCACCAGAACTCCCAACTCACTCTTGAGCTTTATTCTACTTTCTCTGGCTAAACTTAAACAAGCAATAGAAGCTAAGGTAGTCTACAAGAAGAAGTTCACTGTCATGCTTCCCTAAATAAGCTAGGCAATAAATAGTCCCTGGCCAGTGCTTGAGATAGATTATTCATTCTTTTAACAAATCTCTGAGTCTGTGCTCCAGGCAGGCGAGCCTAGACATGACCCCCTTCCTCCACTTTCCCCTTCACTCTTCCCTCTCACTTTCTCCTACTTACGAGATATAAGGCATAGCATCCTATTTGGGAGCTCTGGTGATCTCACTCAGATACACCAATGGATACTCAATCAACATCTACTCTGGACCTACGCCTTTGCTTGATCCTGTAAACAAGGTATTACTGGTCCCTGTCATCCAAGAGCTTTAGTTTGCATAAGCAGCCAAGCATTAATGTTATCAGGAGATTGGAAGGGCCAAGGATAGGGAAACTTGAATGTGTCATAGAAGCAGAGAGCAGGAAGCAAGCACTTCAAACGTTAGACTGGAAACTGAAAGCACTGTGAACCACAGACGTCAACTTCCAGCTCACTACCATGTTGCCGGTGCCTGTACAGTTCCTCCAAAGATGTAAGCACTCAATGGACAGGAATTATATGGGTAGAATGTGTGGTCTGAGGTGGGTAGGGATGGTCTGGAGGAGGTTTCCAGAAGAGGAGAGCCTTGCGTTAGCATTTCAGTGACAGATGTTAGATGATATGAGGCAATAGAGAACTTCTGAAAAAAATACAAGCAAAGTTGCAGAAATATTTTGACTAATTCTTAAGAGGTTAATGTCACTTAAGTTCATGCTTATAAATTGTTGAACAGTCGTGGTCTGCTTGGACCATTTGTTGGTTTTGGCAGTAAAAACAAGAAGTTCAAGGACCTGGGAAAGATGCATGCCTTTCCTCTGCAGCAGACTTGGAAAAACCTTTCTAACTGGGTGCCAAGAACTCTATGTGCCTCTAAAGCCTTCAGATATATATCCACTGGGACCTCAAGATTTGTGTGACTATTGGCTCCTTAAGAGAGTACTACGTCATGCCGTGATGAGTTGTAGTTGTTACCGGAAAGTATATACCAGGAAGTGGCTAGCTGACAAAGTTTTCAAAACCCAGTCATAACAGGTGGTCAGTAGCCTACAGGAAACTTGAATTTCTCCCTATCCAGACCGTGATTCTCCCTGGCCCTGCTTTATCGCTTCGCTGTGGGTTTGCTTCTTTAGATTTTCAAGTCTGGCCTAATCTGGTCTTTCTTCCTTGCGTCAGCCTCATAATTGCCATGGAAGCAGATGATATAATGAAGTTAAATTATGTATGAAGATTCTCTAAATCTCTACTTAAGATCTATATGATTGCCTATTACCCACTGAGTCAGAACTAATATTCTTTTTTTAAAAAATTATTTATTCATTGTAAAAACACATGTATGGGGATCAAAGGAGGTAAGGGGTGGGAACAGAAGGGTGAGGCTGGTTGGGATAAAATCACAGGGTTGCACAGTTTTCACAGGGGTTCACTGGGCCGTCTCACTCTTGACCTTGGTTTACATCTCGGTTTTTACATTTGTGTATCTAAATCACACAAGGAGACCTGTAGTGCAATGTGTAAGCACTCCATTGTTAACTAAAAGGTCAACAGTTGGAACACTTCACCTACTCCACAGGAGAAAGAGGAGACAGTTGTTTCCTTAAAAATTTTCAGCTTTGGAAACCAGTCCTGTTGTTGTTTGTTGTTGTTAGGTACCTTTGATTCAACCATGACTTATAGTGACACTGTGAACAACAGGCTGGAACCATGCCCTATCCTTGGCCGTTCTCACAGTTCCAAGTTTAAGCTTATTGGTGCAGTCACTGTGTCAACCCATCTCCTTGAGGATCTTCCCCTCTTTCATTATCTTTCCCAAGACGATGTCTTTTTCCAAGAACCAGCCTCCTCCTACCCCATGTCCAAAGTATGTGAGACCAAGTTTCACTATCCTTGAAGTAAGCAGTCCTATAGTGTTCAACGGGATCCCTAAAACTGGAAGTTGACACTATGGCAAAGAGTTCTGGGGGCTTTCTATCACAAAAGATCAAATAGACTATCAGGAAGTAGCTTCACACCTGAGAAAGGAAAATAGATTCAAAATAATCAACTTTGGTGTGAGATTTAACTCTTACGTATCAGCTGTGTGGGTCACCTCTGTTGTTATGCAAATTGTATCCTCGCTGAATGATACGTTGATGTCCTCAGCTGTGCATCTGTGAGTGTGATCTTGTTTGGAAACGGGTTCTTTTTTCAAAGATGGAGCATGTACGTATGTAATGATCCTCATGACCAGGATAAGCCAAAGAGTCGACGGCGAATTGAGAGGGAAAAGCAGCAATCCCTACCAGAGAAGTCCCAAGCAAATGGCAGGGGAATGGCATTAGTGTGTGGCTTGTAACACCTTATATCTCCCGAGAGATAAAAGGGGAGGAAAGTGACCCAAGAAGGGGATCCTCAGACCACCAAAAGAAATAAAAAATTTTGCCAGGAGTGGAGTACATCCGTTTGACCTGGCCCCTGCTCTGAGACACATAGGGAGCCATAAGAATTGCCACCAAAGTAACTAAATGTTGAAGTTAGTGTTAGGCACCCTCAAGTCAGAATGAACTCATCGCTGTCTCCCCTATGGGTTTTCCGAGGCTGGAGATGACTTATCTTTTTTTTCCCACACAGCAGTTGGGTTGGCAGTGCAAGACCTTACCACTAGGCAACCCAGACTCCCAAGTGTTGAAGTGGAAGAGAAACACCCAGCTACAGAAGTCACATAAGATCAGAGTAGATCTTGATTGCTTCTGTGTGGTGTCACTTTATAAAAGGCAAGAACAGACACAAAGCCGTCACTAACAGAGGAGAGATACCATGTGAGGATACCACCAAAGGCCAAGGAAGGACAAGAGATGCCTACAGTGACCAGAGGTTGACAGAGACAAAGAAGGAGCTTCCCGTCAATCAGAGAAGGACAACAGCCCACCAAACTCCCTGAACTTGGACTTTGAACCTCCAGAACTTAGAGTTCGTAAATTTCTGCTTTTTAAAGCTACTTACCTTGAGATATTTTGCTAGGGCCTCTCTAGGAAACAGAAACATCTATCTAAATCTTATTTCCCACCACCATAGAATGGGAATTATAATACTTAACTTGTTATCCCTCAGGATTATTGATGAGAATCTAACGCGATCTAGCTGACATCCTTTGTAAAGTGTCAGCATATAAACATGCAAGGAATTGTTTTCCTCCATGAGTCTCTGTTAAGTGCATGGCAGCCTCGAATTTCCAAGGGTTTCTGTTCCATTACACAGAAAGCTACTGAAATCCCAAGGCTTTCACAGAAAATGAGACTTTCAAACTCCTGACTCAGGCAAACCTTGGCCATGCCCCTTGGACTTCATAATTTCTTGGCATTGGCTTCTCTAGCTTCTTATCTTACCTGCCAATCTCTAAATATATCTAGGAGTCTCTGTGTGGTGCAAAGAAGCGGAGCCCTGGTGGGGCGTGCTTCAGGGTTCAGCTGCTGACCAAAAGATCAAGATTTCAAACACTCCAGAGAAAGAGGTGACAGTCTGCTTCCCTCAAGGTCACAGCGCTGGAAGCCCTTTGGGACAGCCGTACTCAACGCTTACAGGGTCACTGAGCCAGAAACAACTTAACAGCAGTAGGTTTGAGTGGTGCAAATGGTTAAACACATCACCACAAACCCAAAGGATGGCGATTTGAATCTCCAGTGGCATCTCAGAAAACCTGGCAATCTGTGTCTGAGAGGCCTTGAAATGCTTGCAGACTGAGCACTACTCAGCAACACACAGAGAGATCTGAGGTGGAACTGACTGACAGCAACTGATAAGCCACTTTTTATCTTTACTCTCACTGAGGCTGGAGCTCTGGTGGCCTACAGGGTAAGAAGTTGTACTTCCAACGCAAAGACAGGTGGTTTGAATCCACCAGCTGCACTGAGGGAGAAAGATCTCCTCTCATGTAATTTACAACCCCTGCAGTGTCATTGTTAGCTGTTGTTAGGTGCTGTCAAGTCGAGTATGACCCATAGTGAGCCTATGAACAACAGATCTGAACCCTGTCCTATCCTGTGCTATCTCCACACTTCCTGACATACAAGAGCCCTTGCAGCAGTCACGGTACCAAGCCACCTGGTCAAGGGCCTTCCTCTCCTTTTCAATCCTCTACATTTCCGAGCATCCTGTCCCTCTCCATGGAATAGCCCCTCCTGGCAACATGCCTGAAGTATGGAGGTGAAGTCTCATCATCTTTGCCTCCAAAGAGCACTCTGGCTGTGCTTTCTCCAAGACATATTTGTTTGTTCTTTTGGCAGTCCATGGTTTTTTTCCAGTGTTTTTCTCCAACACCAAAGCTCAAAGGCATCAAGTCTTCTATCATCTTTATTCATTGTCCAGCTCTCAGATGCATAGCAAGTAATCAGAAAGATCATGGCCTGAATCAGACACACCTTAGTCCTCAAACTGACAGCATTAGTCTTCAATAATTTGGAGAGGTCCCTAACTACAGACTTTCCCAGTGCAATACATCTCCTGATTTCCTGACAGCTGGTACTCAGGATATTAATTGTGGAAACAAGTAAGATGACATTGTTGACAGTTTCAATCTTTTCTCCATCTCTCATGATGTTTCCTGTCGGTCCAGTGGTAAGAATCTTTGTTTTCTTAACATTAAGATGCAATCCATATTGAAGTCTGCATTCTTTGATCTCCTTCAACAAAGTGCTTCAAGTCCTCCTCACTTTCAGCTATGAGCTGGTTCCAACTCAATGGCAGTGAGGATTGCTTTTCGTTTTTTAAAATCACTTTGGAGGGCTAAATGTTTGTTACATAAATGTGTGTCTGAAGCAATGCTTATTTTTTAGGAAAGTCTAAGCTATTCTGTAATAACAAAAAAATCTTGACATCTCGGTGATTTAGCCTGTCTTAGTTATCTTGTGATACTATAAACAGAGATACCACAAATGGATGAATAGCAAGCAGAAGATTATTCTCTTAAAATTCAGGAGACTAGAAGTCCAAGTTCAGGGTGCTGACTCGAGAAGGCTCTCTCTCTCTGCTGGTTTTGGAGGAATTACATCTCCCTCAGCCTCTATAGGCCTGGTATTTCTAGGAGATCACCATGTGTCTTAGCCTTTTCAGTGTCAAGGAGCTTAGCACTAATCAGAGTGCAAAAGGATGCCCTCCACTCTGAGCAATTCTTTCCTGGTGGCACCGAGGTCTCCATATCTTCTCCTTCCTCTTTCCTTTATTCTCACTTAAGATGATCAGTGATATAGTTCACACTCCAGGGAAACTCCCAATACACTGGATCAGGCAGGGCCGTGTTGAGATGAAGGGTGTTACCTCCATTCTAAAGTATTTTACAATGCTTGGGTAATCAGATCAGAGGGGATCATTACAGAATATCTGAATTACGCCATGACATGCATGTGTTGGAGGGGCATAATTCAATCCATAAGATAGCCCAATAAAACTTTATTTCTTGTCTGCAAAATCATGCAGATCAATGTGGCAAGGGTAGCAACTAGATCCAAGGACTCAAGTTCAAGTTTCTTATGTTGTTATAGATAAAATTAGAGAAAATGCTTGCTAAATTTTAACTGCCTGGCTTCTGCAGTGATACGTACCACTTCCCTTCATGTTCTACCTGCAATCAGTAATAGTACATACAGGGCAAACGAACTTGCAAAGGAGGCTCGAAAAACGTAGTAGAGGAAATGAGGTGTTTAGTGATTGTCAGCTTTTCTGCAAGACGATGCCTTCCATATCAACAGAGTTATTGCCAACTGCATCTCAGATCTTTTTTCAGGTGCAGGAAACGGTAACAATGCAGAAGAGAGGCACATGCCCTGACTTCATGGAGAGTGTGTTGAAGTGGAGAAGCCCTCAGTGGTGGAAGGAAGTAGTTTATACACTCACTTACTAACCAAAAAGCTGGCAATTTGAGTTCACCCAGAGGTACCTCAGAAGAGACTTCTGGTCTACTACTTCCAAACAATCAGCCACTTGACAACTCTACAGAGCACAACTCCTCGCAGACACAAAGAGGGTGGGCATGAGGCAGACTGGCCCAACAGCAATTAGACGCAGAGGTGGAAGAGTGTGAAGCACTGCGGCAACCTCAGAGCTCTGGAGAACCGTGTCTTGTCTCTTCACCTATTCGATTGCTGTTTGTGCTTTGACTTCAGTCGTGCCATTTCCAAGGATATCTGAGGTGTGTGTGTGTGTGTGTGTGTGTGTGTGTGTGTGTGTATGGTTTTGTTGTTATTTTCTTTTAAAAAAAGGAGCCGAGCTGCTGTGACGGTTCCATGTGTCTCTCTGGGGAAACGAGACCTGCTTCTCATGCTTTAGCTGATGTCTTCTGGTCATGAGGTTCGAAATCTCCTGTGGTTTCAGCTGGGAGGAGGGCAGCGCCTTCCAGCTGGATTTGTTGAGTTTAGCACAGCCTCTGTAAGCAGCCGTGACTCCAGAGCTGCTGGGAAATGTGCTTATCACCCCGGGGGCTGGGATGGGGAGGGAGGATCCCCCCACAACAGGCTCTGAAGAACAGCGGATGGAAAAATGGGCCTCAGCCTTTTGCAGAGGGAGCAGGAAGAGAGTTTGGGTGCAGTTACAGGGTGGAGCTAGTTGTGATATTATCTTCACTCTGAACCCAAGAGAGTGGGTCTATGGTGAGGCTTTAATACATGAAGAGGAGAAATATGTAGTTCTTTTACTTTTTCACCAGTTTCTTTTGAGAATTCTTTCTCCAGCCTGAAGGAGTGGCTTTAAAGAAAAGGAGATGCCAGGATCTAGATGCCAATCTCTCTGCTGTTCTCATCCAACACAACTTGCTCCCCAATGCAGTTCCAACTTAAAACTCAAACTCTGCCTCAGACTCGGTGCACAGTAACCCTCCAGTGAGCTTCTGAGGCTGCAAATCAAACCATGAGACTGCTCATCTTTCTCCCTCAGAAAGGCCGGTGGATTTGAAATGTGGTCAGCACCCCAGTGCCCCACAAGCTGGGCCACCAAGGCCAGTGTTCCCCAATTCTCTGCACTGCTTTTGTTTGATGTGTGTGTATATGGGTGTGTGGTGTGTGTGTCTGAGTTTAACAAAAGTTTGGAAGCAGGAGTGGCATCTACTTCCTAAACAACATGCCTCTGGAAACTCTATGAACTTTGATAAATGTTCATAATTGTAGATGGGCTTCAGGCCTTTTGTTCATAGGGTTGCTATGAGTTGTGCTCAACTCAATGGCAATCAACAACAACAACAGAAAAGTTGCATTTTCATTCCTTCATTGTTGCACATTTTCCTCCCTACTCCAGTTCACTATAAAAAAAATTCATTCATTGTTGCATCATTTTCTCCCTCCTCCCACCTCTCCCCTAGTCCATTTTGCTATGCACCTCTTATTCTTCACTGTTGTCATACAGATGCCTAATCACATACTCCTTTTAAACAATTCTTTCCTTTATCTGTTTCAATGCAGTCTTCATTAATCATTACTTCTTTTCTTAGTTTTCCCCCAACCTCCATTGTGATTGAGATATTTCCCTCAGCATAATGCCCGCCAGAGTCATCCATGTTATGTAATATTTTATGAGTTCCTTGTTTTTCAGTGCTGAATAGTATTCCATCGCATGAATATACCATTGTTTTCAGCATCTGTTCTTACCACCTCTAGCTCTATTCTTCCAGGTCTCACAGGGAAAGAGGGCTAAAAACTACATGTTCTGGGGGAGCTCTGGTGGCCTAGGGGCAAGAAGCTACACTGCAATCCCAGAGGAACACGGTTCGAATCCACCAGATGCTCTGCCGGAGAAGGAGGTGCAATATCCTCCTGTACCTGTCAGATCTGATTTGATGGTACACGCACACAAAATAATAAAAAAAACAAAAACAAAAACTACATGTTCCAATTAACATCCCCTATCATTAACAATGCTGTTAAGTCCGGATGCATTGTGGTTTCTTGCCTAAGAGATATTCTCTCACGAGATTTGGAAAAGGGCCAACTGCTTCAGTGCTGGTGGGTGCTGGAGAGAGCACTCATTAAATGGGAGCTGGGCAGTGACCAGGAAAGTTGAGATTGTGGGACCACTGTGATGTTAAACGTCACTCCTGCATGGCACCCTTGAAGTCTAGTTGTGGCTCCTGTCTTCCCTTCCCACTGTCTGTCTTACATTTTTGTAACCACCTATTTCCCCATGGTCTTTTCAATAGTTTTCTATCCATCTGAGAGCTGGACAGTGAATAAGGATGATAGAAGAAAAGTTGCCTTTGAGTTGTCGTTTTGTAAAAGAGTATTGAGTATTCCATGGACTGCAAGAAAAACCAGATTTGTCTTCATAAAAGTGCTGCCAGAGTTCTCCTTGAAGACAAGGATGACAAAGCTCCTTCTCACATACTTTGGACATGTTGCTGGGAGAGACTATTTTTAGAAAGGGCCATCGTCTTTGGAAAGGTGGCAGGTCAGCCAAAAGAGAGGAAGACCCCTCAGTGAGATGGCTTGACGCAATGACTTCAAGTATGTTAGATGTGACGAGGATTGCACAGGATAAGACAAGATTCAGGTGTGTTGCTCATAGGCTGTGAGTCATCCTCAACTCAACAGCACCTAACAACAGCATTTTCCCATTTAAAGTCCTCCCCTGCTTAAAGTCAGCTTGCAATGATTTCTATTTCCTCCACTAAACCCTGAAAGATAAAGGGCTTGCTCACAAAGACTCACATCGATACTCACTTGACTCTGCAGCACGCCCTGTGTTACCCCCTTAGCAAATCAAAACATTAAATCAAAGACCTATGCTCTTAACACAAGGCCAAGCTATCTCCTTCCTTCTTACCTAGGACATGAATCAAGACTGTAGCCATGGACTGAACTCTATAAGGGATGGTGAGGACGGAGCTAGGGCAGGGTTTAGATGTGTTGAGTGGCCATCTACTTGAAAGCACCTAACAACAACAAAATCAAGTTTCCCTCCATTCTCACCTTGCCCTTGATTTCAAGCAAAGCTTGTGTTGTAGCTCTTCTTTTTGACCCAATCTGCCAAATATAGATAGTTCATTTCTGCCACTCCGCCGCACTCAGGCCTGCCTTTAATTGTTTCTGGTGAAGCATTCTTCTAGGTTGTGTAAGCCTGGTATGTCCACTTGCTGTACAGAGGTAACTTGTGGTTGCTGTGAAGCCAAATACTGTTACCCATGGCAGATAGTGTTTGGTGGAGCTCCCTGATTCAAATAAGCTTGGAAGCAGGAGTGGCATCCACTTCCACAATAGCTTGCTTCTGGAAACCCTATGAACCTGTAGAAAGGACGAAAGTTACAGAGGAAGTGTCCAGGACTTCGTTCATACGGTCACTATGAGTCACCTGTGATTCGACGGCACTTAACAATAACAACAACAACCCCCCAAAAGGGAAATAATAAAGAAAAAGAAGTTGGCAAGGAAAATGTTCTCTCTCTCCACTGTTTTTGCAAGCCCTCCTCATATGCCTTCTTTCTATTTCTTGGATGGCACTATGCTCATCAGCAGAGCATGAGAACACGGTATAGAAGAGGGAAAAACCCTCTATTCTTCAGTTTAAGTGGATTCGCCTCTTCCCAGCCACATAATTCAACCACTGCAGGGCAATTGCAAGTACTACTAGGACATGGAATACACATTCTCATTGAAGAAGGACTTCTATCACTAAACAAATGAGGAGGAAGGGGCAGAAATAAATTGTCTTAACAAGCTGCCCACACAGGAAGCCCTGGTTGTCTTCCTTGCTGACTTACTCCTTTTTGTTTTATTTTCCATGTCTCCTAAGGCCACTTTCTGCCCTTGTCTCACAGCAGACAGTAAAGCGACCCCCACTCCCTCAATTTACACATCTGCAGCTGGCGGAGGGAAGCCAAATTGAGGAGCAAAGATACCAGCTGCACAAACCTCCAGCTTCCCTCAAAGGGAAACTTCCAAGTCATTTTCAAAGGTTAAAGAAAACTTGCTAGTCTGGAAGCTGCAGGGGAAAACACCCCAGTACACATATGATTCCTTTCCTTTCTAGGAAGAGAACCTATAGAGTGGAAGCCAAAGACCTCTGGACCGAGAACACTAGGAGATGCAGAACTCAGTGGTGGACATCTGGATTTGCAGCTAGAGAAGTTCGTCCACGTGGTAAAGTTTGATTTTCTTCCTTAATCCCACTTCAGTATGACTTTCCCCATGACAGCCCTCCCAAGAGTTTTCTACTAGATCAGGATTCTGGTTAATGGGAATGTTGATGTTGAGTATCAATAAACAAAGAAGAAAGGAAGGACAAGAAGTGGACACTACGTCAGAGGAGAAGAGGCGAGGCGGAGAGGGGGAGTGCAGAGGAAGGAGGTAGAGAAAACATTTTCCGCAACAGAAAACTCTTTGGCCAAGTGCCTCCTTCAAGGTCTCACCTCATGACCTATTTAACATCCATTCTCTGAATCTCTAATTTAATTTTTAAATAATCTGGTAAGTCTTTTACATTTGCTTGACATTTGCCCCAGTGTATACTTGACTTTGCAAATCAGGCTGCCAGCTCCGCTCATCATCTATCTGAAGTCTGATCAGTGGGAGGAGGACCACCCGGGAGCTGAGGAGAAAGGCAGACTCTCAGGTCAGTTGTTTGCCAATCCTCTGTGACCCCATGCGTGCAGAGTGGAACTGCTGCTCAAGGTGCTCAAGGTCCTGCCCTTTTGGAAGCAGACCACCAGATTTGTCTTCCATGATGCCTTAAGGTGAATTTGAACCACCAGCCTTCCTGGTAGAAGTTAAGCAGTTGAACTTCATGCCTCCTTATACCTTCTCCGTATATTTTCCCTGTGCATTCAAGATTGAAAGGCATTGCTTTACATTAAAAAAAAAAAAAAAGCCAGAAACAACCAGCAAAAGAGAATGACAATGAATGAACAAGTGAGTATGTGCCAAGGAGAGTGGCATAAAGGTTTTCATACATGTGGCCCTATGTTGTATCTCTTGGAAGACAAGAGAAGGTTAAGCAGTAGAGATGAGCTGTGGGTCAGTTAACGGGTAATGTCTACCACAAAGCAGGCAAACCTGGTTATACCCAAAATGATTGGTTCTCAGAATTTACTGGCATCAGAATCACCCAATGATGTACATAGGGATTTGAGTC
>NW_006399753.1:22986124-22988383 GCF_000299155.1 Elephantulus edwardii
ACTGTGGCAATTGGACAATTAAAACAGACATTCGGATGGCGGGGAAGAAGAACAAACTGGGGAGGAGGGTAGAGAGAATGGTGTAGTAATGAAGGAATGAAAACCCAAAATCCCTGTAAATGTTCATTAAAACTAATAAAATTAAAAAAAAAGAATCACCCAATGATTTTATCAAACCACCTACAGCTGACTCTGTCCCGCTCCCTCTCAAGTTTCTGGTCCCATAGATCTAGGGTAGTTCCTGAAAATCTTCCTTTCTAACAGCTTCCTAAGTGTTACTGAAGGGAGCTCTGGTGGCTTAGTTGTAAGGAGCTGCACTGCCAACCCAAAGGCAGGCGGTTTGAATCCACCAGCTACTCTGAAGGACAAAGATGGGTAATCCCTCCCATGAGATGAACTGCCTTTGAAAACTGCCAAAGAGCTATGAGTTGACTCTAACTCAATAGTACACAACAACAGGTGAGAGTGATACTCACGGTGCTGGCCCAGAGGGGGACGTTGAGAATATCTTGACCCATTAAGATGCTCAGATGAAGGAATCCCTTCTACAAAATTAAGCAAGCTAATCATGGTCTCAAATCTCCCGTTGAATTTGGCATTGGAGATGAGACTCCTTCCCAGTGACGTCACAAAGAGGTTCTAGTGGGAAGGCGCCATGGACTTAGACAGCTGGGCTGAGTTGAGAGCTAATTAGCAGGGGAACTAGGATGGTTCAGAATCCTCGCCTTGCCGGGCAACAAACCCAGAGGCAGTGGCTTGGTGAAGAAAATGATGCAGATAAGACCCAAAAGCTGCCATGTCTTTGGGGAAGGTTTTGCCTTTTCATCATAAGAGCAAGCATTTCCCACCTCGCCTCCCACCCAAAGCAGGCAAGCATAAAACCAGAGTCAATTTCTTACAATTTAGTAACCTCAGTACCAACCAATTATATTCTGGGACATGAGAAACAGCTGTTGTAACATTAGAGCTTGAACAGTTTCATCTCAGCTATTTAGAGGGATAAAAGAGCCAATATTTTCATTCCCTTGTGATATTATCAAGACATGATAAACAACCGAGACTATAGTATTAATTACATTAATGTGGAGAGGAGAGAGACCACTTTAATTGCTCCAAGCTGGAGAATAATTTTTTATGGGCAGACAATCATTCCATAAATTCACATTAGAGACAGTACTTTGTCTTGTTCTATCAGTTGCAGAAACTTTTGGAGACCAAACAGCCAGGGCAAAACAACAACAAGCTACCAGCCTTCTTGTAAGATGGGCTTCTTGTTGCTAAATGCCGTTGAGTCCCAGATGACTCACAGCGACCTTATGAACGAAAGAACATTTGTATACTTTTCATTGTTTCTTTAAGTTCATAGAGTTTCCAGAGGCAAGCTATTTTGTAAGCGGATGCCACTCCTGCTTCCAAGCCTGTTTTAATCTGCCTTTGAAACACTGTCCACTAAACGCTGTCCACCATGGGTAACAATTATCACATTCGTCACATCAGTGTCAACAGTGTTTAGCTTCACAGCAACCACGAGTAACTTCTGTGCAGCAAATGGGCTTAGGTGTTTGACCAAAACCAATTAAATCCAGGCCTAAGGGCCACAGATTAAAATCACTTACCTTTTTCTTGGTAGCATAATTTTCTATTCACTAGACTAACAGAGCTCTTTCAATGACTCACAGCAATTCTATGAATAACAAATCAAACCCTTGTCTTATGCTACACCATCCTCACAATCCGGGACATGCTCGAGCCAAGATGGACTTAGTAAGACACACACACACATACACACGCAAAATCATCATTGTTATATATTGAGTTATTTGGTTGAAAGAAATATAGGGAAGGTGTTTGTCCAGAAAGAATTGTCTATGTGGAAGACAAATAGAAGATGCATGGAGAATATCCAAATAGCTTCTACAGAAATAGCTTTTCTTTTTCCAGTTTAAATATGGTGAGGAAACAGCATATACGCAAGCCTAGACACCCTATTGGTTTGAAAATCAGTTAGAATCTAGATTAAGAGATCTTTCAGGAGACCTCAAAATATATCATGTCCTTTACCCTTATACTTAAAGCATCTCCACATAAAATGATCCCACAGAAACTCCATTTACGATGTCCTGGAGAAATTTGTTTGGAATTGTTGTTGCTAATTTATGGTTTAAAACTTACTCTTAGCAAGAAAACTATTGGACATGGTTGACCATTTCAGCAAAGTAACAGGATACAAGATCAACATACAAAAATCAGTTGGATTTC
>NW_006399753.1:22990583-23015847 GCF_000299155.1 Elephantulus edwardii
AAGATCAGGATGTACAGACCTTAACAAGAGGTCTTAGTGAAGGAAAATGCAACAGAAAGAAAAAGAAATTCAGAAATAAAAAGGTCTTTGTAACATGGCAAAAAAAAACCCTTACTCTTAATAAGCAATGAAATTAATGCAGGAGAAAGGATTTATGACCTCTCCAATAGCTCACCTTCTTTCCTTGCTAATGCAAGTCAGACTTTGCCTGGGAATCAGGCAGCAGCATGTTAGGAAAAACAGGCTCAGCTGTGAGCCATTCTTCATCTCAAATCAGTTGTGATACTTGGGTTCTCTTGCGCAGACGATTGGCAGCCATGTGACCCACCTGTGGCCCATGAGATGGAAGGGAAAAGCTGTTGGGAGAATATCTTGGGAAATGTTTGCTCTTTAATCAAACACGGGCAGAGTCAAAAGCTGCAGTGGCTTCTCTTTCTCTCTGTTTCTGACTGTGGTTCTTGGAGAAGGAGCTGATGTTGTCAGATTGCAGCTGGAGAAGTCATTGCAGACACACTCTCTCTGCTGTTAAGTGTCGTTGAGTCTACTAAAATTTATTGTGACCCTGTGAAGAACAGATTGAAACCTTGCCCTGTCCTGTGCTGTTGTCATGATCTCTGTTGGGCTTAAACAATTTGTGCAGTAACAATGTCACTAAAACCGTCTAATTCCATCATTGTAGACGCCATTGAGTTTCTAAGGCTGGAAATCTTAAGAAAAGGGAACTGCCTCAGCTTTCTCTATTAGTATCTGATAGATTCAAACTATTGACCTTTGAAGTAGTAGCCCACTTCTTAGAGCATTAAGACCCAGGCCTGACATTCTAAGCACAGCAAAATGGGAAGCTGGACACACCCTGGGCTTTGCAAAGCTATTTGATCAACCTTGGAAATGTCAATTTCTAAACTGTCAAGTGATAAGTGAGTGATAAGTCCCTTTGATTAAGACATCTTGTGCTTGATTTGCCGTTATTGTATAGAAACAAGCCAGAAAAAGAAAAAGCAATAACTATCTATGCTGTCATGTTTTAATTTGTGCATGTGCTTAGGTTACTCAATGGATTATAATCTGAAATAACCCTTAACCTTTTCCCCCCCTTTAGTAACTCTTTATTGTGTTTTCAGTAAAAAAAAAAATTGGGATCTTTTTTAACAATGTTTATACGATTGTTTCATGACATTGATTACCTTTTCCACAATGTATCTGCATTCTCAGTATTTTCGATTTGCTTGTTAAGTTTCTGCTAATCTAATTTCTCTCCTTCTTCTTACCTTTTCATCTTTGCTTTAGGTCAGATGTTAACCTTTTAGTTACTATTATTTATTCTGCTATTTCCTTTCTCCCAGATTTGATTAGCAAGAAACTTTTTACACTCCTGTTTCAGCACAGGCATTTTTTTAAAAGTATCTTAAGCCTCAAAATATCCATACAGTTAAGTATATTATAAAAAATTTGTTAATATTATCATTCAGAACCATTCTTAAGATGTTAGAAGCATTTGTAACAGCTGATCTTCAAATTTCATGATTGCCTCAAAAATCCTTTTTTTTAAAGTTGTGAAATTTGAGTGAAAGTTTGTAAAACAAATTGATTTTTCCTTTAACCATGCACACACATTTTATTTTGCCTCATTAACTGTTATAGCCACAATGTAATCTTGCTATTTCCACCTTTCCCTTGATTCTCATTTTCTTTAATCCTTCCTGCCTTCTGAGTTTCATCTTTGAGCAAATGCTGCCCTTTTCTCCTCATGATGTTGTCATGTGCCGTGGAGTTGGAACGGACTCGGAGCTGGTCCCCCAGAGGGTGTTTGAGGCAGTAAGATGCAAGGGGAGGAGAGGCCCATATTTCTCCCAGAGATCTACTCTTACTTGGTTGGTTATTCTAAGGATTAAGGGTCTCCCTAGTGTTGTTCACCTTACAGGCCTGTCTACTGTGGGACTGAAAATTGGGCCATAAGGGTTAGTTTGCTGCAGATTCAAACAAACAGTGAGCCAGGACCAGTCAGGAGGTTCACAAGTCTCAGTCAAACCAGTTGTTGTTGTTGTTATGTGCCGTAGAGTCACTAGTGACCTTATGTACAGCAGCTCCGAACCCTGCCCTGTCCTGAGTCAGTCTCACTAATTCTGACACACCAACCCCCATTGCCCCAGTTACTGTATCAATCCATCTCATCCAGTGTCTTCCTCTCCTGCACTGTCCTTCCACCCTTCTGAGCATGTCTTTTTCCAAGGACTGATCTCTTCTGGCCACGTGCCCAAAGTAAGTGAAGCAGAGCTTCAAAATCTTAGCCTCCAAGGAGAGACTTGGTTTCACCCTCTCCAAGACAGACTTATTTGTCTTCTTAACAGTCAATGATATATTCAAAACTCTTCTCTAACATCACAGTTTGAAGGCATCTGTTGTTGTTCTGTGATCCTTAGTCATTGTCCAGCTCTCTGAGGCCTAGCAAGTAATTGTGAAGACCATGGCCTGGATTAGGCGCACCTTAGTCTCTAGACTGATACCATTGCTTTTCAGTACTCTGGGGAGGTCCCTGACAGCAGATTTTCCCAGTGCAATTCATCTTTTGATTTCCTGACTGCTGGTGCCAAGAGTGCTGATTGTGGAGCTGAGCAGTAAGCCTGGCCTTTTTTATTATGTTTGTGTTTTCCCCCACTTTTCTCCCTACTCTATAGAGTATTGTCTGCTGTGATTCAATCTAGAAGAGTCAGATCAGTGCTGGTAGTTGGATACCATCTAGTTCTTCTGGTCTCAGGGTCACAGAAGTTGAGCGGTTTGGGGCCCATTAGTCCATTGGCCTAATTGCTTCAGTACATCTCTACTTCTTTACCCTGTTCTTTATCTCAGAGACCAATAGATGTACCTTAGAGGCTGCTTATAAACTTTTAAGATCCCATTTGCTACTTAGCAAAAAGCAGGGGCCTAAAAAATCTTCCATAGTTGCTCTTAGTTTAAAACAGGATGCAAGCAAAGTAATTAATCTGGTTTTTTAAAGTTTATTCTTTATAATTATTCCAGTTAACAAACTAGAAACCTTTTAAAAAATTATCACTCAAATAAACCAGGATAAAATAAAAAATTTATTTAAAAAAATTATCAGTCATTGATGATTAACAGATACCGACTGCAAGAAGCCTCTGTTATAAGTATCTCCGGACATGAAATCTATGGAAATGTAAATCCCTAGAATTGAAGAATTAAATCCACTGACAGTAAACACATGCTCATAATTTGGAGAAGAGAAGGGAGGAAAGTGTCCCCTCTTCTCTGCTGACTTGTGATCTCAAAGCTTTCTCTGTTATTTTCAGACACCTGCATCATTGATGGAAGAAAAGATCATTTCAGTGGTAAAGAATTGCACTTCCAAGGCAAAGGTATGTATTTCAAATCCACCAGCTGCTCTGGAAGGAGAAAAATGGGCAGTCTTCTGCTAAGGGATTTATTGCCTCAGAAAATCCTTTAGAAGGTCAGCTACGGGTAGCTTCCAAGTCAACATTTGTATGCAACATCATAGGGTAAAAAATAGTTTACTTAAACAGTTTTGTAATAAATTTTGTCTCTCTCTTTAGTCTTTAACAAGAGAAAACATTGTTTTAAAAATTTAAACATGAAAAGCATATTAATAGTGATATTGGCTGTGAATCAGGAGACAACCACTTAGAGCTGTGGCCATTGGCAGCATGACCCCAACCCCTGTGACCCTGGGAACCTGGAGCAAGGCTAAAGGATGCTAGGACACAGCAGATGACATTGGTGGCTTGACCATGGGCCACTTTGTTAACTCAGGGACACTTGTCCTGGGGAGCTAATGCTCTCTCTCCAGGGCCTAATATATAGAATACTTCAGTGATGGATTTAACCTTGACAATGAGCTTCAGGCACTTGTAAGCTAATAGAGAACAAGGCAAATGGGCTAACAGCAATAATAGAGCAATTCCAAAAGTGTGCCTCCCTTCACTGATAGCAAGGAGCACTGAAAGATGATTGAAAATCCACTTACTGTAAAGAAAACTCCAGTTTCCTATTGGCCCGCATTGTCTCCAGGATGACTAATCAGGGTGATTAATTTTCAGGTGTTGTTTGTTCTCAACACTTTATCTTACCATTTTCTTCTCCTCCCTCAAGCTTCTCAATAAATTTATGCTAAATGTACTAGAGGGATTCACTAACTCATTAATGCATTCATTCAACGTAAAGTTAATGAGCACTTACAGGGTGTCAAGTACTGTGCTGGTGTTCAGGAAACAGATGAAAACCGGGTCATCCTTGTCCTCAAGAAGGTAATGATCATTCTGAGACTTCCAGTGTGTGAATCGACAATCAAAATGAGATGGAATACCCTAAGATTGTTATTGTTGTTGACTACAACTCATAGCGAGGCAAGAAACAACAGGGTGATGCCTTGCCCTAAACTGTGCCATCCTTACAATCTGACCATTCTCAAGCCTTTGTTGTACTCATGTCTTTTCTAAACCAGTTTCCCTTAGGGAGCACTGGTAGCATAATCCATAGGGAGTTGGGCTGCTGACTGAGAAGGCAGTACTCTTTTGGCAGTTCAAATCCTCTGGTGACTCTTTGGGGAGTGGGGAAAGATAGGCATCTCCTCCTCCTCCGGTGCAATTAACAGCCTTTTGCTTTTCAAAGAGAAAAGTGAACTTGGGTGGAGGGGTGGGCAGGGAGAAAAGTGCAACAATGAATGAATGGATGGAAATCCAAAGTCTCTATAAATTTTCATTAAAATTAATAATAATAAAAAATATTAAAAAAAAACCCACACACCACTCTGCAGGGTCAGCTATGAATCCATTCTGACACAAGACAATGGGTCTGAGCTCCTTTGAACTCTTAGTTACTCTTTGAGCCTGGAGCTCACTTATTTGCTTCCCATGACTCAACTTTCTGCCACACAATAGACTGGCCTATAAAGTGAACACTAATGCCAGGAGGTAGTCATTCTTTAGAACAGCCAGTCATACAGGACCGGAAGGGCATCATTTCCCAGGGATATAGTGTAGAAGGTGAGAAGGGATAGGAGAAAAGTATGAATGGAATGAGAATCACAGGATGAAAGCAGGAAGGGCGCTGCTACAATGTGGGCATTGAATTCATGTCATAAAACAAAATGAATAAAACAAAGTGGTTGAATGGAAGATCAATGTAATCTGCTTTCACTCAAAGCAAAGCTGGAAATAAATAATATGGAGCTTCACTGCTACCAAGACAAGGACACATATAGATATGAGCCACAACAAGGAAATGATCAACTTCATAGGTTAGGGATTCAGTAAAATAAGGGTTTTTTTATTCCATAAAGATTCTTTATATATTAACAACCATCACTGACTTGTTCTGGGTTGGGAGGAAGATTTCCATAAACCAGTTTATTTTAAAGCAAGACTTGGGATTAGACAGTAAATCTACTCTATCTTATTTTAATTATTCTATCTTGTGAATATGGGCTTATTCATCTTTTTCATTCCCTCAGTACAAATCTATTGCACATCACTATGTGCCGTGCAGATAGACGAATTCTCACTTCCAATGTCAGTAAAAGAACGAAGAGAGAAGAATTGGTTTGAAGGGAATAAAAGTAATCATTACAGAAATAGGTCAATTCTACATTGATGATGATGAGAATAGTTTTGAACCGAGGCCTCATATATCTGGAGATCAATTTCTCATCTTGGATTAAGAAACTAAATAGTGAAAACGGTTTTCTTTTCATTTAATGCAAGAATCTGACTGCTACAGTAAAATAAGTAACTGAGTTTCTGGATAGAAACAAACTAAGTCACAATACTAATGACCTGAATCTAATTTAAAGCCATTGCATTGCTTTCATAAAAATGAGTGCTAAAGATCTAGATTGTTGTTGATAAGTGTCATCTAGTCAAGTATGACTGAGAGAGACCCTATGAGGAACAGATCTGAACCCTGTCCTGTCTTGTGCCAACCTCACAATCTCTGACACACTCACACGCATTGCTGAAGTCATGGTGTCAATCAACCTGGTTGAAGATTTTCCTTTCTTTTGCTGCGCCTCACCTTCCCAAGCATGATGTTTGTCTCCAAAGAATAGTCTTTTCTATCAATAAGTCCAAAGTATGCAAGATCTAATTTCACCATCTTTACCTCCAAGGAGCACTCTGGCTGTACCTTCTCCAAGACGTATCTGTTTGTTCTTTTGGCCATCCAGAGGATGCTCAATACTCTTCTCCAACATCACATACATAGATAGATTAGGATTATTTAGCACTCACCTGTCAGTTTGTCATCCTGTGGAGATTTGCATTTCTCTATAATGCTGAAAGCTTTACCACCAGATTTCAAATACCAGCAAGGACAGCCACACACACACACACACACGCACACACACACACACCATATAGGGGGAATTTGAATTCTTGTTGTTGTTGTGTACCATAAAGTCAGAAATGACGCATAGCTGACCCTCTAGCGGGCTTTCAGAGACAGTTCACAGCACAGAGGAGATTGCCCATCCTTCTCCCGTGGAGCAGCTGGTGGCCTCAGATTGTGTGCCTTTGGGATTGCAGTGGTTAAGGAATTGTGTTGCCAACGCAAAGTTAAGCAATTCAAATCCACTAGCAGAAGGATGGGAAATCTTCTGTGAAATTTACTGCACCCGAAAACCCACAAGAGGTTGGACTATGGGTCACTTCTGACTCAATGGTACACAACAACAGATACCATGTATATACTATACACATGTTGTTGTTGTTGATCGCCTTCGATTTGAGCACGACTCATAGCGACCCTATGAACAAAAGGCTTGAAGCTCCTCTACAATTATTGACATTTATCAAAGTTCAGAGAGTTTCCAGAGGCATGTTATTTAAGGAGTGGATGCCACTCCTGCTACCAAAAACACATATACATATTTAATTTCAGGTTTAGATAGAAAGAACTGACAGGAATATGTAACACTGTATTAACTCGCCTGCATTTAAAGATATGTCTTGCCAATGTGATTCTCAATCAGCAACCATGAACTCTCACCTAGAAAAGCAAGTATTGAAATAAGCCTGGAAGTTCAAGAAACACAGAGACTCAAAGCTGTGTGTGCAGTAAATGTGCTAGAATGCTCCAGAAGCTCTCCAAATGGGACAAGGCGGTTTTTATTTGAGGGGAGAAGAAGAAATGGGCCTGTGCTTGGCTTCTTCGGTTAAGGGGCAGAAGGGGAGACGGACACTGTGCTTGCGTAAGGAACTTTTTTTTTAAAGAACACCCAAGTGGAGTATAATTTTTCTTGACACTCCAATGTACAATATGAACATATATTTAGAAACATTCGCCTCCCTGCCCGCTGAGCAGCTGTTCAGCTCCGGCAAACACTCCTCCTTTCAGGCAGGGAAGGGGAAGCGTGCAGTCAGATTTTCTTGAGTTGCCAAGGAGAGCTGGGGCCAGCATCCCCTCTCGACTGGCATCAGGGGGTCAGACACAGCCATCGGTGAGGGAGCAAGGTCACAGAAGCCGTTCCAAGAGGAGCCCCACTGGAGAGTCCTGTTTATTTCAGGCACGAAGAGCAAATCTGTTCTAAACTTGCAGTCACTCTTCGGTAAGATGCTTAAGGATCCCAGTGGAGTTGACATTTGTCCCTCTTACTACACGTTCCGGAAAAGACATCCGGCCGAGAAAAGTTGTCAGTAAGCAAGACAGAGGAAGACGCTCAACATGATGGATTGACACAGTGTGGCCTTAAGCATGGCGGTGAACACGGGGATGGAGCGAGAGAGGATAAAGGTTCAACCTTTTAACGGAGTCACTATGAGTTGTGGTCCACTCAGTGGCATTTCACAAAACAACAGCAACATTATGCCTTTTTAAAAAAAAAATTATTTTATTTCATTATTTTTTGTGTGTGCCGCCAAATCAGATCTGACTGATACAGGAGAAGACTGTTCCTCCTCCAGCAGAGCATCTGGTGGATTTGAACCGTGTACCTCTGAGATTGCAGTGCAGCTTCTTGCCACTAGGCCACCAGAGCTCACCAGCAACATTATGCCTTTTTAAAAGCAGGGAACTGAAAAGATTCTCTCATAGGACTTCTTCCCTCCTGCTCTGGCTGCTGGGGCATTGGCAAGAGATCCGTGGAAGTGATTGCTGGGATGTCTGTATCCGCTTCTGACCAGCCCATTGTTTTCTGAAGACGGATGAAGTGGACACCTGGAACTTTAGTTTCATTCTCTCTTTCATGGCAGTTTTTACAAGGGGTCTCGAGCAGTAGATGGCAGTGAGGACTGACCAGGACAGAGAAAAACCCAAGTCAATCCTTTGCCCTTGAGTTGATGACAACTCATAGAGGCTTACGAACAGTTGTTAGGCATCAAACCACAGGTCAGGCATCGTGTCAGATGTTAAAGTTAAGAGATGTAAAAGTCCGCTCCCTCTGGCACAGTTGCTCTGTACCCACTACTGCCATCGAGTCAGTTTCAACTCATAACATCCCTTCAATGGTTCTTTAAAACTGTAAGTCGTAACAGGAATAGCTGGTGGATTAGAACAGCTAGACGTTGGGCTTTGAGATATCTGCAGACTCTGCACCCAGAGCAACTTAAGACAAGCCAAATAAATACAACAAAGAGTTGAAGATGCTAGAGTTGGCATCTGTAGACATTATTTTTATTCTTGTTAGTTGCCATCAAGTTAACTTTGACTCCTGGCTCCTCTGTGTATCACAGAATGCTACATTGCCTGGTCTTTGACACTCTTCTTGATCATGGGCAGCTGAGTTTCCTCCATCTGGAAGGGTACATCGTCCAGTTTTACTGGGATGCAAAAAGACATCATTGGCAAACTTTCTGAAACAGATCACTAAGTCACCTGTGACCATCTGAATCAAGTTCCACTGGGAATTCTCCACTATGGATGACTCTACTGGTATTGAAAATGCCAGTGGCACAGTTTACAGCATCATAGCAACATGCAAACCAACACAGTATGATAAACTAATAAATGAATGGTGGGACACAGCAGGTAGAATGAACTCCAAAGTATCAATCCTATTCTGGATGGCTGCCTCTGAAAGCTCACCGGAGCTATGGGTTGGTGCCGATTCTACGATACACAACAACAACAACATCGTTCTGGATGAAAACATTAAGGGAAGGTATAATCAAAGGAGTTGTTACATACCATCAAGTCAAAACCAACCATGGGGAGCTCTGGTGGCCTAGTGGCAAGAAGCTGCACTGCAATCCCAGGGGCGCACAGTTCAAATCCACCAGATGCTCTGCCGGGGAAAGAGGGACAATCTCCTCCTATACCAGTCAGATGTGATTTGACTGTACACACAAATAATAAAATAAAAATTAAAAAAATTTTAAAAACAAAAAAAAAAAACCCAAACAACAACCAACCAACCAACCAACCCATAGCTGACCCTCCAGCAGGTTTTCAGAGGCAATAAATCACTTGGAAGATTGACCATTTTTCTCCCATGGAGCCGCTGATGGATTCTAATTGGTCTGTATTGGCAGGGGAACTCCTTACCTCTAAGCCAAGAGCATTCCCTAATAAAGATTGTTGTTGTTGCTATGTGCTGTTGAATCACCTGTGACTCATAGCAACCCTATGTACAACAGCCCTAAACCCTGCACTATCCTGTACCAATCATCCCAGTCACTGAATCAATCCATGTCATCAAGGGTCTCCCTCTCTTGCGCTGTCCCTCCCACCTCCCAAACGTGATGTCCCTCTCTCTTTTCTTGCAACATGCCCAAAGTATGTCAGGTGAAACTTCAGAATCCTTGCCTCCAAGGAGCAGCCTGGTCTTATCCTCTCTAGAATGAACCTCTTTGTTCTCCTAGCAGTCCATGGTATATTCAATACTCTTCTCCAACACCACAGCTCAAAGGCATTAATTCTCCTTCTATCCTCCCTCATCATTGTCCAGCTTTCTGATGCATAGCAAGTAATTGCAAAGACTATGGCCTGGATTAGGCACACCTTAGTCTCCAGGCTGACATTAATTGGGTGGGGGGGGGGGACAGCTAAGAAATACAGGCTAGGGTTAAAATACTCCCCACTCAATACTTTACCATAGCTTTTAAGCATCTCTAAATTATCCTTTTTATAGCCCAAATGGACAAACCTATTAATACAAATAGATTCTTTAGAGAGGTGCTTCTTAAGTGAAACAGTAGGACTATTCACTTTAGTGCGATTTCATCTGGGCGCCTTCTGGCCTAGAGGTGTCCACATCTGCTCATCCTCCCTGAAGGCTTCACCCTCACCCCTGACTCCTCAAAGATGGCCTCCTTCCTACTGTTCAGATTTAATACTTCCTTGGGGAATTCTCTGGAGTCACACTGTTTTGATAGCACTTCCATTTTCTATTACAAGTTCTTGGACACTACAGAAGGTTAGCCATTTGGGTATGTCCAGAGATATACAGAAAGGTGTAGTAAAACTTCTGAAAGCTCAGACACTGAACACCTGTGGTACACAGTTCTACTCACCACAAGTCAGGACCAATTCCATGGCAACTCCTTCCTTTCCCATTCTAGCAACACTTTCACCTCCCCAGAGGTGCTAGACTTTGCCTGTTTACCTACTTACCTGTTTACGATGGTTTTCCTGACTGTCCATCTGAGGCTACAAGAATTAACATTGGCCTTTTCTACGTCACCATGCATACACCCAAGGCCCTGTCCACCCTCTGGGACATAGGAGACAGTAAATAGTTGTTGAGGGAACAGATAAATGAATGGATACATTAACATGTCCTTTCATCAGCTATTGCAACACTTCAGCAAGATTTGCTAAAATGTCAATCCTAGTCAGGAAGGACGTTCATTCAAACTCTGGAGACAAACTGCTAGAAGAAAAGAATGTGAAACCTTGGAATCATTTTGGCTTTAAGGTGCCAGTGGAGAATTGAGAGCATGTAGGAGAGTTGATACTCAACATATTAAAAAGTCAGTGAAGGAGAGGAAGTTTCCCATTGAGCTGAATTGACGTGATGACTGCCGCAATGGGCTCAAATACATCAGATATGGTGAGGATGTCACAGGATGGGACAGGATTCAGATCTGTTGTCCATAGAATTGCTATGAGTAATACTCGACTTGACAGCACCTAACAACAACAGAAGGTCAAAGAAGAGTATCATTTACTTTGAACTTCCAAGAATGAGAGTTGAAAGGTATTAAATACTTATGCCAGATGCTATTCTAAATGGAATTCTTATGTTTCTTCTTTAATTCTCATTTAATTTTCAATATGGCCCCATGAGGAATCACCATCATGCTTTTGTGTTTGTGGAAACAATTTCATTTAAAAAGATTACAAATGCCATTTGGCTGTGAGTTTGGAAGCAGGAGTGGCATCCACTTCCTAAAACAACATGCTTCTGGAAACTCTATGAACTTTGATAAATGTTGACAGTTTGTAGAGGGGCTTCAGGCCTTCTGTTCATAGGGTTGCTATGAGTTGTGCTCGACTCAAAAGCAATAAACAAGAACATATATTTTTTAATATGTATTCAACATTTATTACATGTTCTCCCGTAGGTGCTGGACACAAAATTGTAGTTGTTAGTTGCTGCCTGGAATGGTCCAACTTTTGACAGCTCCAGGTTTAAAGAGAAGATCTGCCCCAAAGGGTTTTATTGGCAATAATCTTGATAGGAACAGATTGCCAGGCCTTTTCTCTGTGCTACCACTGGGGGAACTTGAGCTTAGCAGTTGAAAACAAAACGTTTGTGTGGCCTAAGGATGGTGGGAAATGTATGGACTGTTTTTAGCTAAAGGAAAAAATATATGCTATTTTACTTTGGCAGATGGGGAAACTGAGGTTTTTATATATTAAGTGACTTTTCCAAAGTCACAGTCTGGTAGAGAGCCAGGGTTAAACACAGGCTGTCAGACTCCAAACCTCTCCTGTTTAACCACTTCAGTTTCCAGTGAAATAAAGTTTATCAAGTATAATAGCATACTACTTACTCTGCACAAATAAAGTGCATACTTTTGAACAAGTATGTGATGCTCTGGCAGCAGACCAGACCAGGGGATTGCAGGAAGGGGCCTCAAGATTGCATCTAGAATAAAAAACAAAAACCAACAAAAAAGAAAAGAAAAACCAAAGATTGCATCTAGGAGGTAATCTGAGTGATCAGGGGCACTGAGTCAGTGGACTTTGGTCCTCCAACTTGGAGTCCTGTGCTGCTGCAAAGATAGGGGGCCCTTGCTGCATCATTTCTATGATTGTTCTCACCTTCCAGAGCAGGTGTGGTGGTCTCCTCCTGAGCGCCCGAAGGATTAGCACTCCCCCATCAAGGCACCATGTAATTTACAACAATTGGCAGTTCCTGTTGCAAGGAAATCCAAGATCAGGCAAGCCAAGAGGGGGTGACAGGTCAGAGCTGAGTTTAGATGGAGAGGCTGCTGGGGTGGGGTGGGGAGGGTTATGAGGGACACTGAGAGGAGAGGAGAGGAGAGGAGAGGAGAGGAGAGGGTGGCAGGGCAGGTGGTGCAGGAGGCAGGAGGAGGAGCTCTGTAAACAGCAGGACCTGTCTGAACTACCCCTGAAACAGGCTTCCCATTAGCAACAAGTCTCTACAGGCTTTGAAGAGCAAGAAAGGAAGGAGGCTTATCCAGTCTTAAACAGGAGTGAAGTCTGCATTCCCCCCCGCCCGCCCCCCACACGTGATGAGGAATTATCGAGCCACAGCTACAGTGGGTTTAAAAAAGGCTAAAATACCCCCTATAGGGGAGACAATTAGAAAAAAATCATGAATTATGCTTCTGCTGGCAATCCCATTCTCAAAGCTTACATCCAGCCAACAGGCATATTTTTAGGCTGTTTTTGTGAGATTTGAATATTCAGACTTTCAGCTAGACAGAGCCTCTGCTACAATTTACATATACGTCTATCTCAACGTATTTCAATATTAGCCTTCTTCATATTTTTTTCTTTACAGCTCCTCAGCTGCCTGGATTTCCACAAGGTGATTGCCACAGAGAAATGAAGAGTGCCAGTGTCTGCTGAGATTGTATTGAGGGCGGTAGAAAAACTTGGGAATGGCTAAAGGAGGTGGTTGGACAATATGTTTAATGTCACTGTGAACTAAGCATGTGAATATGGTTGCAATGCTAACTTTTTGTTACCTGTATATTTACCACAGTTGAAAAAAAAAATTTTTTAAAAAAAAAAAGAATGTGAGCCTCTGAAGAGACTGATACTGATTTGGAAAAGCTGGAGTGGACCTAAAGTGATGCATTGTTTGGAATTTGAGGAATGGTTTTGTTTGTTTAACTTCCAAATTTTCAGAATGATAGCTGGCTTAGGTCAGAGAGGAGTTCTCAGTCATACAGACTTCGGTAGATACATGTCTGTGTTTACTTGTTGAGAATGAATATAGGGATCTTGAAACTGATGCAGATATTTGCTTTGAAAAAGCTCAAGAATCCCACACACAGAGAAATAGAGGAAATTTAACCAAAGATGCCACTTGAGAACATCCTGGAATCATTCAGATAACTTGTCCTATGCTCCAATTTATCTATGTGCTAATGACAAGTTGAACTCCATATAATACACAATTACCACTTTCAAATGCCCTTGACAATCATGAGATACACGGAAACAGGGCTGGACATGATGTAGCCTCACTTGAGTGAGAGTTGGCAGGAATCTGAAGGCCTTACAGAGTCTCCTGTGAATTCCGTAACTAGACCAAGAGGCTGCTGTGCAAACAAGAGCAACGGACACTGCACGGCTTAAAAAGAGGAAAGTTGTATGTGCCAGGGTTGTTTCCTTTCTCCATATCCATTTAATCTCTCTGCCAAGCAAATTATTCAAGAAGCTAGACTCTGTGAAGCAGAATGTGGCGTCAGGATTGGAGGAAGACTCATCAATAAGCTTTTTTATGTGGATTAACACAACCTTGTTTGCTGAGAGTGAGGACTTGAAGCACTTGCTGCATGAGATTAAACACTATATAGCCTTCAATGTGGATTTCTTCTCAACTTCAAGAAAAGAAAACTTCTCACCATTGAACCAACAGGCAACATCATGATAGAAGGAGAAAAAGATAAGAGACTGTCAATGAGTTCATCTTACATGGATCCACAATCCATAAATACACATCAGTAGTCAGGAGATCAGGAGACATATTGTATTTGGAAAGTCTGCAGTCAGGGACATTTCCAAATTATTGAGAAGCAGTGATGTCAGTTTGAAAAATAAGGTGTACCTGATTCAGGTCATGGTCTTCCTAGTCATTTGCTATACATCTAAAAGCTGGACAATGAATAAGGGTGACAGAAGAGCTGATGCTTTTGAATTGTGGTGTTGGAGAAGAGTGCTGACTATCCCTTGTACTATCAAAAGAACAAACAAGTCTTGAAGAAGGTGTAGCCAGAGTGTTCCTTGGAGGCAAAGATGATGAAGCTTCGTCTCACAAACTTCGGGCATGTCACTAGGCGAGGTTATACTTTGGGCAGAGACATTGTGCTTGGAAAGGTGGGAGAGACAGAGAAGGAGAGGAAGACCCTCAACTAGGTGGGTTGACAAAGTGACTGCAGCAATGGGCTCAAATGTCTCAGAGATTATGAGGTTGGCACAAGATAAGACAGGGTTCAGATCTTTTGCTCATAGTGTTGCTATGAGTCATATTCTAGTCAACAGCAGTTAACAACAACAGCAACAACAGGGTCTCATCCTCAGCATAATTCTGTTTTGCTTTTGGGGTTTATTTTTTTATTTTTGCACTTTATTTTCATTCTTACTTATTGTGGCTGCATGACTCAGGCTGCAGTGAATAATTTTGTCATATGGAATATATTATTATTTCAATAATTATTTACAAATAATATTTCACAGACATATTATTGAATTCAATATGTGACGGGTTGTTACTGCATTCTGCCTTATAGGAAAGTTTGGGAACCAAATGACTAACAGAAATTTGTTAATTTGGTTGTTTTGGTTTTTTAAAATACATTTTTATTTTATACTGGTTTGCTTACAAAGTTCATGTACATTGTTTTTCACACTGGATCTTTCCCATTTCCTTTAACCCACTTCTCCCTCTACCCATCGAATTGTATAACCTCTTGCACAATAGTAACATCGACATGCCAAGTGATGAAAATTTCCAGGTGATAGAATCCAAGATGAATTCAATTCTGCTGAATACTGGGAGTTGGAAAAGAAAAAGAAGAATAGAAATCAAGTGAGCAGTGACTGGTTATTGCATAATCAAGTGTTAAAATCTAATGGGGAAAAAATAGATTCAAATGCTGGGTGATTTCCTGATTTTATCACCTTCAATAGTTGACATTTCCTTCCCTTATTTTTCTCTCATCTACATCATCTATAAACGGATCCACCAATACGAATAAAGCTGCACACAAGTTGAGTGACTTCTTCCTCTTATAAATTATTACCCAGATTCCATTTTATTGTGATTTCTTCTTTGTCTGGCTGTTTTCCCTAATGCAGTATGCAGCTCCCTACAGGCGTGGGGCTGTATGTCACATACATTGTTCACAGGACGAAAGTTTTCAAAGTAAAATAAGCAACCACCAGAAGCCAGCAAGGTAGTGCTTCTGAATCTTCCACCAGGGGTCAGTAAAACTGTTAGGCGTTACCAAGGGTAGTGTCCAGACAGAGTAGGGCAAATTCTTTGTCACCATTTGCCCTTCAGCAAATACTTGCCCACAAGAGACTGTCTTATAAAGGGAATAACAACCCGTGTCAAGTTGTTAAACACTCAAGCAGAAAGCTGGCTATGAGCTGGACTAGCCTGTTGGTATATCAAGCCCTGGAACTGAAGTTTAAGAAAAATTCTCAGTCCTCATGTACAATTTTACTTTTTTTTTATTTGAGTGAAAGTTCAGATCTTAACTTTACAAATCATCCTTTTCATTCATTCATTCATATTTCATTCAAACATATTTTGTTTTATAGCATGAATTACAATTGCTTACTATACTTAAGTACAATGTCTTATTAATGGTATATTTTTTCATTAATCCTTATTTACTATCTCTCCCTTAGTGTATCAAATAGATAATGAATAGAGAATTAATTTTTTATATGCAATTTTAATAACTACTAGAGTAAGCTCAATAGATTGGAATCTTACCTCTCTGGTGCCATTTTCGTGATCTCTCTCTACCTTGTTCAAGGTCATTACTACAGTTATTGCATCCATTCATTTTGCCGAGGGCCTTGTTTTCTTCTGTTGACCCACTATTTTTCAATTAGTTCTCTGTAAGTTGTAGTTGACTGGAAGGTGGCACCTTATAATCACAAGGCAAACTCTGGTGGCACTGTCGGTTAAATATTGGGTTGCTAAACAAACAATTGGAAGTTTGAACATATCAGATGAGGCCATCTGCTCCTGTAAAGATTTATATCATTAGAAACTCCAAATTTTCCGTTTTCAGCTCTACTCTGCCCAATAGAGTCTCATCTTGAGTTAGAATCAACACGATGGCAGTGGAATGCTGGTGTGACCAGCTGGCTTGGTTATGAGCTATCACAGGGAAATTGTCCAAGGACTTGGGATTATCAACATGACAAACCACCATAGTTTCTGTATCACAAAAATAAGACTTGCAGCTTCCTTTCTCTTCTTGGCTTGTTGAGACATTGCAAAGGACAAACTCCAGAAGGCGTGCAATGTAGTTCAAGCGCACCAGCTTCTCTGCAGGACAAAGACGAATACTCTCCTCCATGCAATTCACTGCTTCTAAAGACCCTCTGGAGGGTCAGCTATGAATCAGGTGCGACTCAATGGTGCACAAGAACAACAACAGGTATTTAAACCCAATTCCCTGTCTCCATTTTCACCCTGAGTCAGCTACAGTGATCTGTTAGAAACGGACATTGGACTCCATCACGCCTCTGCATGAAACCCAGGGAAGCCTCTGAACTCCACCCACCCCAGGCACTTCCTTCTGTGACAATGCCAAGGCCTGGGCAAGGTCCTGCCCAGACTCAGCTTTCCCTGCTGCCTCTCTTCTCAGCACTCACTCCAGCCACAGCAACCTCTCCTGCTGATGTTTTTAATCTGAGTGAATTCTCAAAATAGATGAATCTACAGCACCAGCATCACCGATGCAGTTTGAAGAAGTGCAAATTCTTGGGTCCCATCCCAGAGCTCCTGACTCAGAATTTCTAGGGGTAGGCCTAGCAATCTATATACAGACCAGATTCTGAGACTTGAAGATGTTAGAAAATCACATTTATCAACTTTATTTCTGTCCTTTGCGTGGACCGGACCCTGCCTGGCACACACTGTCCAAGGTCCTTTCCTCACCAATCATGACTTGTTAGTACCTCACAGAAACTTTTAGTGACTGTTTTATCTAAAGTGAGTTTCTTTACTGTTCCCTATCCCTGTCTGTATCATAACCCTTTTAATTTCTCCCTAGAACTATCAAAAAATAACCTGTTTATTTATTTACTTTTATTTTTCATCTTCTGTATTAGGATGCAAGCAGTTATGGTGTCTGGTTTTATTCTCTGGATCCTTAGTTCCATGGACAAGGTAGGGGCTTAAGGAAAGTTTCCTAATGTCTCTCTATTCTGATTACTCAAATACAGGTCTCCTGGATGAAAGGAGGTCAGTAAGGAAGCTCCAGTGGTGTTGCAAAGCCCTAGGGTGAGGAATTAGAATACCAGGATCAAATTCGAAATTCTCTTCCTGAAAGGCAGCTGAGTTTGAACAAGTCAATTAACCAAATTTGCGGGACTAGGCTGAGGGTGACTTTGCCCTTCAGCATTTGTGTCTGGAAACACTATGCGGTCATAGTGTGTTATGTGTTAGGCTGTAACTCAAAGGTAGGTGGATCAAATCTACCAACTGACCCACATAAAAAATGTGGGCTAAAAAAAAAAGAAAGAAAAATGTGGGCTGTCTCTTCCTATAAAGATTAATGACCTTGGACCCAGTGAAAGATCACTAGGAATCAGAATTGATTCCACAGTAGTGAACTGGGGTGTGTGTGTGAGCCAGTTTTTGGTGTCACAAGTAAGGGTTGGGGTAGAAAGTGGGGAGTGCAACTGGCGTTAAAAGGATAAATATCAGAGATGTTGCTAACATTTTGCAGTGTACAGGACAATCCCCTATGGCCCAGAATTACTCCAACATTAGAGCCAAGACTAAAAATCCCTGACCTTGGACCTTTATTCTCATTTGTAAAATAAGGAGAACTTCTCTTCCGGCTCTGCAGGGAGGACTCTGTTTGTCTTGTTGTTGTGTACTGTCAAGTCAGAACTAACCCTTGCCTGACCCCCTAGCAGGTTCTCAGAGACAGTAAACCACACAGGAGGAGACTGTCCATCCTTTTCCTGCAGAGACGCTGGTGGATTCGACCCATGTACTTTTGGGATTGTAAAGCAGTTTCTCACCCCTAGGCCACCAGAGCTAGATCGAGCAGTGCAGGGGTCTAGTGACAGTTAAACACACTCTTCATGAAAGTGCTGTACAAATGGCAAATGAACTTACACAGATAACTCCAGGGTCTGGCACCTTGCCTGGTACAGAGTAGCTACTCAATAAATATTTGCTCCAGGAATATACAAATGGAAGCCTTTGCCCTAGGATTGAGTTTCAATTTCCTCATTTATAATAAGTGATAAGGATAGTACATGCATTATAGAAACTTAGTGAAGACCCAAAGAGAGAAAGCTGGTGAAGCAGCTGCCTCAAGCTTGGCACACAGGGTCACCTCTCCCTGGCTGTGGCCTTGCCATGGTTAGAGTTTCCTGCTTAGATCTAAAGAACAGCCAACAAAGTCTTTCCTCCCACTTCTGTTTTCCTCCCCTTCTGAGGGGAGGTCTTCTGTCTCCTTCCAATGCTCCTCCCCTTTCCCAGCCCCTTGTGCCTACATTGGGGTGGATGATTTATCAACAACCTGCATTATGCGGATGACACAACTCTGCTTGCTGAAACTGAAGAGGACCTGAAGCGCCTGCTGCAGAGTGTCAAGGACTGTAGCCTCCAATATGGATTGAGGCTCAATGTCAAGAAGACAAAGATTCTCACCACTGGACCAATTGGCAGCATCAGGATGGATGGTGAAGAGATTGAGATTGTTCACAGCTTTAGTTTGCTTGGCTCCATAGTCAACAGTCTTGGCACCAGCAGCCAGGAAATTAAAAGGCACATTGCCATGGGAAAGTCTGCTGTTAGGGACCTCTCCAAAGTGCTGAAGAGCAATGGTGTCTCTCTGGAGACTAAGGTGCATCTGATACAGGCCATGGTCTTCGCAATCACTTGTTATGCATCAGAGAGTTGGACAATGACCAAGGAGAATTGATGCCTTTGAGCTGTGGTGCTGGAGAAGAGTATTGAGAATACCATGGACTGCTAGGAAAACAAACAGATTTGTCCTGGAAAGGGTTAAACCGGGTGACTCCTTGGAGGCAAGGATTCTGAGGCTCCGTCTAACATACTTTGGACATGTTGTGAGGAGAGACCGGTCCTTAGAGAGGGACATCATGCTTGGGAGGTTGGAGGGACAGCGCAGGAGAGGAAGGCCCTCTATGAGGTGGATTGATTCAGTGACTGGGATAATTGGGATGGGAGTGTCAGAGGCAGTGCGATTGGCACAGGACAGAGTGGAGTTTAGGGCTGTTGTACATAGGGTCGCTATGAGTCGCAGGCGACTTGATGGCACATAACTACAAACAACAACACATGGTTTCAGCTGGGAAGACCCTCAGGGAGCTGCATTGTCCAATAAAACACCAGAGGCCTTGCATGTAGGGATAGCACCAGGCTTTCCAAGTTCCTGGCAGACAAGGAATTAGGAGCAGCGCTCCTATTTTCTGTCCAGAAATCCTCCCACTCCTCCACGATGGCCTAACTCTCCTAGACCTGCGTGTTCTTTCCACCTTCTACAGCCTGTCGGGATGTACCCATTGCTTGATGACCTTCCTAAGAGTTGGAAATGCTTACTTCTCACACATCACAGAACCATTAAAATATGCCCACCTCATATAAAGTTCTTCTATAACGTTATAAAAATTGAGTTTCCTTGCCAGCAAATAAATATGTGCTCTTCCAAGGTGAGGTTCAACATTTTAGGTCATTTTTCTATTAAAAAGCCACTCATTTCTTTCTATAGATAGAATTGTATCCATAGAAATAGGATTGTAGGTCCTTACAAAGCATGTGCACCATTAGTGCCTTCATGCTGTTGTTAGGCGTCTGCTGTAGACTCCAGTTCATAATCAGCCTGTGTCCAGCAGAAGGCACTTCTGGCTGAGCCTCTGTCATCCTCACAATCCTAGCATTTACTGTGTTAAAACACAGAGAAGGAGAAAGAGGCAAGAAAGAAGAGAAGGAGGGATCTTTTGCTTCCTGTGCATTTTTCTTTCTGCGTGCTTTCTGTTTATTAGTAACCCCCACGAGTTGGTCCAGAGCTGATACTGCTGTGGTCGTTAGGTGCTGCCCAGTTGGCTCAGACTCACAGCAAGCTCACGTCCAGCAGAAAGAGACCCTCCCGATTGTTGCGCCCACTGTTGCAGCCGCTGCGTCAATCCATCTCGTTGAGGATCTTCCTCTTCTCACTAACCCTCCACTTTGCCAAGTTTGGAAAGCAACTGGAAATTGTGTGTTCGATGGCTTATACTTGAGGCACTTAATGCTGTCATTTTGCAAGCATGGACTCATGTATTGTGACCACATCTGCCCAACAGTGGGATGATCCAATCTTACAAGGGCCGTGCGTGTCATGGACTGCAAAAGGCTTTCTCCCATTTACTCTGTCTTGGAGAGAATGAAACCAAGTTTCTCCTTGGAGGCTAGGATTTTGAAGCTCCATCTCACGTACATTGGACACGTGGCTAGGAGGGACTGGTCCTTGGAGAAGGACATTATGCTCAGAATGGTGAAGGGCCAGTGCAGGAGAGGAAGATAGATGAGATGGATTGATACAGTAACTGGGGTAATGGGGGTAGGTGTGTCAGTCAGTTAGACTGACTCAGGACAGGGCAAGCTTCAGAGCTGTTGTACATAAGGTGGCTAGAGCACCTAATAAGAAGCCACCAGAGCTCCCTCCTGTGATGTTGTTGCTGTTGTGTACTGTTGAGTTGTAACCAACCCATAGCTGACCCTCCAAGTAGGTTTTCAGAGGCAGTTAATCACATGGGAGAAGATCGCCCATCCTTCTCCTGATAGTTCTAATTTTACAAATGGAAAATCAATGTATTGAGACGTGACATGCCTCATTAAAGGTTATAGAAAAAGTGACAGAGCCAGGATGAGATTGCACATCTTCTGGCTTCTTGGTACAGTGTTTGTTTGCTTGCTTAAGTCTTTAATTGTCCAGGAAGATCTACATGTGGAGAAGGAAGATAAGGAAGGTGGGACAGTTTTAGCTTTTGTGGTATAATAGAACTTGCCAGTTGAAAAATCTATTTGCCCTACAGGCTATGAGATCAAATTAATGAATTAGCACAATAAATATTTATTTTGAATATGGCACTGATGTAGGTGTTGGACATATAACAGTAAACAAAAAGGAAGTCATGCCTTCATGAAGCTCATACGCTAGCTTGTTGTTGTTATGCACCATTGAGTTGCTTGCGACTCATAGCGACCCTATGTACAACAGCCCTAAACTCTGCTCTGTCCTGTGCCAATCTCATTGTCTCCAACACACTCGTCCCAATTACCCCAGTCACTGAAATCAATCCACCTCATAGAGGGTCTTCCCCTCCTGCTCTGTCCCTCCACCCTCCCAAGCATGATGTCCCTCTCCAGGGACCGGTCTCTTCTGACAACATGTCCAAGTATGTCAGAACAAGTCTCAGAATCATTGCCTCCAAGGAGCAGCCTGGTTTAACCCTCTCCAGGATGAATCTGTTTGTTTTCTTGGCAGTCCATGGTACCTTCAATATTCTTCTCCAACACCAAAGCTCAAAGGCATCAATTCTCCTTCTATCCTCCCTAGTCATTGTCCAACTCTCTGATGCGTAACAAGTGATTGCAAAGACCATGGCCTGTATCAGACTGCACCTTAGTCCCCAGAGACTAAGATATGCTAGATAGCATAAATAAATAATAAATAATAAATCAACAAGTATGGCCAGTCTGGTGAAAAACAAAGCAAGGTGAAGGGGCAGAAATAAAAGAGTCATTGTTTTGCTTAGGGTAGTCAGCAAAGGTTTCCGGAGGACAGTGATACTGAAGAGACTTTAAGGAAGTGATCGTTTATGGCTATGGCTTCCGAGGTAGACTGGCAGGAGGAAGCACATTCAAAGGCCCTGAGGCAGGGACATACTTGGCATGTTTGAGGAGTGGCAGAGAAACTGGTTTGGTTGGAGCAGGGTAAGTAGATTGGTGTGGAGGGGAGGTCTGGATAAAAAAGAAAGTAAGAGGGTGAGGTGAGGGGAAGTCAGGAAGGCCTTGCAGGCTCTTGCTTCTTTGATCTGTGTCTTCACAGAGCTAGCTTCCCTGAGAACTTTGATAGAGGAATTGTCTAGTCAGACACACATTGTTGTAGGAATAAGATAAAAAAGACTTGTTCGTGTGAACCATGCTTACCAAAGTTCAGTTTTGAGAGATATACTAAGGAGTCTTTCTTTTCAAACTTGTTTCAAACAATAGCGGCCAAGTAGTAGTCATTGTTAGGTGCCATTGAGTTGAGGACCACACATCGCAAGCCTGTGAACAAGAGATCTGAAACTTGTCCAATCTTTCATCATCCTGACATTTCTGCCATGTTCCAGCCCATTGTTACAGTCACTGTGTCAGTTTAGCTTGTTGAGGGTCTGCTTCTTCTCTTTCCCAGCTTGATGTCTTTTTCCAAAGACTAGCCCCTGCCCCCAACACGCTCAAAGTAAGTGAAACGAAGCCTCACCATCCTTGTATTTAAGGAGCACCCTGGCTTGCACTTCCTCCAAAAGGGATTTGTTCTGGGAAATCCATGGGATCTTCAACAACACAATTCAAAAGCCAAGGATTCTTCTTCAGTCTTCATTATCCAACTTTCAGATGCAAAGGAGGCAAATGAAAATACCATGACTTCCGTCAGGCACACCTTAGCCTTTAATTGGGTATCCTGGCTCTTTAATACTTTGCAGAGGTCCCTGACAGGAGATTTTCCCATGCAACACATCTTTTGAGTTCATGATTACTGCTACCATGGGTGTTCACTGATTGTGGATCCAAGTAAAAGGAAATCTTTGAATTGTAGAAATCTGGTGAAGTAGAATTTTAGAGATTTGCTCAAGTCATTAATTGAGTGTGGTGGAGTGGCAGGAACTAAACAAGCAAGCAAGGATGGAGGAGTCACACAGATAGGACTCCTGCCCTCAGGGAGCTCTGAGGAAATTCCAGTGAGGAAATACAGATAGTTCAGGAGCCAACAGAGCTTCCAGCTAGGCGGAAAGCCTGTGAAGAAAAGAAAACAGGACTCTAATAGTGACACCATGGCAGGGCTACTTAGGATTCCAGCTGAATTTTGAAATACGGAAGGCAGGCTTATCAACTGATTTATAGTCTATGAACTGAAATACACTGTCAGGAAAGATAGTATTCTGGCTTTAGGAATGTAGACCCTAAGATTTACTGTGATTAAGACACACGTCAAAGGTACCAGTAAATGGTAGATCCTGGATTGGAATTCCCTTCTGCTCTGGTTTTCAGTTTTTCTCACAATGGACAGTCCTCTGGATTGTGAGGGCGGAGCTGGTTAACACTGGGAGTGTGGGATAGAGAATCAGCAATAGTTAAGTGAGTCAAGAAAAATGCACAACTTAAGTCAAAGCGGAAGGAGACTGCAAGAGCATGGAAGGGAAGCAGCCACCTCCCCTAGAGCACCCCCACTCCTAGGACAAGTGGTAGGATAAAACGTGTAAGCCTGTAGCTCCAACCTCTGAAACAAGGTAACATGCACCCTGGTCTGAACAGAAGGCCTCCAGCTTTAGCTTCTCTGGGAGGGGGAAGCCCTATTCACATGTGGTTTCAATCACTGCATTCATCAGGGTCGTTGTCACTGTGTTTGGAGAAAGACCAAGTCGTCATTCTTGTCCAGACCTCTCCAAGTTGCACGGATGGTACAAGTCAAATCTGGAAAAGGCGCCTCATCACAGGCGGCTCTGAACCAGGGAGAGGCTGCAGGAATGTACAGTAATGTCCCACCCACGCCCCCTCCCCCCTTTATGAAAACAACTCTGAAATAACACGCAGCTAAAACTTTCCACGGGGTCACTGCACCCTGCCTGGTTAGCACTGTGCCCTGGGTCCCCACCCCGCTGGGATTTTCTACAGCCTCAGGGAAGATAGGAAGCGTGTGTCCCTCTGCTCTCAGTCACTCCCATAATAAACAATCACTAAACAGCTTGCTGCCCTAGGCAACTGTTTGTCCAGCTCGCCCGCCCCGGCCGGTGTCTGCAGCTGGGAAGAGGCTGGGGAGCGGGTGGGAGTGCTGTGTGCAGTTTCCGAGGCTGGGGAGCCGGGCTTGCACGGGACGTGCTGCCTGGGAGCCGGACACACTGCTTTGGTCCTAGAAGACCTCTGGAGGGCTGGCAGGTCTCAATCTCAGCTGTCCAGTGATGTTCGTTGGGGCTGCCAGGGGTGAGGATGGGGAGTCAGAGATCAGAGGCCCCAACTCTCTCGCACTGATTCTAAATAAGGCAATTTCCTGCTTCAAGGGTCCTCGGGTCAGCTGGCAGTTTTAACCCTAGTCACTAAGAGTTGTCCCCTTGAAAATGGTCTCCTTGGGACTAGCGCCTAAATTATGCCTTTTCTTTTCACTCATTAAAAAATAGCTTTCCCTTACTATTTTTCCACACCTCGCGCTCCCCCCCCCCGCAGTGAAACTTTTGAGTGTATCTGGGAAGAGGCGAGAGTTGTGGGGACCGTGCTCAGAAGACAAGCAAAGGTATGCATGCTCATAATAAAGATTTAGGATGTAATTCTCGACATCGCACGCCGAGGCAGGAATAAAGAATTCCTCTTGATTCTAGGAATTCCTTTTTACTTTTTTGGAGATGAACTGTCTCCTTGGAGAAGGGGCTGTGCCAGGGAATAAGGTAGATTGTTTAAATGCTTAGAAGGGAAAATGGGGCCTCGGAGGTGAACAGGGAGCCTGTCTTTGCTCGGCAGCCGCTTTCTATGAAGTCCTACCCACACCCAGGTCGCCCCACTCCTCTATCCTTCCAGGAGCTGGCACTCTCGGTGCCCGCAGGCCGGCGGCGTTGGAGCTGGGGTTCCCGCGGGCGCCGGGGCTGCCCGGGCGGCGAGGCGAGGGCCCCCGAGCGCTCGCCCGGTGCCTCC
>NW_006399753.1:23016357-23039310 GCF_000299155.1 Elephantulus edwardii
CCGCGCGCACCGCCCGGCGGAGCCCGAGCCGCTGCAGGAGGCGCGGAGAGCGATGCAGGGATTCGTGAGGTTACGGCGCTCGGGCTGCGCGATGCACTAGCCGGCGCCCGGGGCCCCGCCGACTTGTTGGAGCCGGAGTGCCGGGCGCTGCGCGCGGGCGCGGGCGAGCCGAAGTTGCGTCCCCGGGGCTCCCTCTCCGCGCCGCCGGCCGCTCGCCGGGAGGCCGGGCAGCCGCTCGGGCTGGCCATTGATTGGGTCTCGGCAGCCTGCTTTCCCCATCGCTTTCTTTACCTCCGTCTTGTTGCATGCCAGAGAAGCGCCGTGCGCGGCTCGCCCGCCCAGGGTGCGAGGTCTTCCGCCCCGCTCTCTCCCGTCCATTGTGCAACCCGAGGATGAAAGACCGGAGGGGAGAAAGTTAACGAAATCGCCCACATGCGCTGGATCAGTCCACGGCTTGGGGAAAGGCATCCAGAGAAGGTGGGAGCGGAGAGTTTGAAGTCTTTGCAGGCGGGAAGATGGCGGACTGGAGCTGAAAGTGTTGATTGGGAAACTTGGGTGATTCTTGTGTTTATTTACAATCCTCTTGACCCAGGCAGGACACATGCAGGCCAAAAAACGCTATTTCATCCTGCTCTCAGCTGGCTCTTGTCTCGCCCTTTTGTTTTATTTCGGAGGCTTGCAATTTAGGGCGTCAAGGAGCCACGGCCGGAGAGAGGAGCGCAGCGGTCGGAATGGCTTGCACCACCCGAGTCCGGATCGATTCTGGCCCCGCTTTCCGGACGCTCTGCGCCCCTTCGTTCCTTGGGATCAGTTGGAAAACGAGGATCCCAACGTGCACATTTCCCACCGGCAGAAGCGAGACGCCAACTCGAGCATCTACAAAGGCAAGAAGTGCCGCATGGAGTCCTGCTTCGATTTCACCCTTTGCAAGAAAAACGGCTTCAAAGTGTACGTGTACCCGCAGCAGAAAGGGGAGAAAATCGCCGAAAGTTACCAAAACATTCTAGCGGCCATCGAGGGCTCGCGGTTCTACACCTCGGACCCCAGCCAGGCGTGCCTCTTTGTCCTGAGTCTGGATACTTTAGACAGGGACCAGTTGTCACCTCAGTACGTGCACAACCTGCGATCCAAAGTGCAGAGCCTCCACTTGTGGAACAATGGTAGGAATCATTTAATTTTTAATTTATATTCCGGCACTTGGCCTGATTACACCGAGGACGTGGGCTTTGACATCGGCCAGGCGATGCTCGCCAAGGCCAGCATCAGTACTGAAAACTTCCGCCCCAACTTTGATGTTTCTATCCCCCTCTTTTCTAAGGATCATCCCAGGACAGGAGGGGAGAGGGGGTTTTTGAAGTTTAACACCATCCCTCCTCTCAGGAAGTACATGCTGGTATTCAAGGGAAAGAGGTACCTGACAGGGATAGGGTCAGACACCAGGAATGCCTTATATCACGTCCATAACGGTGAGGACGTCCTGCTCCTCACCACCTGCAAGCATGGCAAAGACTGGCAAAAGCACAAGGATTCTCGCTGTGACCGAGACAACGCGGAGTATGAGAAGTAAGTGGCTCGTGCACGGTGGGGAGTTCAACCCTCGCCCTGCCCGCCTTGGGTGAAGTGTGAGCTGTGTGTCTGGTGGGAGCCCAGCAGGTCTGCCCTGAGGTCCTGGTCTGGCTTGGCTAGAAGCTCTTTAGATAAGCTGAACAACCTGAAGCTATTTTAGGGGACAGTGGCTCCCCTCTTGCTTGGAGCCTTTGGGACGCTGTGATTCTGGTGAAAGGTGTGTGCTGGGTCCAACTTGGAAAATATACAGAAGGGTGTTTCTGGGGGCACCTGGAGTCCCCCAGAAGGCACTGGATCCATACATAGTGTGGAGATTTCCCCCCAAGATTGCAGCTTTGTTTGCTTTTCTAATGCACAGAAGGAACATTTCTGAAGCTTGTGTTTCGCCACCTCAGCTGTGCGTTTTGCTCTTATTTGTGGATGTGTATTAATTTTAGTTACTCTTATATACTGTCTGTAGCCTACTTCTCATGTCTGTGACTTTTATGAAGAGTGCAGGTTTCTCAGGCCTCTGTTTTTTCTGTCCATCCATCCATCCATCCACCCACCCACCCACCCACCCACTCATCCAGGCATATATCCTGCAGGATAACTTGGTTTTCAGGTGGGCCTCAAGCACCTAACAACAACAACAGCAGCTATAGCCCTGGTGCTGTAAACTCTGGTTGCTAATTTCAATTTCCCCTTCCCCTTTGTGTCTCTCTATTTGCATGTGAATCCCAGACTGTTACTCTCTGAATAGGCCGAGATGCCTCTTCACCCTCTGGAGTGAGACAAGTTTTGTCCAGTTGCTAAGTAACTGAGTTGCTTTACTTTGTTGCCTTTTCCATTCTGCCTAGTTCTTCTCAAGACTTTTACCGACACTGTGCATTTGGGGTCAAAGCAGGTCCCCCCACCCCAACCTGAACTTTGCTTCCACCTGAGGTGAGCAAGTCGGCCTCGGTGTCTGTGGAATCAGGTCCCTTAGCCTCTCACCCATCTTGAGTTAGCGACTTCCTATGTTGCATCTCCATGTTGCACCAGTTGAAAACCAGAGCAGAAGGTTGGGTTGTGCCTCAGTGAGGGGAAGGAAAGGAGGGAGACCTCCCAGCTGAGTGCAGGAGGAACTGGCAGAGCTTGGCAGATTTTGCTTCATGAAATGTAGATAGGGGAAACACTCCGAAAACCGGGTTGCCACAGGAAGGGGCATGGTGGGAACTCGGCCCTGAAATGAAAGGTTTGATTGTTGTCTGTGGGTTTGCTCTGACACTCTGGTCTCAGCTGGAGTGAGTGGAAGGGAAGTTAAAGCCCTCCTCCCCTTGATGGTAGGCAGGAGAGGAGAACCTTGGCCGGACCTCTGAATCCTCTCCTCCACTCCCAACACCTCTGCTTTTCAAGCGCAGGCAAAGCCTGAGGCTGTGGTCAATTATGAATGTGGATTTTATTCTTACTTAGTGGTAAGTTAGGGATGAGTGTTGGGTGTAGTTGCAGTGTATTACAATTTTCCTCACAGAAAGAAGAAACTTGGCTTTTGCTTAGTTAAGGAGCTGCTTTGTTTATAGGGTGTGTACATTAACCTATTCCTGTGGGTGCTTGTAAGGGAAAAAAATGCTTAACAGCCTTTCAGGAATTTCTTTGTCTGCTTTACGGTGGAGTAACCCGAGATCAAGGCTGAGCTTTCCACGCCTTCTAAAGCAGTCTCACCCAATTTTGTGGCAGGATCCCGGTGTTCGTTCTTCCTTCTTCCAGCAGCACTGGAGTGGAGGTTTCCTTGCAGTAAATGGGAATTACCCATTTCTTTCAGACACACTCTTGGTCCATCAAGACAAGCATGTCTCTATCTTCTTCTTCCCAAGAGAAGTATTAAATCTCTACGTTTTCTGTTGAATGGAAGCATCATCTAGAGACTGGCAGTGAGGGGAAGAGGGAGTTGGGTCCTGTGAAACTTGAAATCTGACTAATTAGATTGGCTTCATCTTTGTCCTCTTTGTAAACAGGCCAAGAAATTGGACACCCACAGCCTTGTTTGGGTTTGTGTTTGAAGATAGGAGGGGTCGAGACCTCAGGATTGGGGTCCATCTCCAGGGTGACATTTAGGAGAACAGCAAGTTTGCCATTTCTGTGGCGCAGAGATTTGATTAGCAGGTCACGCTGTCAAGCTTTTCCTCTTCTGTTTGCCTTCCAGCCCTAACCTTGCTGGGTACAGTGGAGCAGGGCTGGAGAACGTCTGTTCATTCTCGTTCGCCTGGGGTTTTAACCTGCTTCTCTCCTTGGGTCATTAGAATGTTATCTCTGAAGACTGGTGCTTGCAAGCATCACTGCCTTGTTCTTTTTTTTTCCCCTGTTGACTGTGGAAAGCCTGAAGATGAAGAAAAAGCTCTGGGATGTGTTGAGAAGAAGGCTGTGGGATCTCTGATGTGGCAGCTGCGTGGCGTGGGTGCTGACCTGGTGTGAGAGCATCTACTTCGCTGCTGGTTTTTGGCAAGTTGGTCTCTGATGCTGAGATGCGGAACTCCTCAGAACAGATGCTCATCTCTGGTGCTTAGGACATGGGTCAGGGCCGCTTACAATACTGACCCATCCTCTGATGTTTTCTTCTCTGCTTTTGAACATGAGTTTTTGAGACAGCTTCAAGAGATGAACTAAGTATTCATTTAGTAATGGGTTATTGAAAAACAAAAAAAGATCAATTTTTACCTACTAATTTTTTTTAATTAATAAGTATCTATGGACCCACCAGCAGCTCTGTGGGTCAAGGATGGGCAGTCTCCTCCCTTGCAATTAAGTTGATTCCAACTCTGCAGTACACAACTACAACATGAAAAGAAGACACTGATCCAGACTCTTCCCATAAACAACCATACGTAGCTTACTTCCACTTGACTTAGCCTTTGATTTCGACTCAGGGCAACCCCATGTGTGGGAGGATGTAACTGTCCACTGTAGAATTTGCAGTGCCTAGTTTACTTGAAGTAGCTCCAGGTCTGTCTTCTGAGATGCCTCTGAGTAGATTTGAACCTTTGAACCTTTTGGTTAACAGATGAGCGTGTTATCTATTTGTAAAACCCACCTTATCCAGTCAATTGTGACTCATTGTTTCCAAGGCTGTAAATCTTTATAGGAGGAGACAGGCAGTCTTTGGCAGGTACATTTGAAACTCGTCTCGGCAAGCAGCCCACCGCATAATACACTGTCTCCTTATTGTGTGCCATTGAGTCAGAACTGACAGATACGCTGCAGGGTTTTCAGAGGCATTAAATCACATGGGAGGAGGTGGGTTATTCTCCTGTGGAGTAGCTTGTGGATTTGAAACCTGTGTCTTTGGGATTGTAGTGCAACTTCTTAGCACAAGGCCACCAGATTTATAATCCACTGAGGTCAAGTCAAGCCTGACTCTTAGTGACTTTCCCTCAGGTTTCCGAGGCTACTGATCCCTATGGAAGGACACTGTCCATCTTACTCCAGTGGAGTTGTTGGTGGGTTTGAGCCATTCACTTTTTAGTTAGCAGCTCATCATGTAATGCACTATGCCATCAGGCCTCCTTCCGGGAGAGTTCCATGTCCCACTGATTGAAAATGGATGTACTATGATTTAATATGGCATCAGGATTGGAGGAAGACTCATCAACAATCTGCATTATGCAGATGACACAACCCTACTTGCTGAAACTGAGGAGGACCTGAAGCTCTTGCTGCAGAGGGTTAAGGATTGCAGCCTTCAATATGGATTGAAGCTCAGCATCAAGAAAACAAAGATTTTTACCACTGGGCCAACTGGCAGCATCAGGATGGATGGTGAAGAAATTGAAATTGTTGACAGCTTTTAATTTACTTGGCTCTACGATCAGCACTCTTGGTCCCAGAGGCCAGGAAATGAAAAGACGAATTGCATTGGGAAAGTCTGCTGCCTGAAACCTCTCCAAGGTACTGAGGAGTAACAGTGTCACTCTGGAGACTAAGGTGCATAGGCCATGATCATGCCATTACTTGCTATGCTTCAGAGAGTTGGACAATGACTAGGGATGATAGAAGGAGAGTTGATGCCTTTGAGCTGTTGTGCTGGAGAATAGTGTTCAATATACCGTGGACTGCTAGAAGAACAAACAAGTTCGTCCTGGAGAGGGTGAAGCCAGGCTGCTCCTTGGAGGCAAGGATTCTGAAGTGTTGTCTGACGTACTTTGGACACATTGCAAGGCGGAATCAGTCCTTGGAGAGGGATGTCATGCTTGGGAGGGTGGAGGGACAGTGCAGGTGAGGAAGACCCTCGATGAGATGGATTGATTCTGTCACTGGTGTAATGGGGATAGGTGTGTCGGAGACATTGAGGTTGGCAAGGGATAGAGCAGGGTTAAGTGACTCTTCAGCTCATAACAACAACAACATGATTAAAGGAGGGAGCTTTCGTAGTAAGGGGCTGCACTGCCAAATCAAAGACACAGGATTTGAATCCACCAGCTGCATCTTGGGAGCAAGATGGACAGTCTTCTCCCATGTACTTTAGAGCCTCTGAAAACTTGTTGGAGGCTCAGCTGTGAGCGAGTTCCTGCTTTTGGGCATATACCAACAACTGTAGCAACTATGATTAAGGTACTGTAGAATACACACAAATGTATCCACTAAGAATATAGTAGCTTCGGATGAAATGTTGCATTGTTGTTTGTTGTGTACTGTCCAGTAGGAACTGACCCATAGCTGACCAACCTTTTGGTGGGTTTTCAGAGGCAGTTAATCAGTCACATGGGTGGAGACTGCCCATCCTTCTCCCACAAATGTTGCTTAATGAGACAATAAACTACCAGTTCTCTCTAATCCGGCAGCTTTAGCTCACCACCCCTTTTGTGGAAATTAGACATTGACTGCCAGAGGTAGAGAATGATGTGGAATGGAGGCAAAGACTTTTAGAGTAGAAGCAATATTTTTTTTTTTACTCAGACTTTCTGAATTATATTGAAACATTCAGTTATATGACACCCATAATTAATTTTCATCAGTTTCTACATTTTTAACAGATGTAGATGACACTGGCTAAAATAAGTCTCTGCCATGATTAGATGATTTGTAATAAGGCTTTAGAGAAATGGTCTCCATTTTACATCCTTTGAGCCTCTTATGCATGTTTCGGACTGACTGCATTTCTGCATGAACCTCCTAGTTCAGATCCCTTCAAAGGGCATTCTTGTGAAACTTCAGATTTTGCTATCTGAAATAGAAGAAAGAGAAGGAAATGAGAAGTGGCTTCTATCTTTGACCCCTCTAAGGAATGCAGTCGTGAATATTTTAAGCATCTCTTCTGCAAACAGGGCGGATTCTGTGCAGTAGTAGAATCCTTTACACCATCCCCTTTCTCCTCTTTTTGCTGAAGCTGCATATCACCATCCTGTTATTTTTAAAGTCCCTAGAGTTCAATGAGGGCGCCCTGATGGCATGGCGGGTTAGGCTTTGGGCTCCTAACTGAAAGGCCGGCGGTTCAAGTCCACCAGCTGTTGTGTGGTGAGGGTAAGAAGAGGGTGGGACAACCTACTCCGTGTGAAGCTTTGAGAATTCTAGGGGACGGTTCTTCTGTGGCCAGCAGGGTCTGGTGAGTCAGAAAGGATCTGATGGCAGTATCCTTTGACTTGAACCTGACCATTCAGCTTCCAACACCTAGGGTTTACAGATGTGGAAACTGAGGCACAAGATGGTTCAGGGAGTTATACAAGCATAGAAAGCCTGTGGCAAGAGTAGCAGTAGAATGTAAGCTCCTGGGATTTCTTTCTGTGAGTTACAGTTTCCCATTTCCACTTATCCACGTTCACGTGAAAACACTCCATCTGCTTTTTCTAGTGGCTGTCGAGTCTGTTCTGACTCCTGGTGACTCTGTATGTGTCAGAGGAGAACGATGCTGCATCTTCAGGGGACTGTGAAATGTTTAGATGCCAGACTTTCCCCCCCAGGTGCCTGGGGGTGACCTCAAAGCTTTAGCCTTTCAGTGGCTCCTCTTTCTCATACTTTGTATCCACCCAGAGCTTGTTGTAGCCAAGGCCAAACCCACCAGCTCTCAAGGTGTTTCCAGCTCCTAGCAACCTTCCATTTCGTGTCCAAGGCTGCACATCTTTGCAGGAGCTGATCCCCGGCTGGATTTGAACTGCCAGCCTTTTGGTTACTAGCACAGCAGAGTCTTACTGAAGGTGTTCTTTTTTAAGATTTTTCTCTTGGAATTCTTTGGGAATCTCATGAAGACCGTGGACAGATTTTGCTAAGAAAAACTGTTGTGTGCCCATTTGGTCATGTAATTTTAGGGATTGCTGCCCAGCCCCTCCCAGGGTGTCCTTAGACTCGTGACCTCTGTTCATGACTTACACTTTCTTTTGTTGTTTGCTCATGGAGACAGGGAGGCCCTTCGCGCAGTTTAAGGTGGGTAGGTTTTTTAAAGAAACTTTTCCATTCGGTTGTCACAACTTTAGCAAATGATCTCCGCATTGACTGAATGCTAAATTGATTTCAGATTCATTTGTAGTAAAAGAACATGGAACAGAATGAAACAAAAATAGTGTGGGGCTTTGGGGTTCTTTTGTGGTTTAGTTTTGTTTTTTTTAAAGGTGCATTCTTTGGTGGCTGAGGCATTCAGTGCTGGACTTTTAACAGAAACGTTGCCAGTTTGAACCCACCCAGAGGTGTGCAGAAGTAGAGACTGGTCCTGAAAGAGCCCACACGGCAGGTCTTCTCTGTCACTCGGGTCGCTGGGCAGTGAAGGGCAGAAATCACAGGCCATATTAGCAGACGTCATCAGTTCATGATCCAACTGTAAAACAGCCCCTTGGGTGGATTTTACTTTTCCTCCAAAATGAAAGGTGGGAATTGCGATTCTCAGGTTTAAATATAAAATTCTAGCACCTTCCACCCCTTCCCCCATGGTTATATGGTAGCACAAAGCATTTTTAAAATAAACCACATAAGCACAGTTTAAAAATAAATGTAGGGCCAGCCCCGTGCAGAAACCTGAAGTTGGCAAGTGTGCCTTCTGGTGAGGAAGATCTGGCTGTCTCCGCTCTGCTCCCCTTTCTCACCTTTCTCTGCCTGAACCTGCTTTCCCAGAGAGCGCTGAAGAAAGGTGGGGTGGGGTGGGTGCTACTTCTAGGGACATTTGCAACTGAAGTGAGTCCAGGAAATGACCTGATGATGTAGAGAGGAACAAGCATCTTAAACCAGAATCCCTAGGGAATTTGTTAGACAAGTACAGCTTGCTGTTAAGGCTGAGGCAGACAGTGCCTGACTGGCTTATCTATGGAAGCCCCACGAGTGGATGACGTTAGCTAACACATTGATTCTCACACAGTTTTAAGAGGTGAGGAGCCTGGATTCAGGGTGCCAGCTCCAGGGGAAGGGCTTTAGCACCTTTCAGCATTTGTGGGCCAGGCATAATCTTCACTCAAATCTAGGAGGTTCACAGGGACACTGGGCCCACATGATACACTCCGGTTCCTCGCTCTTCTTGTTTTGGTGGTTCTGCGATCCCTCCTCTATGCTAGCTTCTACATCCTTCCATGTTTTGTAAGATACAAAGTGATACAGACTCCAATGTGTTAAGGGGGGCCTCTCCTTACATTAGATTAGAGCTGTGGTCTGATTGCATCCCACCTCTTTACATCAAGGATGATGATTGTATCATATTTATCTAACTGTCAGATAACACCATCATTTAACTGTCAAACCACTGAGAATCACAGCCCAGCCAGCCTGATCCATATTTTTAGGGCACACCATTTACTCCCTGATGTCGTCCCTGAGAGATCCCCTGTGGTCAGCCTGGCTGTGATGGGTACAGGATTTGCAAGAGGGGAGCTGCTACTCTCTCATGTGGTTAGATGGACTTGTCAGATACAGTGTTAGAATATCCACCAAGAATGGCATTGAGTATGCTGATGTCTCCCCTATGACAGTGCCCGCCATAGCCTGATAGTGTTCACAGTCATCTTCCAGGGTGTGTTGTCAGCCCATTTTACTGATGTAGAAACTGAGGCCAGCTGTGCTGAGGCGGTTTATCCAGAGCTGTGCAGCTTGTACGTGGCTGACCCACGGCTGGAATGCAGGTTGCCCTTTGGAGCCCTGCTGCTCCTTCATTCCGTTCACTTTGCCACACAGCCTGTTCAGGACGCCCCTGGAAGAAGCTGAGTGGACATCAGAATCTTCTGCTTCAGGACCGTATTTCTTGTTAAAGCACAAACCTGCTATTCCCATGAGCTTAAATTCTCGCAAACCCATCCAGTTGCTATGGTGTCTGCTGCCATTGTGGGCACACTGTGTGTTGGACTCGAATTGTGGCTTTCAGCAGTGGTAAGCGACCAGCCCCTGCAGCCAGGAAGTTCTCAGGAGCATTCCTCTCATCTTTCAGTTAGCAGCTAAGTTTCTTAATCATATCTACTTCGCTTCTGTTAATTCTGACATTCAGACCTTTTTAACTCTGAGCTCCTTAGTTCAAGGAACGTTTCAACTTTATCCACGCAGGTTTTGCCTTTTCTTCCTAGAGCTTCAGAAAGATGCTTATTCATAAGAGGACTTGACACTGTGATTGCACCCGTGAGCTTGAGTACAGCAGAGATAGGGGGATGCCCCCTGCCCCCCCCCCCCCAGGTCTCCTACTTATTAACCCATGGACTGGGCGTGGAGCGGCCCAGGGAGGCTGACTCGGATGTCCAGTGTGATCTGCTGGAAGGGGGGGGGGGGACCTGAAGTTTTGCCTCCAGAGGAAATTGGCTTCTAGATTTGTGGTTTGTGCTACCCCTCAGGTCCTCAGGCTGCTTCAGAGAAGAAATGTGCTTAAAAGTTTTACAAAGCTTTGGTGGAAAATGGGAGGAGGATGGGATGTGAGTAGAACAATTCCTTCGTTGACTCTGCATTGTAGTGCTGACCTCAGCTGTTGAAGGTCAGTGTGGTCAGTTGGTTCTAACTCACAGGTCTTCCTGTCTGCCTGCACCTTCTTATCTCTGTACAATGCTTTGTATGAGCGTGTTAATTATTCACTTATTGGTAAGTAAGTAATGGATTCAACACATTTTTCTTAAGTGCCAGACATATACCTTTTAAGCCGAGGGCCACTGAAGTGAACAGACAGACCTTCCAGCCTGTTGATTGGATAAGGTTGAAGTCAGACTTCAGATGCAGTTTGTGTTTCTGCTTTAATTTTTTATTTCTTTTTTTTTTTTTAATAAACATTATGTAAGAGCATTTTTCTGTGAAAATGAGATTTTTTTTTTAACCAAGATATGATTCCCCCCTCCCCGACTCAAAGATATATACCCTAATTTATTGAACCGTTTGGATTTTTGTTAGATAACTTTTCTAGGTTGTTCACTTTTCTTCCATCTTTTTCATTATACATAATCCATTGATAAGTTTCCCAGTATTGAATATTTATTTCTAAAAATAAAGAAACAGAATGTGGACCATCTGTTGAATGGTGAATTGATTTGTCCTGTAAACCACCCAATCACAATGAAAAGAAATCAGTCACTTGCTTCCATCCCCCTTCCTCACACATGCACACACATGTGCGCACATTGGCAGAACTGACTCTGGGGTTCAGAGTCAATGAACTGCGCAGGAAGAGAGTACCCCTCTTTATCCTGGAGGGAGTGGGGATTTGAACAGCTAGAGAGAAATCACCTCAGGGTTAGCAGCTCAGTCAACTCCCTATGGGAGAGGCCCGCAGAGCCACTAAAAAGGAAAGAAAGAAACCCCCAGCATAGCGTCCTCCAATCCCAGCCCTGTGTGTGTGGGGGAAGCTGTTTTTAAAGTGAGGGGGGCACTTGTAGAGTGGAGTCGCCATCATTAAGTGGCTGCTTAGATAAACATTTGTAGGTGTTAATTGGTCCTGCAGGGGGGCTTTGAAGCTCCAGCAGCTGTTCTCTTTGATGTTTTGTTTTGGCTTCTGCTCCAAACTCTGTCTTCTTACAGAGCTGGCACTGACAGACACCTCTCCTGGCACACCCTTCCCTGGGCTTCCAGAATCTCCAGGCCTTAGCTGGCTGGATGTCACTCTTTGAGTTAATGGTATCAGTTACTGGATTTTTCTCTTTCTTGGCTTGTTGACTCCATGGGGTCTACTGGCCCCATGTGTGTGAGAGAACTGTGTCCCCTGCAGTGGGTGTCCAGGGGCTCTTTTTTTTGTAACTACATCTCCAGGGTTGTCTTCCCAAGTGCTTCTGAGTGGACTTGATGCTTTAACCTTGGGAACAGCAGCTAAGCTGTTTGCATCTTCCAGGAACTCACAGTTTAATCTTTCTTTGTTTGCTGTCAAGTCCATTTAAGACTGTGTGATTGGGTCGAACTTCTTTGTACGGGTCTTAGACTGTATATGTTTTTAAGTGGAAGACATGGTCACCACAGGTTCTCAGTGACGCAAACTCATCTGACTGTTGAACCCCTGCAGTTCCTTTGAGGGCATATCACTTGCTGTCACGTGGCCGTTGAATTGATTCTGACTTAAAGAGTGTCTGTCATGTTTCCAAAGCTGTAAATCTTAATGGATTGACACTGAGTATCTTTCTCCCTTAAGCACCGTATTTGAACCACTCACCTTTTGCTTATCTGCTGGATATATTACCCACAATGCCACGAGGGCTCCTTTCCAAGGTGCAGAGGAAATAGCTTTACCTCCAGGCATCAAGGAAAGGCCTGGAGGAAGTGCTCTTAACTCATCTTTGTTGAGTCAGAACCCAGTCATCACTGACTCTCCAGTGGGTTTCCGAAGAGGGTCCATTTTTCTCTCTTGGAGCAGCTGGGGGATTCCGGCAGCCAGAGAAACTTAGCCCTTGAGTTACAGAGCAACTCTGTAGAGATTACACCAGCAGAGCACCATGATTTACTCATGATTGAAAAACCAGCCCCAGACAGGGAACAAGCCCTTGATACCTACTGAAGCCCAGCACCTTCCTTGCATGGCGATTGCTTTTAATAACATAGGGATACAAATGGTGTTTTCTGTGTCCTCTGTTCTCTGAACCCTGTGTGTAGATGTGTCTGATCCACAGATTCCTGGATCTCTCAGCCTCAGTTGCCACATTTGGGAATGGAGATAGTATTCACCTCATAAGATCGATTGAAGGATCAAATGTGTGAATGGAACTTTGCTGTTGTGCTGTGCAAGGTTCTGATGGTAGAAGGACCCTTTCTGACCAGCCCTGCAGGCTTCCTGAGGCCCTAATACGACTGCTCTTCTGAGTCACAGAAATCACGCCAGTCCTCTCTTCCTTGATATTTCATCTGTACAAAATGATGGGAGCAACCACGGAAGCCTGTGTATTGATTCTGCGGCCTGTAGACAGACCTGGACTGGGCTCAAGCTGGAACTTGATGGCCCAGGATGGGGCACGCCGGTGGCTCTGGGGATGTTCATGTCATGACTGTTGAAGGGCGGCCCCTGGAGATAGTCTTTTGAATACCATGTCCATCCTCTAAGATTTCTGATTCCTCAGTGCATTCTCAGGTCATTTCTCTTGCAGTTGACTTTTACACCCTCAAGAGCTTAAGATGGCCATTTGGGGGACCTTTTGTTGGAATGCGGCTCAGACTTTTATGATGTCCCAGGGCTGTGTCCACAGGCTGTTAGGTTGCAAAGAGCAGGTAGTCATTGGGGCCAGCTGAAGTCCCAGCATTTACCTTGAGGGCATCCGAGATAGGAACCAGCCAGGAATTGGCCCTGAGAAATCTGAAGGTAACTCAGGCTCCCCTTCCTTCACTGGACCTTCCTGTCTCCCTTGCCCAGTTCCTCTCCTTCTGTGTGTTGGTCAACCACTGGCCAACCATTTTCTAATTGTCTTCTGCAAGGTCTCCAGGAAACCTATCTAATTATATCTATCTCATTTCCTGGAGGCCAGTGTGCTCCCTCAGTAGGCCTGATCACATCAGGGCCACATCTTGGGGATGGTGGTAACCTCATCATCTGTTGGATATGTCACAACTCTGGATTTAATCTGTGGCCATTCTTTTGCAAAGGGCAGCCTGACGTTTCCTGGAACAGGGGCCAGTGGGGGCAGTTAGTGGTGGCAGGCACGGTTGAAGCCATATCCTGTTGGCTTCATGTATTTAAGTCCATATTTTGGAGATTATGATGATGATGATAACAAGGGTAACTGCTGTGTATTGAGGGTGTAACTTGTGTTGGGTCGTATCTTCTTTAATCTTTAGTCCATCCTAATAGATAACATTTTGTCTCTGTTTTATAGAGTGAGAAACCCAGGCCCTCACACCCTTTAAAAGTGACTTGTCTCACAGTACATAGCGAGACACAGTGGTCATACGTAGGATTCCAACCAAGGCTAGCTGGTGTCAGAGCCTCTGTTCTTCACCCTCGCCCCTCGTTTTTACCCCCGGCCCCTCACTGCTTCTGAGCAGCTGGAACTGCCATCGCACAGACAACACACTCCAGCACAATACAGTGATTGATTTACAGAATATCGCTTGGGTTTCTCACCTAGGATTTATTGAATCTTCCATGAGAGAGACAATTCTAACCAGCTTGGTAACCTGGTTTCTCAGCCTACAGCTGATTAGAAGCAATAAATTTAAAGACAAGAGAGGGATTTGTGCAGACAGACCTGGAAAGCAGGGACAGCTGGCAGCCTGAATGCAAGGAAGCTGGCTGGGGTGTTACAAACTATAACGCCCAGAAGACCCGAAGAAGCTTGGCGATTTAAGAGCCGTTGGCCTGGTGCCCAAGAGTGTGTCCTGCACACGCCTGTGAAGCGTGCCTGTAAGTCCCAGCGTCCAGCATTGTGTCTCTGGCCAAGTGGAGCCTCCCCAACTCTTTCCAGAGAGCCACAGTGAAGGTTGACCCTGACTTAGCATCTCATCCTTTGTGTCCGGCTTCTTTTAAACAAAAGACATTAGAACACCAAGTAATGCATTGTGTCATGTATCTTTAAGCCATACACGTGAAGACGTTTGGTGATTCTTCTAGAAGCCCTTTAGGAGCTTTCTACACTGAGCAAGGCCCCACTTTGCTAAGTCTCCGCTGGTGTTTGTAGCTTACCCCGCCTTCTGGAGCATTTGGATGCCCCCTGTGTGGTTATGTTTATGGGAAGAAAGTTTTAATGTGGTGTTGTGCAGCTGCAGTGCCCGGTACCTTTGATTGCCCTGAATGTGACTTGCTGATTGGTTCAGGCAGAGTGGCTCTGCTTCGGGATTGGCCTGCTGTTCAGGGCATGGCAGACAGCAGTTGGCACGTGCCCAGGAGGGGGTGGGATCCAGGGGTGGCCTTAGCAGGTATGAGGAACACAAGCCCGTTAGCTAGCATTACTTTTTCCACACTGCACAGTGAGGGCAGAGAGGGGGAACACTGGAATGGGAACTGATGGGTGGAGATCTGCAATGAACTTCCCACTTCCCATATACATTCCAGCATCCTGACAGGTCCTGAGAATGATCCCGAGTGTTGCCAATAGAAAAATATATAATCATCCCAGCACCCTGCTATAGTTACGTCCCCTGCTGTCCAACCCTCATGGTCCAGCTGTGCTACCTCTCCGCCCCATCCTTGTCTTTGGAAAGCTTCCTCCTTCCCTCACTCCATCTCTTCACTTTGGGATTCAGCACTATCTCATATTTTCAAGAAAATCTCTTCTCTGATGTGTAAGACTAGATCCACTTCTCCTGTTCCATGTTCTTATAGAACTTTCACTACTTCTCATGGCTGTGGTTTTACATACCTTTGATAAGTTGGTTCTTTTTCTCCTCAGGGGTGCAGTGCAGGCTTCAAGGGAGGACTCCTTGCCCGTTGTTCTCAACACAGACAGACTTACTGTGTGCAGACAGTGGAAATTCACTGGTGGGCAAAACACGCAGTTCTCAGCCCTCTTGATGCTCACTGTCTGGTGACACAGACCGCACTGCTGCATATTCTGGAAGGTGTTAGCTGAAGGTAAGCAACATAGGGTGAGGAGTGAAGGCAGTGACTCTGTAGGTGCGTTTCAAGCTTGACAACCCAGCAGAATCTCTGGGGAGCTTCTGAAAGTAAGGCCCTGAGACCCACTGAGGATGGATTATATCAGACTTCCTAGGGGATGGAGTTCCAGGATTGCAATAAAGCACTCCAAGTAATTCTGATGCCATGAAGAATGAAGGATGTGGCCGGGGGAATGGGGGATGTCTTCAGCTTTTTTTTTTTTTATTTTATTTTATTATTTTTGTGTGCGTGTACCGTCAAATCAGATCTGACTGGTACAGGAGGAGATTGTCCCTCCTTACCCGGCAGAGCATCTGGTGGATTCGAACCGTTCGCCTCTGGGATTGTAGTTGCCGCTCCTTGCCACTAGGCCACCAGAGCTCCCCTTAGGGAGGAAGGTCACCTTGGGAAAGTGGTCGTGAGCTCATGAATTTTCAACCCCAGCACCGTGCCTGGCTGAAATGTGGTAGACTATTTGGCTTTAATTGACTAAATGGAGGGAAAAATTTACTTATCTAACAGGTGAAAGTGTTATCATCCCTACTGTTTATATTCAGAGTTTTGATGTCTCCTGCTACTTTTATACACAGACCCGCCTGCTCCACCTGCAAGTTTATTTGGCTCTCCCTGAGCTCCTGACTGTTTTCAACTGGGAGATCTTCTCTCTCAAGTCCTAATTCTCATTCTCTTTTTTCTCTTTTCACTGTCCTGTTGGTTATGATTATCAGTGGAACCAAATAAAAATGTACCAAGGAGGTTTGATACTTAATATGAATCCAAAGAATTTATTGCTGGAGGAAAAACCATTAGGATCTTTTTACCATTTAATTTTTAACAGACTGTAGATCTGTAGATACTGGGATGCTCCCACCCCTTTCAGTTGCAATTTTTCTCCCAAAAGATTGCTTGGATATAACTTTTGTCTTACTTTTTTTATTTTTTTGTGTGTGCTCAGGTGACATCTAAACTCTGTTAACTGATATTGAAGTATTGCTCCAGAGTATATGGTAGTATAGGGCTTAATTGGGCTGTCAGACTTCTAATGAATTCATATTGAGATTTATCATTTAATTAAAAAGCAAGGGGGGCGGGCAGCCCAAAGAAGGTGTGAGATTGTTTCTCCCACTGGCCTCTCATATCCTATATTTAAAATCTCCTCGCTGTTTGTCTTAGCTTATGGAATACTACGAATATTACATGAAAGGACTCAAGGTATGTAGATAAAATGGAGGCTATGCTGTATTTCAATTGCATGACTTCTTACCAGGTCTTAACAGTGGATTCAGATTTGGTGACAATCATAGAAGAGTTGATTAAGTCTGGATTATGTTTTATATTTTTTACAAAGCTCCAGTAAGGTCATTTTCAAAAAATTATTTCTAGCTCTATATATTTGAAGCCATCTGAAAATCTAATCAGGGGGAGTTAATACAGAAATGCTCTGGGTTCTCTGAGAAGCACAGAAGAAATTTTTCTTGAAAACACCATTTCCTTTATGCTGTAAGCTCCTTTAAAATTCACACTGCATTAAAAAACTACCTTTAAGCAACACCTTTTATGATAACTTAATTTTCAAGTTTGCAAGTGTAATACTGCAGACCTTAAATGTAGAGCAGATACTCTTATCCAAAAAAAACCCATATTTTTTAAAAAATGTATTGATTTTACTGTTGTTGAGAATATTCCTAGTAACCATATACCAGTTCAAGTTTTTCTGTATGTACAGTTTAGTGACATTGAAATTCTTGGAATCGTATATCATTCTCATCTTCCTTTTTTTAATTTTTCCTCTTGCTTTTTAATTAGTACACTAAAGTTCCTATTTCATTTTTAACGGTACTCTTGTCTCTTTGATCTCATTTAGATAGTCAGTAAAGAGCATAATGTTCAAGGCAGGCCCTTTTCATTGGTTTAGCTAGACTACTATTCTACTTTAAGAAGACTTCTAGGTGATACTTTTGGTTTAAGGTTTAAAGATTATCTCAAGACAATCATTTCAGTGTTTTTTCAATTCCTCCTGATTCCAGAAAGTGTAAAGGCCACAGGAATTTGAAATTCTGTTCTGCATTTCCCCTCTTTTGGCCAGAATTCTTTTATAGAGTCATTGTAAAAATATTTAATACTGGTAGCTAGGCACAATCCAGTTCTTATATTATAGCAAAGTGAGATAGATGATCATAATGATAATTAGCCATGCATTCCATATCTTCTTCCTCCTCCGTTCTCCTCCTTCCTCTATGCCATAAACCTCCAAACCTAGAAATAAAATCTCATCACCACTCTCAACAGTTGTTCCGCCCCCCATTTTAGTCATTGCTTTATTAAAGATATATCTACTTCCATATCTATGCGTATATATTTCAGACCACTTGTACCAATTAAAGTCTTATAGGTGTACTACTCATTGATGAGCTCTAGTGACCTAGCAAGGAATTGTGCTGCCACCTCAAAGGCTTGCAGTTCGAACTCATCACTTGCTTCTCAGAAGAAAGATGGGCAATCTCTTCCTGTGCATTAACTGCCTCTGAAAATCAGCTAGAGGGTCAGCCACGAGTGGGTTCTGACTCCATGGTATATCGCAACAACCCCTCACTGATAGTAATTACTGTAATTGTGCAGCCTTGCCTCTAATCTGTGAGTTGAGGTGACTTAATGACACACACAACAGCAACCCATAATCAGAGCAGTTTTTCATTGCCATTAATCACCTTTCCCCCCGCCTCCTTCTCACCTCTAGTAACCACCAGTAAACTTGGTTCTGTGTACGTTTGCTTTTTCTAGTCTTTTCATGTAAGTGGAGTCATACAGTATTTGTCCTTTTGGGGTTGGTTTGTTTTGTTCAGCATAATGTCTTCAGAAGCCATTCAGTAACGTGAACCGCGATGTCCTTGCTTCAGCCGCATGTGCAGCATTTCACTGCGTGTACTTACTACATTTTGTTCATGTAAGTGTGATGCATGCTGCTGAGAGCGCGGGAGAAATGACATTTTGACTCTGGTAACCTGTAGATGGGCATTTAGGCAGTTTCACCTGCTTCAGTGAATACACTCTTGACTCTTCATATCCTTGGGTTTCATAGCTGCAGATTCAGCCAATCAAAAGTAAAAAAAAAAAAAATTGGGGAAAAAGGTAAAACTTGCATTTTCTGCATTATATACTCAGTCCGTGCGGACACAGTGATGAGTTTGGAGTGTGCCACTTCCTTCTAGTTTGTAGATCTCAGTCTTTCAGATTCTCTTCTGTGAACATCATTCCCATTGAGTCTGATTCTGTCATTATTTGTGTGCACCTTGATTCTGTGGAAAAGGAAAAAAAAATGACTCCTGAAAAATCAATTAAATGGTCAATACCATCGCCTCAATTGGCTAAGAGACTATGAAGTGTGATTTACATGGCACGTAGCTTGGATCGGGTATTAAAAGGAATCACAAGATGATTTATGGTATATGAGACAATATTTGCAGGTTATGTACAAATACTCATCATGCTATGTGAGGGCCTCCAGTATCGGCAGGTTTTGGGGTTGAGGGGAACTGTGTCCTGCTCCTCAGATACTGAAAGATGACTATAATATTTTCTATATTTAGATGGTAGAGTTTTATTGCATGTGTAAAAAAAAATGAACAGTATTTTATGTTAAAATAAAATTTAAGTACCTCAGCATTTAATACAACTTAAAAGATGGAGTCGTATTTTCCTGTACTTATTCTAGACCCAGCCATGGGGAGTGAAAGCATGAAATGTTGGAATACGTCTTAGGTTTCTATAAGAATAAGCTGTGGAATGAGTGTCTGTAAGTGTGAAGTGTGAAGGGAATGTTGTAGTTGGTGTGGGGAGCATTTGTGCCTTCTTGGGGCTCTTGGCCCCGTCTGATTTTCCTTCACAGGCATCCGTGAGCACACCAGTGATTGGAACTGGCCTTGTGTAAACGTGTGTGTGTGTGTGTGTGTGTGCGCGCGCGTGCGCGCGCAAATGTCTCTGGGATATTTGTCCAAGGAAAGGAACTTGATGAACTGACCCCAGGCATGTGAGGACAAAGTTTTATCTGGAGGAGAAGACATTGTGATCATGGACATAATTGTAAAGAGCTTGGCTAACCCTGGGATTGCATAGATAAGGAAGTAGAGGTCTGCAGTTGAGCAGCTTGCCTGAGATCATCTAGTTGTTGTGTCAGAATCAGGAATGGAGGAGCCTCATGCCTGGAGGTTACTAGCAGGGGCCCTGAAGACAGTGGTTTGAATTCAGATGATGACTCCTTGAGCTGTGTGATGTCTGGCACTTTACTTCTGCTGCTTTCATTGTAAAAATGAGATAGAGAACTGTTTAAAAGGTATATATGATGAGGTATTATTGTCATGCCATGAGTCCAGACGAAGGCTGCCTAGTGGAGTGGACTTGGGGGGAGGGATTGTATAACAATGAAAGAATTTTACTTTTCAAAGAGAAGAGCAAACTAGAGGGGAAGGGTGGGCAGGGACAAAAGTGCAACAATGAATGAGTGGAAATCCAAAATCTCTGTAAATTTACATTAATAATAAAAAATAAATATAAAAACCCCCCTGAGATAATGTTAACAGGTTCTTCATAAGGTTGCTACTGTGAAGATAATGGGAGAAGAAATTCCTGCAGTTTGCTTAGACTGGATCTTGGTGTATGTAGTAATCTCTGTGAAGTAACCATTGCTACTGTTACTGACTTATCTTTTCCCGTCAACCACATAAAACTTATTTACACTCAGACTTAACATTTGTATCATTGTTCCAATTCTTTTCTTTCCCTTAGCCTAGCTGTCTTCAGGGTGCAGTGCAATGCAGCAGCCTGCCAGCGATAGAAGCTCTGGTGGTTTGGCGAGGGCCCAGAATTCCAACCACCTGTGGAACTACTGCCAAAATATGACAGATTTTCATTTCCCGGAAGCTGTTCACCAAAGAGCGCCCGTCATTAATACAGCTTTGCGTCTTTACATTTTTTCTTTCTTCTATTACAGAAGTATTATATTTCCTACCCACTCTATGAGACTGAGCAGTCACATGAGTCCACTTTGCTTTCTTTTTCACGTCTCTTAAAATAATGTGTTTTAAGACGGTGGCAGGTGTGCCAGCAACATCACCTGAAATGACTTTCTGTGACAAAGCTCCAGGAGATACAAAAGATAAAACTAGTTTGTTGTTGTTTTAAAATTCTCTAGCAGTTTAAGTAGCCAGCCCATCATGCAAGAGCACTCAGCAAATCCGGAAGCGATAGCAGTGAATAACTTTCTACTCTCAACAGTTTGCATGTCTATTAACAGTGGACGACTTTCTTTCCCTTTAAGTTGGCATTATTGGAGGCAGCAGGACCAGACCTCCGAACGGTTTCTGCATGTTAAATTGCAGTCCCTTTAGTCTATCCTTGGTGAGCAACTCAGAGCCTCAACCAAGGTGAAAGTGAAGAGAGGACATTTGAGCCTTTGTTTCGAAGATGGGGCCGCATTCCGACGCCTTATAACGTACTCATTCTCCCAGGAGACTCAGCTGCGGTTGTGAACACATTGTAAGGGCTTTCCTGTGAGTTCCGTTTTTTTGACCGTAAGATCCAGATGTGATCTGATTCCTGCTAGATTCCACATGCTTGCGGGTCTTGCCCTGATTTAGTATGTATTACTGGTCAGACGTGCTCCTTGGTACACTACTTTCTGTGATGAAAAACCATGTTGGAACAAGATTGTGTTTCTTGTTGCAAATTACGGAATCACATAGTCCAGAGCATTCAAGCTCATTACTGGCATGTTGGAACCAGCCCATAACTGACCCTCCAGCAGGCTTTTCATGGCCCAAGTCACAAGGGAGGGGATCCGGCTTATCTCTATCCCATGGAGTAGCTGGTCAATCCAAACCTTAGATGTTTCTGCTTTTATCTCAAATTTGAGAGCCCTTAGGTCTAAGTAAGATGCAATGTGCATTGCATGTGTTCATTATAGGACTAAAGTAGATTTTACAAATAGATTATTTTTGTATTTGGCACTACAATCAAAATTCATTCTCCACCAAGGACATTTTGGGGGCAAGTCTTGGTTCTTGGTGTTTGGTTGTTTTTTTATTTTGGTGGTTTTGTTTGTTTTTTTTTTCCCCCCTGCTCCAAGAATTAAGGTGCTTTATTATTGGGCTCCTCTCTCCTTGTCCCAAGTCGTCTTATCTCTTTCCACAAAATAAAAATTGACCTTCTTCCTCCTAGAAAACGGAATTGTAGATTCAGGGAGCCTTGAAATAAAAATATCGTGTTTCCAATTAACTCATTTAATTAGATGAGATGAATTCATTGAATTTTTTTTTTTTTTACTTGTCTTTGAAAGTGTAAAATGTTCAGATTGGAATTCCCAGGCAGTGGCCTGGATGTTTCTCTGTTCCACTCTGCCCAAGACATGGTGTAAGGCTTGACATTTCAGTCCCCCCAGGGGGATGTAAAAATGGTTTGGTGATTTTGCATTAGGAGGGCATAAATCAGCAGCCCATCCACCCTGCCCTTCAGCCCGGGGGCATGCCCTGGTTATCACCAGCCTCATCAACCAGAAGCTTCTATTAAAATGTTTCTCTTTCCCACACAGAGCAGGTGAGATGGAATCTAAGAGTTTGCTTCCAGCATTTGTGGAGGGACACTTGAAATATGTCCTCTGTCTGTTCCCTCCCCTCAAGTAATTTTAGATGTCCAAGCCTGCAGGTCCAGGTTGGGGTCAGTAGGTGAGAGGCTGTGCACTGTGTGTCTCCTTCTAGGGCTTATATTGTTCTGCTTTGCATTATAATTAGTTTCTGTGTTTCCAGATTTACACACTTTGAGGGCAAAGTTCTTCCCTTGTCTTTTGTATCTCACTCTCCCAACATTGCAGTAGGGTTTTTTTGTTTGTTTGTTTTTATTTTTTTATTTCTTGCAATTATTTATTTTTTTTTTAATTTTGCATTGGTTTATCTACGAAGTTTGTGTACATTGTCCTTCACACCAGATCTCCCCACTTCCCCAACATATCTCCCCACCTCATCCAACTGTGTGATCTCATGATTCTTCTCCCATCCCCACTTGTCTGCCCCCTCCCCCCCTCAGATCCTCATAACACGTTTTACTAATTTTCTGTTTCTACGATAATGGTCTGATACAGTATTTGTCCTTCTGGGATAGTTAGTTTACTTGGCATAATACTCTCCAGTCCCTCTCAAGTTAGGTAATAATTTGCAAAATCATTGTTCCTGTGTGCTGCGTAGTATTCCATTGTGTGAATGTGAATATACCGTAACTTGTCAATCCATTTGATTGTGGTTGGACATCTGGGCTGTTTCTGTGTTCTTGCGATGGTGAGTAATGCTGCTGTGAATATTGGTGTACAAATTTCTGCGTGCAGTAGTTTCTTGATAGGATCTTAGATGTTCTCTTGATTAGCCTCCATGTTCTCCTCTAGTCTGGGCTTGCTAGAACCAAAACAGATGGAGGTCGGTGTACGGTGTATCTTGGAATTTTTT
>NW_006399753.1:23039580-23043422 GCF_000299155.1 Elephantulus edwardii
GGAAGGCCCTCTATGAGGTGGATTGATTCAGTGACTGGGATAATCGGGATGGGAGTGTCAGAGACAGTGCGATTGGCACAGGACAGAGCAGAGTTTAGTGCTGTTGTACATAGGGTCGCTATGAGTCGCAAGCGACTCGATGGCACGTAACAACAACAACAACATATTATATCTTATTATACTCGAGAATGGGTACCCATGGTGGACAGTGTTTGGTGGAGCTTCCAATTAAAACAAGCTTGGAAGCAGGAGTGGCATCCACTTCTGTAACAGCTTGCCTCCGGAAACCCTGTGAACCTGGAGAAAGGACGAAAGTTATAGAGGTGTCCAGGTCTTTTGTTCATAGGGTTACTATGAGTTGCCTATGACTCAGTGGCACTTAACAACAACATATATTCTTTTGAAATATAGATCGAGGTTGGGGGTGGGGTGAGGATCAGAATATACAAGTACCCAGTGTAGAGCTTTTCTTCTACCATTCTTGAATGTCTGCTAGGAAAAGTGGAGGGCCAGTGAGAGAGAAGATGGCCCTCAACAGGATGAATTGATACAGTGATAGCCAGCACTGGGCTTGCACTGGGTGGAGATTGTGGGTGATGCAGTCTACAGTACAGCTTAATCTGTTGTCCGTAGGGTTATTGTGGGCCAGGATCAATGTGATGGTAGCTAACATCCACAACCAGAGCAGTGACACTTGGAGATTTGATAGCATCGAAATGAGTTGCGTCTTCATTATTTTAATTGATTTAATTTGTCTCTGCAGCCTGAGCTCAATGGCATTGTCTAAGAAGAACCTTGATTCTTAGCCAAGCACAGTGTAGATTGTGTGAGAGCTTTACTTTGCTTCAGGGAATAGGCAGAGAGCAGATGAATTCATTGAAGAAAATCATGGTGGACTTCCCCAGCTGGCTCCAGAATGGAAAACTGCCTCTGCTGACCTGTTGTGTGCCTTGACTGTCCCATCGAAGGCAGGGGTCCACTGTGGCTTTGGGGCTAGACCCTCAGTGTCTCCTGATGAACAGGACACTTGCATGCTTTGCTCCAACACTAAGGTAGAGAACAGCTTCCCTGGACTGTGATTCCATAGCATAAACCCTACAAGGGCAGTGAAGTGACAACAGTTTGTGGCATCTTGTACCAAGGACGTGATTTCCCACAGCTTTTGCAACTGGGCCTGTTCCCCTCTGATCTTTTTTCACAGGTCTTGGAGTGAAGGCTTCTCTAGTGAGCAGTACCTGGCATTGCTCGGTGACACCAGTGAGGATGAATGAAATGCACATCTGTTACTTAGTTCTTCTCTGGCTCTTATCAGGGGTTATTAGGAAGACAGCTCGCCTGCTCATTTCCGCCTTAGCCTGAAGCAGATCACGCTGCTCTTTTCTCCTTCTTTTAGTTACCTTCTCTCTGAGGGGTGTGGCCTTCCATGCACTCTGCCTGCTCCCCACCCCTGGCTCTCACTGGTCCTAGTCTCCTGCTTCCAGCCACACCAGGAAGATCTAGCTCACCAAAATTCTCTCAGAGAAGCTCAATTTTATGGGTCACTCTTAAGATGGACCTATGTAAGACAGGTAAACCACAGCCCTGTCAAAGCCTGACAGAATCTGTGTTTTAGGTGTGTGTGTGTGTGTGTGTGTGTGTGTGTGTGTGTGTGTGTGTGTGTTTAAATTCAGATTGCAGAAGTACTTGATGCTTGAAAATGGTTCCAAGTCCATAAATTACAGAAAGTTCCTTGTTATACTTCCTCATTGACCCCCGTTAATAGTTTTGTATTTTTCTTCCTAGACACAAAAACCAGTGTTTTTTATGTTCTTGATAAATTGGGTCATTGTATCCATGTCCTTTTATTACAGTTTTTTAATTGCATAGTTGTAAATCAGTCATTCTGTGTCAGTCCTTGGAGATCCTATCGTGTTCATCATTCTCTTTTTAATACCTCCGTGTAGTGTGAAGGCTTCATGGTGGTGTGGTGGTTAAAGCATTTGGCTGCACAATTGAAAAGCTGGGAGTTTGAACCCCAGCAGACTGCTCTGGGGGCAGGGGTGGGGGGGGTGAGGTAATTGGTTTCTGTAAAGATTTGCAGCCTTGGCAATGCCCTGGGAAGTTCCACTCCATCTTGGACGGTCGCCCTGGGTCTGGATTGACTGGTTGGCAGTATGCGGGCATTCTGTTGTGGGACAAGTCGCTGACTTGTGCTTTGATGTTGGTGTTGGGTTGCTGCTGGGCTCGCTCTCAGTGGGGGCCCAATGGACAGTTGAGGGACACTCCATGGAGTCCTGCCCCCTCCGGATGACCATGGCTGTGTTTGAGCCTATCCCTACAGCCATGTGTCTGTCCTTCCTGAGGGAGTTCTGCTTTCTCACTGTCCTCTGCTTTATCAAGCATGGCGCTCTTCTCATGGGACTCTGATACCATAACTCAGAGTCGCACTTGGTGCCTCTGATCTAGTGCTCTTTTCATTTATCCCCTCATCCTTTAGCTGAGAACTGTGGCTATCCTGTTTTTTTGAGGAAAAAAACGAGGTTTTGGAATGTTTAACTAATATCTTCAGGGTCCACTCCTGTGTAAAAATCTATTGGAAAGGTTGGGAAGGGGGAGCAAAATTTTTTTTCTTTAAAACTACAGAATTGGTGTTTGCTTCAGGAGCACGTATGCTAAAATTGGAGGTTAGGAGGGCCCTTGCACAAGGATGACACACAAAGTTGTGAAGTTTTCCATATTTTTAGACCATTAATGTAGAAATAGTAAGATAATTAGTAAAGAGGTATGAGGATCCGTGGCGGGGGAGGGTGGGAGCAGAGGGGCGAGTATGGTCAGGGAGGAAATCTTAGGGTCACACAATTTGATGGGTGGAGGGAAGGATGGGTAAAGGAAATGGGAAAGATCTGGATTGAAAAACAGTATATCAGAACTTTGTAAACAAACCAGTATAAATTACAAGTTTGTTTTAAAAAACCCCCAAAACTACAGAATTGTACTCTTTAGTTTTGTCATGTAGAAATTGAGGCATCAATTTTATCCTCTTCAGATTGTGCATTTCTGGCTGTGTTTGGCAGTCTTTTACACCATAGACTAGGTCTTCTAAGCTTGTCCCAGTTTGTCTCTGATGAACTTTAATCCCAGGTCTCTGATCCAAACAGAGTTGATTTTTGTGTAGGTGTGAGATAGGGATCCTGTTTCGGCTTTCTGCAGTTAGCAGTGTAGTTTTGCCAGCACCATTTGTTGAAGAGGTTGTCATTTCCCCATTTGAGAGTTCTCTTTCCTTGTCACACATGATTTGACCATAGGTAGATAGGTCCGTTTCTGAGATATCCGTTCTATTCCATTGGTCTGTGTGCTTGTCATTGTACCAGTTCCATGCTGTTTTGGTTACTACTACTGTGTAGTAGATTTTGAGGTCAGGGAGTGCTATGCCTCCTACTTCATTTTTGTTTTCCAGAAGTGCTTTGCTTATTCGGGGTCTCTTTCCTTTCCAAATAAACTTGACAATTTCTCTTTTGATCTTAAAAAAAGTGAATTTGATATCTGTCTTGGGATTGTGTTGAACGTGCAGATTGCTTTTGGTAGGATTGTCATTTTCACAATATGGAGTCTTCCTATCCATGAACAGATAGTAGATTTTACCATTTAAGGTTGTTAGCATTGAGAACATGTAAGCAAAGGACAAAGCATGTCAATTAACAGTAGAAACTCTAGATATTACCAAGTTTTGTTATCTATTAAAGTACATTTCCAGGAGTTATGGAGGTTAGGATGCTGAATAAGGTTTAAGCCTACTCTTGGGCTTCTTCAGAATCTACTTGAGTGACTGAGGTCTAAAACCATCATCTTAAAATTTTTAATTA
>NW_006399753.1:23043522-23086083 GCF_000299155.1 Elephantulus edwardii
GAGAGTTAAAAACAACCAACCAATCCAAAACGCCTCAGAACTACAGAATTAATATTTTTTCATTTTTCCCAAAGACTGTCAATCTCATGTAAAGACATACATATCAGCTTTAATGAGGAGAACCCCGAGATTCAGAATTGCAGGTAGTTGGGAAGGTGGGACTGACCCCCGAGTAAGTGTGCCTCTGGGAAATGCGTGCATCTATTTCAGCGTTTAGAGTTGCTTGCCAGAAACATTGGCAGCCAGTTTCATATTATTTCACACGGTGCTTTCAAAATGTCTGTTTGTTTTCTCTCTCGGCACTTGTGAGTGCAGATCATAACTGACCAGATGATATCAAAGTCCAGGGCCAGACTAGCAAATGGATCTCACTCTGATTTTATCAAACAAGCAAGAACGCAAAAGCAAAGAGAGGAGGGATAAAGAAAGAAAAGAAGGCTACTACACGGTTCTCATTGTAAGCTTAAAATGTTGCATGCTCAATTTTCACATTCTGATTAGAAGTGACAGTTGAACAGATATGATTTATTTCTTTGAGGTCAGGAAGAAGCTGTCACATTTTAGTTTCACTGTTCTTTACTCTGTGTTTCTCCCCACATGCCTCACTTCCCTCCCACCCCCCCAAATATTAATCAGATAGCAGGGAGCTCTGGTGGCCTAGTGGCAAGAAGCTGCACTGCAATCCCAGAGGTATGTGGTTTGAATCCACCAGATGTTTTGCTGGAGAAGGAGGGACAGTCTATTCCTATACCAGTCAGATCCGATTTGACAGTACACACACACACACACACACACACACACACAGAAAAAAAAATTAATCAACTGTTGGCCACAGTTTGACACATCTTTCTGTGGTTAGTGTTTGCAGATTAAGGCCGAACCATGCTTGCGATCACTTTGCGTATTTCTGGTGTGGCAGAAACAAACCTGATTCATTCCATCTTGGCAGTCCTGCCTCTGTGGATCAGAAGGGGCTGACCTCATTTCATAAAGAAGAGTGGCCATCAGGTCTGGCTTTAATGCAGGTGCTAGTAAGACACACTGTTTTCTTTTCCCTTTCACCTGTAGATTCCTGTAAGCATTGGCCTTAATTGTCTTCAGAATACATGTTCACATGCCCTTATTCAAGTGTTTCATGCTGAGTTGAGCCCCAGGTAATAATCCCAAGCCTGGGAAAGTCCTCTCTTTCGAGGCCAGCCCTGAGGAGAAGGGCCCTTGAGCACTTGCTGTTCAGAGCATTTACTTTCTACCTGCTGGCTTCAAACAGTGTTAATTTTTATGGTCTCACTGTATATTGTGTTTAATTAAAAGCGGTTGTCTTCACAGAGGTACTTGTAGGATATTTCTTTCCTGAAATGAATAAAACAAATAGGCATCTGGTATTTGTTTTGTATAACACAATTCCCATAAAATGAAGAGTAATAAAACATAATTATCTGTAAAGGCTTGTTTTATAAGCCTGAGGATGGGCTTGTTTCTACCAGGTTTTAAAATTTTACTCATAGGATAAAGAGTCTCTTTGTACATTAATACATGACAGCAGAAACAAATGTGCCCCAATTAGATGTGTGATGCCAACTTTTATTAAACAAATACTTTTTTCCTGTGATCGTATACATGATACAAAATTGTCATTACTGTCCTTCTAGGTAAACACTGTAGCATGAAGGCAAATATTTACTTCCTCTTCGATATTCTAACCCACTGTTAGAGCTTTATGTATCAATTCATTGCTCTCAGCACAATTATATATTTACTATTAAATAATAAATAGTTGTTGAATTTTTTTAGGTCACAGGTCATTCTGTGAATTATAAAATTCATCCTCCTCCAGCCCACAAGCCCCTGCTCCAAGAGTACAAACACACATTTTTATATGTAAGAGGCTTTTTAAAGTTCATAGATCTGCTGATTCTTCATTAAAGGCCTCTCATAATTATTTTGAGAACTGTATTTGTAATTGAAACTAAGTTATGCACTTTAGTGTATGAATATCTGATGGGAGAAATTTGCTAAGTGGTTTCAGAGCATTAATTTTCGGGTTGGATTCCTTTTCGGATTGGAGGCATACTCAGAGGTGAAGAACAAAAGTAGGAAGTAGAAAAATGATGTAATCGAAGGTGGATTTGGTGACAGTACCTCTGTTCTTGGGGAGCAGGGGCCCCTGTGTTCCCGAGGCTGGCTTCATTACTACTCTCCAGCACTAGGCACGAGTCTTGGAGTGGCAAATGCACCCTCTGAGGTTGTGTGTCCATTGTTGCAAGAATCAAAGAAGCAGTAACAGAATCATGCAGTGCCGTATTTCACGCTGACAGTTTTATGTGGTTGTGTGATGTTGCAGAGTCTTGTATGCAATATCGACCCTTTTGCTTTGAATCAAAGCACAGGGTTTTACTGGTGAAGGGAGACATCAGAGACTGCAGAGCCTCAATGCAAATCTGAGCCTCCACGTAGTTCTCTCATTGCACCTTCTCTCAGACTAATTGCTTATAGGAAATGAGAGTCCATATAGCTAATATTTATATCCAGTTTGAGCAGTTGTTTCCCATTTTAGATTTCTAACCCTTTCCTACATTATCTTTTTGGTGTTGAAATGATGCTGAACCATTCACACTGTTGTGAAAGCGAGCTAAATTAGACAGATACTTGGTTTCTCCCTTGGTGTTGTCATCTGCGGGAGAATGAAATCGCTGAACATAAGAATGTCCTCACCCAAAGGGAGGCTGGATATTACAATTGGAGATCTGCAGTCACTTCCTGTGCTTATTTGAAATACCATCTTGTAACACACTTGGCAACTTAAAGTGCCCAATTAAAAAGCTGTACAGAAAGAGGAAGGGTGGGGTTTAGAGTGTTTTCCTTTATTTGTAAAAGGCCATCAGATGATGGATACTGTTGCTTCCTACAAGGTGATTAGAGGGGAAAGTGCCTTTAGGGTGGGTCATTTTTCTGTGGGCTTCTTGGAGGCATGGCAAATTTGATTGCAGGCCAAAGTGGATATTGTAATCAAATGAGTTACACAAACTTTTTTGTGGTGTTGTTGTTTCCGAATGCATGTAAAAATTTTGTTTACACGGAACTATATATAGTCTTTTAGGGGAGTTGTTTGAATCCACCAGCCGCTCCAAAGGGCATTCTCCTCCTGTGTAATTTACAGCCTCTGAAAACCCACTGGAGGGCCAGCTGTGAGACTGTTCTGATTCGACGGTACATTGCAACAACTGCAGCTTTCTGTAAAAGTTGAAAACACTCTGTGATGCCTCACATAAGCCAGAGATGTGTCGTGATCACGTGATGCTGGAAAAAGATGCCTTGAGACTTATTTGATGCACAGTTGCGACAAACCTTCAATTGCAGTGTCCACGAGGCATGAGAAAACAAAATGCAGTGAAATGACGTGCTCATCCACTCTTGTTCCTGGAGTGGCCAACCCAGGAGGCTCCCAACTGCATAACACTACAGCGATGGGAACAGATTTGAGAGTTGCTTTCCCCCAGAATCTTAGGTGATTGTTAACGTGTTTGGTAGAGTTGGAGGTTAGAGGAAATGAGAGAGATGCTATGAGGGAGTTTGGCTCTGTAGTTGCAACAGTGCACTCGACACCCAGCGGTCATTGAGATGGTGCAGGCCTGCACGTCATTTCCTTCGACGTGTTTTTCTTATGAGGCGGAACCAGCTGACACCAGCAGTACCTGGCCACGTATGTGGTGGACAGCACAAAACCTTCCACAGTTGAACCTGCCAAAGCCAGGGACTTTACACCGCAGAGCCCGTCAGAGAAGGCAAGCTGATTTTTCACTGATCTCTCCTACTGCACTAAAGTCACAATCAGCTCCTGGTGATCCAGTTCTGTAAATCACACGCGGAGAAGATTGTCCATCTTTCTTCTGAGGAGCCGCTGGTGGATTTGAACCACCAGAGAGGCCCTGGTTTTGAGTTAGCACACCCGCCTATTCGCCACCAGGGCTGCCTTTCCCCCAAAGTGCTAGAGAAGTGGTAATACTGGACACCTTGTCAAGTCCGGAGAAACCGGGCAGTCCTGTTGAATTCCGCCTCTTGTCAGAACCTGTGAGTTACTGGAATTTTCAGACTTGATTTGGTTGCCATCCTCAACCTTCCTCATTTATTTTATTCCCCCCCAGCAGCAGAAGTTGGTGGCAGAGAATTTGCCAGGCCCTGTATGGTCTTCCTTTCCAGAAAACAAAGACTGGCGGAGTAGAACCGGACGAGCTGTTTATTCTGAAAGTATTTATAGTGTTTATGATCAAGAGACCAACACACTAACCACTTAATAGCTTTCCTTATTTACAAGTCAGATTTATCCACAGAATATTATTATTTTTCTGGAGCTTAAAGGATCCTTTACAACGCTGTCAGAGATTGCTCAGTGACATGGAATTTGTTGCTTGTGAAAATGGAGAAATATAACCCTTTCTTTCCCTCACCTCTTTTTAGTGCATTGTAACAATTGCGGTCTGTTTTATTTAAATAAAAACACAGCTTTCTGCCCAAGTTAAGTCTTTCTCTTTTTGTCTTATTCTTGGAGAAACACACACATACACACTGCACACATGATTAATATTGGATAGATAAGTATATGTACCCACAACGTTCTTCAATCCCAATTGCATAATAGATGCATTCCATTAAAGTTTGTTGTAAAGTGAATGTCTATTAAATGAATTATTTCTCCCCGGTGACTTCTGCAAAATGGCTTTGTCTTCTACCAGGCCCTGAATATGTTAGCATATAGGAATAAAAACAAAACAAGAAAAGGCAGCTAACTTTTGGATGATGCTTGTGATGACACTTAAAATACTGATTATCTTGGTGGAACCATGGCACATGACTTTAATAACAAAATGGAGAGACACAGTGGTCCCCTGACTCGGGAGGTGTTACTCTTTTTCCTCAAACTTCCTCTCATTGTTCCTATAGGGAGAGAGCAGTCTCCAAAGCTGTAGCAAGAAGATTATTTTAATAACTTCAGCATCCTCCTTTCCAGACGGAATAAACTTAACACAAGCTTTATTTGTTTTGTTAACCCAAAGGTTTATAACTGCATTTCTTTATTCATCCCTTTAAAAAATTTCCTCCTTGACCAATCTGTTACAGTATCTTTGGTGAAGCCCGCTTGCTGATGATACATGTAGAGTTTTGGAATTGACATTTTGTTACCAGGGAAGTGTTTTTAAATATTTTGTTGTAAATAAAGATGGCTGTTATAATGGAAAAAAAAATTTTGTTGTATTTGCAGTAAATATTGATGTAGCCAATTAGTTCCCATGCGTAATTCCTACACAGAATTTGCAGTGACATAGGATATGTTCTCCATAAGGTGTCAACCTTCATTTCATTTTGATTGTTCCATTTCTAGTAATTGGTCTATTGCCTCCTTGAGTTTTCATCTTCGCTTTGGATAAGTATTGACCATGTGAACTTATAGAGAGATGACTTTTTAAAGGATCCTCTTACTCATAGGTGGTAATTCTTTCTTTAGAGTTTCTCTTGCCTCACGTCTGTTACAGTATGAAATGCACTGGGCGGTCCTTGTTTATTCACATGGTAACATTTACTAAGCACATTCCATGTTTAAGGAAGTGCTATGCTAACAGACTGCTATTTCATCTGATCCTTGCTAATGCTCCCTGAGGCATCTATTAAAATGATACCCATATTACAGATGAAGAAAGTGTGGCGTAGACTTGGGAATGGATTTGCCCAGAGTCAATTAAAGAAGCAGAGACAGGATTTGAAACTGTGGGACTAGAATTCTTAACGGTGCCATCACAGGACATTGCCATGACATGACATTGTCATGACAGAGTCTCAGGCCTGCTTCTGCTTTCTGAGTCAGTGTGGGCTGGTGTCTGGGTCTGAGCTTTGAAAGGCTTCGCAGGTGAGCTGCTTGTGCTTTTGGGCAGGCATCACGATGACTGGCTTACACGACATGCCGCTCATCGTTTCTCACCTGTTTTGTTGGATGCTGCTCGAAGAGCTGATCGCTGCTACCCAGGGAGGAGACGGGTGTGCACACAGCCAAGCTCAATGCATTATGACAAGTGCTCTCACATCCTGAACTCTGTGGTCTCTAATGGTTCTGATGAGATGGCATTTGATGGGTCAGAAGAGGATTTTTTTTTCTAGCTAGCTACTTCAGCATGTCCTGGTTAGTCTGGCTCTGCCAGGTTTCTTGTGTCTTTATTCTGCAAACCGTACAGTAACCAGATGGTCTTGGCCTGGGAACTCACTTTGATCCCATTCAGGGATCCTGGCAAGTTGACCTTGTTTAATTCATCTGAATAAAGTGGTCATTAGATCAGTTTTTGGTGTGGGTTCTTCGCTTTTCTTCTCAAGTTCCTGGATGTGCTCTTCGGAGTTCTCAGCGGGGTTGTTGAGTCTTGATCAGACATAAGGCATTGATTAGCTTCAGACTTTTGTGATTATACTCATGTATTCTTTCTTTCTTGCTCAGATCCACTGGTGAAAAAGCAATGAGTGCTTGAGTCTTAATGTTGAGTATGTGCTGAGCTGCTTACTGTGTGCTGGGGACTGTGCTGGGCAGTGAGGACACCAGGCTGAGTGGCCGTATCAGAGGCAGTGAAGAGATAGTCTCAGAAGAGAGGTGTACCAAGTGAGATACAGACAACTTTTTTTTTATTGATCCTTGAATTCTTAATGTTTAGAATATGGGCTGTAGCCAGGATGGATGGCCTTGACAGTGAGGATTATTAACCTTTATAGTATCTTTTGATGATTTGCACATGAAAAGAAGATACATTCATAGCAGCTGTTGGGAGCTTTGGAAACTAGGTGGAGAGGCTTAAATAGTACAGTGCTCCCCCAAATCCTTTATCATGGAGAGGACCTTCTATATATTCATTCATGCACTGATTATGCATTTTATTAAGTGCTTTTTGTCTGCTGGGTTCATTCAAAAGTCTAAATTTCAAATTTAACTCTTAGGTTTAGCATTTAGCTAAAAGCATTGCTATGTTGTTGAGAGGATTTTTGTGAAATTATATGCTAGCGTTTAAGGGGGAAAAGTCTCCTCACTGCCCAGTCTCCACTATTCTGCCATTCTACCATTGACTGTTCCTGTCAGTCAGTTCTATGAGGTGTAGAAATTCCTTGAGCCCAAAGTATGTACTCCATAGCATATCATGATGACACAGTTTGAGAGCTGATTTGAAATGATGTTTACTCATTAGTGCTAGTCTGACAGCTCTGAGATTCATTCTGTGGCTGTTTTTCCTCATGACAGACCTTGTTCTTTCGGCTCAGTCTTCAAATTCAGAGGAATTTTTGGACGAGTAAGAGAAATCAAACTGAAACAGGGAAGACCAGAAAAGATGCCCTTGGGATGTCAATAGTGGGGAGCTGTGAGACAGTGATTTGAAGTTGGATTTTGAAAACTAGGGTGCAACTGTCATTATTAGCCTGATGTAGTGTTTTGGTTTGCATTATCAAGGTGGTTTGGACTTTTTGTTGTAGTGAATGTTGCCTTCCCACATTTTCTTAAGTTAGTCCATTCTTTTCTTGTTAAGAGAAACCATGCCATTGACAGAACAGCCTTGTTTCTGCATGCTTGTACCTGCAATGCCTTTGCGATGGTTTTATTTCTGACAAGTTTCATTCACATTGACATGATTGGGAAGAGCAAAGAGATCTTAATAGGAAATAAATTTAGAATTTTCCAAATTATAATGTCAGACAGCTTCCGACTGTAATCTTAAGATGTTCGCTCATGGTGTCTGGTTTTAGAAAGAGAGGTTTTTTCCTCCCCTTCTCCTCCCCACCCTAGATATGAAGAATAAAGCCTGTGGGGACGGTGGTGAGACTTGCCACTTGAGAATTGTCCACTCTGTGTTATGCCATGATGTGTGAGGTGAAGGTTTAGAAATAAACACACCCTGGAGCTCAGCAGACCTCAGTTAAGACATCTGCTATTTTTAATGCATTTTGCTATTTTTGCCCCGCCATGGTATCATAGGGCGAGAAAAGCAATCCCCTTGCTTTCTTCTGAGATCATATGTAGCTGTCAATTCTCTATAATGGACTTTATGATGTTATGGGTTTAAAATAACTGAAAATTAACATTTCTCATCTCTGGAAAGAGGGAAGCCTAGCTTTATTCTTTTTTATACTGCAGGTCACATTCCTTTGTTTACAACAGGGATTCTTCCCCTCTCCCTGGGAGTGAAATGGCATAATACTCTTAAGAAATACCTGGCTGAAATCCTACAGTTTACCCCCTGCCCCCTTGTGACAATGTGATGAGGAAGGCACATGGAGTAGAGGCTGGATGAAAAGAGGAGAAAGTGGAGCAGTTGTGTTTTCCCCAAGGGATGGGGTAAGAGATTGTTAATACATTAGTGGTAGGAGACCTTCTGCAGAAGATACAATTGCGCAATTAAATGGGGCTATTAAAAGCATGCTCGTGTCAATTCATTAATGACAGAGTGGAGCTTTTTTTGGTGGCTTTTTTCTTTCTCCTCTTGGGAACTCGATAAAGAGAAGGAATAAAAGACAGGGAAGTGTGTAGGGAAGAAGCATGATACAGATGCTAGTTCCCCTTTGGGGATTGATTGCCCAGTATAAGGAGTTTATGGAAGGAAAGTTCTGCAATACGTGTTTCTCTCTTTAGACTCAAAGCCAAAAAACCTAGGTGCTTTCTTCGTAGGCCTTCAACTTCACCAAACACAGCATCTTCCTCCAGCAGCGGAACTCTCTTGAGTCTGAGTCCAAAGCCAATGTCTTGAACAACAATGTTCGTTCTAACCCATGGAGTTTTTATTGGCTCCTTTTCAGAAGCTGATTGCCAGATGTCTTCCACGTTTGTCTGTCTGGAGGCTCCTTTAATACCTGTCCTCCTTGGTTGCTGGTGATTAACCACTGATGGGCTGGCTTCCAGTATAAGGTAAACAGGCTCTGCTGTGCCGTCCTCATCATCTCTGACACACTTGAGCCCATTGCTGCAGTCACGGAGTTCCTCCGTCTCCTTGAAGGTCTTCTTTTCTGTCACTTATACAGACCAACAGCATAAGACAAAGACTTAAATAAACAGACACTGTAAACAAGCCAGGAACTGACTCGTCTTGGCTCTTTACTTCCTCTGGTTTCCCATTGGTAAAATTAAGAGTAATTCTCATAGGGAGCTTAGTGGTGAGGAATTTGAATACACTTCTTGCTCCACTTGATGAAATCAAGTTTCTCCTTAGAGGCTAGGATTTTGAAGCTCTGTCTCACATACTTTGGACATGTGGCCAGGAGGGACCAGTCCTTGAAGAAGGACATCATGCTTGGAAGGGGTGGAGAGACAGCGCAGGAGAGGAAGATTCACAATGAGATGGACTGATACAGTGACTGGAGTAATGGGAGTTAAGTGTGTTGGAGTCAATGAAATTAGCTCAAGATAGGACAGGGTTCAGAGCTCTTGTACAGAGGGTCGCTGTGAGTCACAGGTGACCCGATGGCACATAACAGCAGCATTGCTTCATGGAAGAAAGATGAGCTGGGTTCTGTCATGCAATTTACTGCTTCTGAAAGTGGAAGAATGTGATTAGAATGTAGATTCTGTCCGAAAACAAACTATAAAGATGTGAATGGCTGAATGGAAAAACCAGTGTGACTGTCTAAACTTCCACTCAAATCACTATTGAAAAAGAGAAGGGGGGATTAACCAAGATGAGCCTTATTTGTCCATCGGTCAGTAGAATTATGTGGAAACTGAGGCCAAGAGAGATGCTGTTTTACTGTAGAAAGCAGAATTAGAATCCAGATCTTAAAGCCAAAGATGTCTGGTTATACCTTTAGCCTTATTTTTTTCTGGGTAGTAAGTTGCTCATAGAGATTATCTGAAGTATTTAATTTGACCCCGACATTTTCCCCCAGTTGCTATGACATGTAAACAGTGGCTTTTATTTATTTTTTTTTTTTAAATTTTATTACTTTTCTGTGCGTGTACCGTCAAATCAGATCTGACTGGTACAGGAGGAGATTGTCCCTCCTTCCCCGGCAGAGCATCTGGTGGATTTGAACCATGCGCCTCTGGGATTGTAGTTGCAGCTCCTTACCACTAGGCCACCAGAGCTCCCCAAACAGTGGTTTTTATTATATTTTAGAACATGGTTTTAGGTTCTCCATTGTCCAGACTCTTTTGGGTGACAAAAATATATGTGCTTCTGAAGGCTCTGCCATTGTCTGCCTTGCAAAAGAACCACCTTTAGAGACAAAGGCATGCATTTTGACTGTGTCCATGGACTGCAGAACACTGTTTAAACATAAGTGGTTTAAATAGACCAGAATTTTATTGAAAAAGAGTTCTAGCAGTGCAGTGGTGAGTCACTTGGCTGATAACCAAACGCTGGGTGGTTTCACCCCACTCCTGTACCTGGTCTGCAGGAGGGAAAGCTGTGGAAACCCACCTCAGCAGAGCTTTCAGTCTCGGCAAACCAGTGGGACAGTCTCCTCTGTTCTTTGAGTTGGACACTCAACAACATAGATGTTATGGGTTTGGGGTGGTTGTTTTGCTTAAAATCAGACTTCCTCAAAGAATAATGTCTCAGTCTCTTTGGAACCTTCTCTAAGGGACCTTCCCTCTTCTGCTGATGACTAGATCTATCTCCTTAGTGGGTAGAAGAAAAGTTGGTGAAAGTCCTTGATTTGTAGTGTCCAAACTTGATATTTAATCTGGAGAATGGTGATTGGTAGTCCTTAAGAAATGTATGATAGCCATCCTGAGTCGTGAAGGAAATGGCTCTTTGACCTGATTTCAGGATAGTGGGAGGTCCTGCTAGATAACAGGGAAGTGATGTTTATTAAGTCAACAGCTCAGGAAGCACAGATGGTTTGACCTCGTGGAGGCATCACCCACCCCGTTTCACTTACCATTTTTTTTAATGGTTAGTGACTGTTACATGCAGTATTGCAGCACATAATTTGCTGATATTATCATTCTTGTGCCAACCTGTAAAGGCAAAGATCAGATTTATAGAGATCCTGGTAATAAAAGGCAGTAATAATGTGAGGGGGAAGGTACTGAATTGACATCAGAACTGCTTTCCACTCAAGTGGTGGGATCCAAACCCGGTTATAAGTTGGGGACTTACTTGTATTCAGATTTCCAGTCTTTATGAGGGACTTGAGACATCTAACGTCAAGAAGATAGTGCATTTGACTATTTTAGAATCTATTCTAGAATCTTGAGAAAGTAATTAGTAGAGTCTATTGGTGGGGGGAGTGTTAGAAGAAATGGCTGGGATTCTTTGTATCGAAAGAATGTTTCTCCTTGGTGATGAGGTAGGCTTTGTCACCCTTTTGAATAAATCCTCAGCAAAGTATAAAACCACCAGCAGGTTAAACAATGGCTGGCTGCTCTGGCTTTGAGAGTGCAGCACCTTGTGTGGGTAAGGTTAGAAATGAGTTTCCTGTTCACGTTTTTTGATGTGCCATGGTGTTGAGTGGCAGCCTAACCTTTGAACTTTCTTCACATTTGACATCAAAAGAAATTCTGTGCTTTACAAAAATGTTTCATTCAAGCAAAGAATGTACTTAACGTGCAGAGGGAAATTTGCAGCACACTTGTAAATAGGATCAAATGGTGTCTTCCCATTTGATAGATTTACCTGTAATCTAATTAGGAATATTTAAAAAAAATTATATCTCAGATTTTCCAGTTTTTGCCTTTTACATTCTTAAAATGACCCTTTTCTCTGAAGAACTGAATCTGGTGGGAAGTGTTTTTGATGACATAAATATCTCTGGTTTACTAGTAAATCTAATTGTGCTAGATTTGCTGATAAAAATTCTTGATCATGAAAGGTATGTTGTAGAAACAGTTTTATAGCAAATGATGATTTTTTTTAGTAAAACATGAATTATTAAATACACACTCCTTTAGCATATCATCTCTTAAAATCTGACATCATATTTTTAAAGCACTTACTTCCACAGACACCAAAACCCACCTAAAGCCAGCAGTGCTGTTGAGGGGACTCCAATGCATCAACCCACCTTCAGACTTCCATTGTTGTGTAGTTTAGCAGGAGGAAACTGCTCATCATTCTCTTGAGGAACTGGTGGATTTGAACTGTTGACCTTTGAGTTAGCAGCCTAATACTTGCTCCTGTTGTTGTGGTTGTGTACCGTCAAGTTGGACCCAACCCAAAGCTGATCCTCCAGTAGGCTTTCAAAGGCAGTCAGTTGCACAGAAGGAGATTGTCCATCTTTCTCTCACAGAGGAGCTCATGGATTTGATCCACATACCTTTAGGTTGGCAGCGTAATTACTTATCACTAAGCCACCAGAGCTCATATTAGGTTTTTAGTATTTGCATATATTAGGTTCTTATAACTGAGTGAAATCCAATTTGAGCAGTTTTTGTTTTCCCAATCTAAGGACAAGATCTGTCGTCTACTTGAAAGTTTCTTTCTGTGCATAGAAACTTAGTTTTCATTTTTGAAAAAAAAAATAATTTTGGTAAAATACAAGTAACACAGAATTTTCCATCTTAACTTCTTTATACGATGTTACATTTGCCATACCATGTCATCATCACATTTGTCTTTTCCCAAAAATGTTTCTCCTCACCTCAGCAGAAGTCTGTACCTGATACACACTAATCCCTCCTTTCTCCCTGTGGTTGTCCTGATGTTGTTAGGTGCAGTTACATCAACTGTGACTTGTTGGGACCCTGTGGACAGCAGATCTGAACCTTGCCCGCTCTTGGGCCACTGCTCACCGTCTCCATCATGCTAACACCCATTGTGCAAGTCATTGTGTCTTTCTGTCTTGTTGAAGGTCTTCCTCACCTCCTCTGACCCCTCTCTGTTTCCCAGCATGATGTCATTCTCCAAGGATTGGTTCTTGCTGAATATATACCCACAGTTAGTGGGCATGTCCCGTTGTATACATTTGCATATTTTAGATATTTAAATGAGTTTACAATATTTGCCTTTTTGTGGCTGACTTATTTCACTGAGGCACAATGTTTTTAGGGCTCCTCTGTATTAGCTTGTGTCAGAGTTTCTTTTCCCTTTTTTGTTCCATTGTATGCTTCTCCTGTGCCTTTTCCATCCATTCATCTGTAGCGGAAAGCTTAGTGAACACTGGTATACCAGTCTCTGCTTGGGCCTCTGACTTCAGGTCTCTTGGGGATCAAGGACTGCAACTGCTGGGGCTTATGCTTGTTATACTTTAAAGCGTACATTTTTGAGGAACCTTCAAATTTCTTTTCCACCAGTGGTTTTCCTTTTTTTTTTTTTTAAACAAATTACAGCAATTACTCAACATTTCCTGCTTTATGAGCAAGAATGATTTAAATCTTTCTAACAGTTGAAGCAAAGTTGCACTAAGTGATTAAGTGTTCTAACTAGAGGTGGCCACTGGTCCATCTTCATTATTTTTTTTTAAATTATGCTAGTTTATTTACAAAATTCAAATACATTGCTTTCCAGAACAGATTCTTCTAGTTTCTCTCACCAACCCGCCATCAAATTGTACCACCCGGTGATTACATCCTCATCCCTCTGCTTCTACCTTCTCCCACCTTGGATCCTCATAGTCATTCTACGGTAATGCAATAGTAGTCTTTGTGGGACTGAGTTATTTCACTCAGCATAATAAAATGCTCTTCAGTCCTTCCCAAGTTAGATAAGAATTTACAGAATCATTGCTCCTTCGAGCTGTGTAGTATTCCACTGTGTGAATGTACCATAGTTTTTCAATCCATTTGTTTGTGGTTGGACAGCTGGGCTGTTTGCATGTTCTTATTTCTTTAATACATTGTTTTTGGAAAACTGACTTACACATTTAATATGTAAAATGCTTTTCTGTGATGACTTTGGGGACTTATTAAAATATAAAGAGGAAAGATCTTGTCAAATACTCCTTGTTCTTTAACAGATATATAGTTAGAAAAAGAATACAAAGAGAAACTTGTAGGTTAAAGAAATTTACAATATCTTACAAATTTTAAATGGTCTATAAATGTGTTCTTGGATATAAATATGTTTCCTAGAAGGAAAGGTCAAATTATGATAGAAACCTTTTTGGTGCTCAGAAATATTCTAATTTTTGAAGAAACCACAAATTAAATATATGCTATCTACATATTGATTTTAATTATAGCTAAGGTTGAAGTACTGAGCCGTGGATAAAAATATTAAGAATATTTTTTGAAATGTTTACCTAGCAGAAATGATGGGTAGAAAGATGGCTCATGCGTTTTAAATAATTTAAGCTTATTTAAATTATTATTGCTTTGAGATTGATTACTAGAATTCCTATGTTAATTCTCAGTTTTACTGCTTTTCAGAATAATTAAGACCTTGGAAAAAAAATAGGCAGTCACATTTTTGTTTGAGTTTTTGGTATACCTTAATGTTGGAGGCGTCTTAAGAGTGGAGTTAGCCTGATTGGAGAACTCAGGTTACGAGATGGTGACCAGTGGACGTAACTGTGAGGATAGACACCACTCTTCTGATTTTTCTGGGCAAACACACTGCTGCTTATTAATATTCTTAATTTTTTATTGTGAAGGCTTGTGGTGTACTTACCTGAGTGTATGAATTTTCTTCGACTTTGCTGAAGACCTTTTGTTTCAGTTCTGTAGGAATTTGTCCAGGGTGGTCTCAGTTGAATCCTGGCCTGAGGGTACCATAGAAGCAAAACCTGGGGAGCTTGGGCAGCGGGGCTGGTGAGAAGCCTGGTACTGGAGGCTGAAACAGTGTTGACTAAGGGCTGAAAAATGCTGGAAACAGGCATTGATGACCTTTTGCTATAACTCAGAGCTCTTGGAATTCCTTGCATATTACCTTGCATGGATGGTTTATTGCCTTCTAGGAATTTTAGACTTTGTGGACAACATGTGTTTTTATTACTTTTCAAAATAAAATCTAAAATGCATGTTTTCATCCTAAAGGACTATTACAATAGATTAAACTTTTCTTCGGGTCTTTTAAAAGAAGGTTTTGTTGTGATTTGAGTGAAAGTTTATAAAGCAGGTTGGTTCCCGTTGAGCAGCGTGTACACGGATGATTCCATGATGCTGTTGTCACCCCCACAATATGTGGAAACAGCCCATGTCCACTGTGGGCCCCCCAGTTATATTCCGTTTCCCTATGTGTGTCCTGCCCACTTAACTTTGCTCTGAGGCAGATACCCTCTTTTGGGGTGCCTTGTTGATTGCTCCCTCCCTGGTGTTACAGCTCACGTTATAGGCTTTGTCTTTTATATGGCTGAAAGATGATCTCTGGAAGTCTTAACCTTTTCAATGTGTTGTTTCTTTAATTGAAAGGTCTCCCTTTCATGGGACTGATTTTCATGATCCCTATCCACTCTCCTCACTAGCTTTAAAGGGGGAAAGTTTGGACATTGTTTTCCAAATATGAAAAAGAAAAATCAATAAAGTTCAATCTCTTATGAAGTTTTTATTATGATGCTGATGCTAGTTTTATTTGACCATTAATAATTCTTGATTTTCTGCCTGTATGAAGTCTTAAACAAGAAAAATTACTGTATAATCTCCGTTTGGTTGCGCAGTCAATTTGTAGTCTAAGCACAAGATAAACCAGAATTTAAATAAGTGATTTTTCTGAAAGATTCACCGTCTTATAAAAATTCCCCTCAAACAGTCATTCAGCCGACATTCTAGAGTAGTTACTATGCTAGTGACCCGGATGAGGACTCTGCAGGACCTTTGAGCTGCCTGGGGAGAAGGATGGATAAATCGTACAGCTGTTGGTCTCAGGAGAAACTGTGGGAGATGCCAGTGTGCTTAATTTCCTATGAAGCTACACAGAAAGGTTGGAAGTTCAAGTTCACTCGGAGGAGCCTCAGAAGAAAGGCCTGGTGATACCCGTATGAAAAATATACCTTTGAAAAATTTCTAGAGCCCAGCTGTTCTCTGATACACGTGAGCTTGTCCTGGGTCAGGGTTGACTTCTTGGCACACAACAGCAGAGTCATGAACTGGCCTTGGAGAGCTCACAGATGACGCATGTGCTGTGAGGAGAGGGCATGTGAATGGCCCCCGCGCAGGGGTGGGGAAGGATAGTTATCACAGACAGCTAGCTTACAGCAGACCTCCTGAGTAGCCGAAATGACGTGTCACGCAGAAAACTCTTTACTGTTTACATTTGTTGTTAAAATTCCTCGAAAGCAGCCAGTTATAGCCACATTCACTCTACTGAAAGGAAAGATTATTACAATGAACAGTGCTCACCACTTTACAACTGGCTCTATTCCCTTTTCTCCTCTGGAGTGGGAATCAACAGACTGCCTCCTTGAAAACATATCAAGGATGATCCATTTGTATTTAAAAGCTGCCAGGTTTGTGTATCATGGCCTTTTGAGATTTGAAAGCATGCAATTTTTTTTCTCTCTGAATATTACTTAACATTTATATATTTTTTTTCCCTTTGCTTATTCTTACCTCCTGACCTTACTCCTGAAATTACTTAACAACTCACAGCTTTCCTGCGTGGATCTTTTGGAATCATTTTATGTTTTATTTCAGGGAAGAGTCATCATTCTCTCTTCATTGATAACGGAGGAGTGTCTTTAAGCATCATTTCCCCTCCCTGGGCCTAAATGATAACTTTGTATTTGTTTTCACTTTTAAGCACATAAAATATTTAAACAACCAGAATAATTACCCCCTATGGTACAAATAATAAGTCCTTCTCCCAAAGGAATCTCTTCATTTAAATAATGAGAAACTTTTGTATTTGCTAACATTATTTAATGCAGTGTCACCTCATTATAAACACTCCTGGAGCTGAGCAAAGCCGATAGCACAGGGACCTCCATGAGTCAAAATCAACTTTCCAGGAGCGAGTTTGGTGTCATTTCCCCATCCTGGTCAGACTCAGCCATTCCATGCCCAGCCTGTTCTTTCAGCGCCAAGATTTCAGAATGATACTCTTGCAGTCGGTTGGAAGGATGTCTCCCATCCAAGGTTAGTGGGTCTCCATTTTCTCCATCACGGTAGACACTGTTTGGAGAGTTGAGACCTGAGCTTAAGCTGGGCTTAGAACAGTAACATCTGTCCGGTGTAACCATGGCATTGTATTTAGGAGGGAAAACTTTTAGGAGAAGAAAGGTCCTTCACGAGGGTGGGATAATTGAAAACCCACTTTGGAGTGGTGTTTTATTGTCGTGATCGGAAATGAATGGGCCTGGCAGACAAGCTGCTGGAATGGAGTTAAATAAAGCCTGAGCTCCCTGGCCGGAGCCGGCCACCTCCTGCGGTCCAGATTTTCATATTCCTCCCAATTTGCCTCAGAGCATGCTGTGACCCTCATCCGTCTTTTTTGCATTTAACAAAGTTGTAAAGGGATTTATGTGCTCTCCATTAGCCTCAGCAAAGCTGCTGTCATGAATATTTAATGGCAAGAGTCGTTTGTTTTCTTTTTCTTGCTTTCCCAGCCTTCCCCAACCCACCAGCCCCCTCTGGGCTCCCCTTCACCAGCTTGGAGGAATGTAAATACCTTGGCCCCTCGCTCCCAGGCCTGCTCCCAGCGCAGTGCTCAATTCTGGGCAGAACTCTTTTTTTTGTTGCCTGTTCTTGCACTGTCGGCCCTCCTCCTTCCTTTCCTGCATCCACTCCTGTGTTGTCCCCCGTGGCGGTGGGTGAACAGGCGCGAGTGGGGCTGGCCTGGGGGGCCTCGGGGCCCACCCTCTCTGCCCACTGCTCAGCTCTGGCCTTTCCCTTTGAACTTCACGGGCAGGGCGCACAATAGCTGCCCGGCAACTTTGCTGGGGCCCCTCTATGCATTCCTGGCACTTCACGGGTCACTGACCCTTTTCTCCTCACAACAGGAAAAAGGCCGAATGTCTGGGACAGAAACTGACTTTTGAAGATGCGAAAAGATTCACCGTGTCTAGAGCAACCTCTGAAACTTTGTGGTGGTTTGCTTAGAAAAATAGCTTCACATACCCCTTCCATCCCTCTTCCCAGCATTTATTTCTCTAATTTCCCTATCTATACCCTCTTCCACCCTTCTCTTGCATTCTCTTGGTTCCCCTCACTTCCTTTTATGTTTTTTCCAGGTTTCAGCCAAGGCAAGATGGAAGGGACAAGGAAGGCCCAAGCTGAAGCTTAAGGGACAAGGAAGGCCACATGGCACATGCTTTTCCTAAAAAGAATTCCTGATTGTGTGATGGTGAGGGGCGGGTCCATGGGTGTGTTTGGAGGAGATCCACAGAAAACTTTTAAGTTGCTCAGTAAATAATAGCTTTTTATGACTGTTACTATTATTACTTATACTTACTGTTTTTTTCCCCAGAATTTTTCACTGGGGTCTTAAAGATTCCTATGTGTTCCTGTTAACCAGTTGTAAAGTGCAATAGTTGCCGATTGTATTTGACAGTTGAAATGCAGGGTTTGGAAGGGGCATTGGGTAAGCACAAAGCTAAGACCCGCAGAGTGGTCCCAAGCACATGTGCGGCCGACCAGGAGCGGCTGGAATCCACCAGGGTCTCCAGGGGAGAAAGATGGGTGGTTTCTTCACTTTAAAACTTGCAGCCCTCATTGGTACACAATTCCCGCACCTCCCCAAACCCCACCCCCTACCCCCAAATATAATCCACTCTGCAACCAATGAGGGAGTTTTTCTTTTGCTTTTCAAGGAGAGGAGCAAATGGGGGGGGGAGGGGTTTGTGCGGGGAGAAGGGTGCAACAGTGAATGAATGGAATCCCAAAATCTCTGTAGATGTTCATTGAAATGAAAAATAAACAACCTAAATTAAAAAAAAAAAAAAAAACAAAAAAAACTTTCAGCCCGACCTGATGGGAGAGTGCTGGGAGGCGGAATCACGTGGCCGTGAGAAGGACGAAGCTGAGGAGCATGAAACGGCATTTCTCTTAGTTTCCTGGCATTTCTCTTAGTTTCCTGACGGTGTTGACTTGCCCCTTTCTTCACGAATCCTTGGCCTTCTGTTGAGACCCTTTTCCCCCGGTTGGGCTGGGTCATGGTTGGCCTTGTCTGATGACAGTTTACTCACTAAGCAGTTTTGTGTGTATGTGTGTCGGTTTGTGTTTTTAACTTATTTTCACATCTCAAAAGTATTGTTTCTCCCTGACCCAAATACAGGAAATTCTCTTGGAACTTCTGCTGGGCTCTGTATTTCTCTCTTGTTCTCAGTTTGTACTTTTCCAAGATTCCTTGTTTTTTGACAGTAAAATCTCACAGCAGCTCCTCCTGCCTGTAATGCCAGACGCTTGTAACATAAAACATCTTCATAAAGACCTTGTAAGATACGTTCCAGTGACACCCAGCTTTCCTCTCAGTCTCTCTGGGAAACAGTATATTTAGCGATGAATCCAGACGTGTCTAAGTCAAGTGTATTTTGGTGTTACCAAGAGGTTACTCATTATTGGGGAGAGTGCGAAACAGTGCTGTAGTTCAGAGAAAATGACCCTATTTATATCGGTGTTTGTGTTAATCAGATGACAGACAGGCTTCTACAGAATTATTCTGTAAAACCCCAAACCCAGCCCACTGGTATTAAGTTGATTCTGACTCATGGGGCCTCCAATGGGTTTCTGAGATGATATCTTTTTACAGAACCAATGGCTTCATTGTTTTTCCTGGAGCGGCTGGTGGATTTGAACCGGCGATCTTTTGTTCAAGCACATGTATATGAAACACTACACTGTGAGTGAATATACTAGTTGGGAGTTCTCTCACAAGTTCAGTGCACTCCTCAGAGGCCGGGCATGTATGTGGCTGTGCAGTTACTGAATGGTGTGGAAGGAAGACTTGTTTTCTGGGAGCTCCTCACTTGCAGAGGCCAAAAATACACATGCAGGGCCCTGGTAGTCTCTCCGCTCCTGAGTCAGTTATCATTGTTAGATCCTTCATGGTACTTAATCTCTCTGAAGAACACCCACCACAGCACGCTTAATAGGTGGGAGTGCTGTTTCACTTCTCTTTGGGTAACCTCAAATGGAATTAGGTAACTTGTGGGCAACCGTATCTCACAGATTCATAGTGTAGTAATCAACCGAAATCTCGAGGACTTTCACAAGCAGTAGTGAGAAAACAGGAGTTCTTGGGTGATAACGAACGAATACATGTTGATCAGCGAACCAGGAGGTTAGAGGTGTAAGCGCCCCTCTCTCAGAGGTGCCTCTGCTGTGTGTGTGTTCAGAGTGTGGCCTGATACTGTCTTCCTGGACAGTCTGCTGGAGGGTCAGCGCCAATGCAGCATTACAAAACATCAAGCATGTCTCCTGTATAAGTGAAAGGTTATTGGTTCAGTAGATACTAGATATTGGTTCACTAGATACTCTATAGGAGAAGGATGTGGCAGTCTGACTTCACATAGTTTTCAGCCTTGGAAACCCTTTGGACCATCCTAAAGGGACACTGAGTCAAGGATGACTCGGCAGCAGTGGGTTTGGATTTTTGGTTTTATGCAGTAGATTGCAATGAACAAGCATCAGTGAAACTCAAACACCAAGCCCACTGTCGTGGAGTACAAGTTGCATTCATAGCAACCCCTTAGTGGGTTTCTGAGGCTGTAAATCTATGGGAGGATACTGCTTTTCTTTCTCCCTCAGAGTACCTAGTGGATTCAAACCGCTGGCCTCTGGGTTAACAGTCCTTCATGTTATGCAGAATACTACCAGGCTCCTTCAATGAATGGGAGCTGTTTTGTATTGAAAATAACGATGAGAATAGTTTTCTCATTCTCAACCCAAGCAGCCTTTAGAATTATAGAGAAAAAGAGTTTGTCTGGATAAATTTCTGAATCCTATTACAGATCACAGCCTAGACACCAGCCTTATAGGACATGTCTTTTCTGTCACATGGGGTCATAATAAGCCCCAAATCATCTCAACAGCCCCTCACAGCAGCAGCAGGCAAGCACAGCGTCAGTCCTTTGTGAAACATTAGTGAAGTTGTGAAGGCTTGCGTGATTAGGGAATTAGAAGACTTTCTCTTGCATGCTGGGAAAGTTCTGTCTTTCGGTTGACTCATTCTTTGTTGAAGTCATCATTTGTGAACCAGAACCGTCTTTCTCTTAATCCTGCGCCCCTCCCACCATTTTTGATGGTTATGGTCAGCACTTGAAAGTTCTTTGAGGAACTCAAGCAGCACTTGCCGCTTCTGATTATGAAAGTTTTGGCAGTAAAAACTCGAGGCATCATTTTTCCAGCTTTGTCTTTCAGGCAGTATTAAAAGATGTAACAACATCAGAGTGTCAGTGCAGATGAAGAACCAGGTAACTTTACCCCAGATTGAGACAGTCTTGCACAGAGGGTACGATCATTAGATGGCAATCCATAAAAATGGCCCGTGGGACCAAGTGCTGGTGCAATTATTTCTTCTTCAATGATTTATTTCTGCTGAAGGAAGAGAATGCTGACAGGCACTGCGAGATACACTACCTACCAATTCACAGAAATTGAATGACAGACTCGTTTGCAGACTGAAGTAGCTTTTTATTGACACTTTTTATTTATTTCAATCTTTATGTTCACAGCTTAACTATGTTTATTACACCTACTTAGATGACTGAAATAGGAAGCTGTTTTGTTTATAAGAAAGCTCCTTAAAAAAAATAAGCATACCTTCTCAAAGGGTCACATCACAAATGGAGACTTGAAGAACATACCAGCAACTTTCCAATCACACCGGTAGTGTTCTGTACAGTTTTCTGTTTCAGTGAGGTGTTTCACGTAAAGCTGGTTTTCCCTTTGAGCACGTTGGACTTCCGAAGGTCTCTTCCTTTTGTGGTTGGGTTGGAGGGAACAGTTATCTATAGTGTGTAGCTTTAATTGAATTTTCTTTCCAACAGAAAGGTGCCAGCCCTTGTCTCTTCTTCATCATGCAATTGTATTGATAGATGCTGATCTTGTGAGTTTCCTACATTATTTGTACATGATCAAATGTAATTCCCATTAATTTGTCATTATAAGCAGTAGCTTAGATTTAGTTTCTGAAATCTGAGAAATGATTTGTGCTCTACTTTAATAACCGAGTCCAAAGAGTGACTAATTTCCCAGACATTCTGGCTTTCTCCAAGAACTCACGTTGAGTTTTTTCTTAAATCGGTTTGCTTCAGTTTTGATTCCCTTGTCAAACTCTTGGGTGGTCTCCAGGTAATTTTGCTTTCTGGGATCTCTGGTGGAAAAAGCCATCTTCAGATTTTAAAAATAGTTTCATGCCAGAGTCTAGTTGTTTTGAGGGGTTTGCTAAATAAACAGAAATAGTAAAACACAGAACTCCTGTTTCGGGAGATGTTTTGGAAAAATAACCATAGTGTGTCTCTCTACGTATGTCTGTGTGCGTATGTGTGTCTCTCTGTGTGTATATGTATATGTGCATGCAGCACTTTTATCATCTACACAGTTGCAAGGGTAGACTCTCTAAGAGAGCTGACGGCTATATCTTTCTCCTGTGACTGACTAGTGGGTTCAAATCACTGGCTTTTCATGAGCACCTTTAGCGGCTGCATCAACAGAGACTCTGATAACCAGTCGATCGGTAAGGGAATGGAATAAAAAATAACAAAAGAGTAGTATCTGAGTTTATCAGTTCCAAGTTTCTGTTTTACTTTAATATTTCTGCATTACTCAACTTTCTTCACATGTAGATAGATCTCATGTGACCTTTCTTTTAGTATGCATAAAATGTTAAAACATATCTAGATTCTTGAGCTTTCTTTCAAGATATAAAGAAGAAGCCAATCACATTGTTTGTTATTGTTAAAAAATTAGACTTTGTTACATATATATTTATATTAAATATATTTATAATATTTAAATTCCTATGAGGAGATTGTTAAGAAATTGTACTTTGTTATTATATATATTTTTATATAAATATATTTATAACATTTATATATTATATATAAATTCCTCTTGTTAGGAGATTGGACTTTGGGGTTCCTTAGACCTTTGTTCCTTCTCAGTTCTTTTAACCTTGGGTGGTAGAAACAGCCTCATTAAGGTCTTATCTAGAAAATGGGAGTGATAACATCTCCATCCCAGATCACTGGGAAGATTCAGGAAGACCTGGGTGGGATCCATCAAAAGGGGTGAGAAAATGCTGGCAAAAATGATTGTTATTACAGTAAATGCTTTGAAAGCACACCATGGTGGCTACTTACTATGGATGTTAATTTAAGTTCACTTTCTACACTCTGGCGGAGGTGGGGTGGGATTATTTACGTACCTGTAATATTAGGCCAAAGAAGGCAAGTCGTTTGGCACTTGGTCACCAAACAGTGGTGGTTTGGACCCCCCAGCTGCTCCCTGTGAAGGATGTGGTGGCCGGCATCTGAAAACCCCACGGGGAAGTTCTGCTCTGGATTGCTGTGCATTGGAATGGACTTGACAGCAGAGGCTTCAGTTTGGGCTCCTATTTGTCACTCTGTTGAGTCCATCCTTGCAGAGGATAAAACATGGGACTCGTGCACCATTGATCAACACACATATCGGTGAGTGGAAAGAGAGTTAACAGACGTAGCCAGTGTCAAGATAAGGTCTCTGATTTAATGCGTAATTTCTGAAAAACAACCAGCATTTAACTAGCTTTATTTCTGCCGAGATAAGATCTCGGGATAGTTGCTTTGCAATTTCAGTAATTAGGAGAAGATAATACCCATAATTTCCAATTAGTATTGATCTCAACTCTGCTTTGCTCTGCAGTGAAACCCCTTTGTCTTGGCCTGATTTGCTCAGCGGTGGGATGCATGCTCCTCTTTAAAATGAGACTCTGTTAGGAGGCGTGTCCACACTGGAGAATTCACAGGGCAGGGGAGGAGAAGAGCAGAGCAAGACAGTCAGTCACCAGTGGACACAGAGAACTTCCTCCTGCAAGATGACCTTTCTCGATCTGTTTTGTTACTTTTCAAAGCCTTACTAGCTTTAAAGCTTTGCTAGCTCGCCCCACTCTTCTGAGCTGTATTTATCGAAAGAAGAACTATGACTTGATGAACACTTGGTAGAGGCAGGCACTGTGCTTTTAACAGTTACTATGAATTGACTTCAGGTTTACCCGCGTGTATTGCTTTTTTGATCATTCATGCACTTTTTGTTTCATAATGTTAATTACAGTACCCACATTGTCTGATTATCTATTCATTCCATATTGTCTTTTCCTTTGCACGTCTTCTTGTTCATTATCTATTATTAGGGAGCTCTGGTGGCCTAGTGGGTAAGGAATTGCACTGCCAGTTCCAAAAAAAGATAGTTGAAATCCACCAGGTGCTGCATGGGAGAGAGATGGTTACCATCCTACCATGAGATTTGTAGCCTCTGAAAACCTATTGGAAGATTAACTATGAGTTGGTTTCCACTTGACAGCTAGCTGCGAATTGAGTTGTTGTCTGTTCGTTTTCTACTTTTCTCTGTGTCTTTTCCCTTCATTGATAACCGTGCTAGAATGATTCTGTGAGTAAACCTTTCTGAGTTTTTAGAATTATGACCGTAACGATATCTGTCCAGTTGTGACATTTTTCACTAAACTTTAGATTCATCCATGTCATGCAGTGTTTCATAAATTCTTCCTTATCTTTCAGTGTTGCATAGTACTCCACTATGTGAATATACCATCGTTTCTGTTCTCATTGGATCACTGATGATGGACCCTTGGTTGTTTCCATCTCTTTGCTATTATGAATGATAATAATAAACAACAGTACTAAAGAGCTCTTTAGGGGTTTCAGTGGATGAATTTTCAGAAGAATTCTCTCTCAGGCCTGCCTTCTGAGGCATCCATGGGTGGACACTCCCTGTAGGCACTGGGATAGCCGATGAGTGTTTTAATATGTTACCTGCATGTGTCACTCAGAGTGCCTCTGGATACTGTTGTAGGGCGAGGACAGGGATTCCAAGAGGGAGGCCTTTTCAGCAGGTCAGCTGTACTTCTTCATATGGTGACTGTGTCCCTAGAGCAGTCACAGTGGGGGTGAGGCTGAAATCTTGCAGTGTCATCCCTGCCACATTCTTTTGGTCAAATCTGATCTTCTGGTTAAAGGGAGACCTGGTAATAGTGGGGAATGACCCAACCCTTGGTTTCCTCACCTTTGGTAGAAAACGACCCGAACTGGTGGTTTCCTCATCTGGGACAGATTGTTTGCAACACAGGCCTGATAATTAGGGAGAGAAGGATTGCAAAAATCTTATCACAGCAAGTAACCTAGACTTAAAGGTGATGAGATCTTTTTACCCTTTGTCTTAATCATTATCGCTAGATATTTGTCAAGCATGAACCATCTGTGGTATTAGATTTTATCTGCAATTAGTTGGTTATCTAAAAAAGAAACAGATTATCAAATGATCACATTTTCAAACAGGAGTAGTAGCTGGAGGGAACACTGTAGGATAGTTCCAGCTAGAACTGGAATGGTCCTTGGAATCATACCTTCTCAGAACTCATTTACTGTCCAAGGTTGGGCAAATACATAGTGGCAGAGCTAGGACTTGACCCCCCGTTTTTGCTTATCTTCCTGATGTTTCCTACATGCAGATTCCTGAAGCTTGCTTGAGCTCATGTTGGCTTTGGGATTTAGTTTAGGGCCCTTGTCGCTGCTCTCAAGTTGATGATGACTCAGTGACCTCGTGTGACAGACTGCTCCGTGGGATTTTCCATGCTGTGATCTTTTCACGGCAGATTGCTGAGTGTCCTCTAAGAAGTCTCTCGGTGGCTTTGAACTGCTAACCACTCAGCTAGCTGACTTAAACACCAGGTACACCTCCCTGCTTGGTTTAGAATCTGAATGCTTGAAACCACCTTTCTGCAAAAAAATTACCCTGGCGCCACTGTCAGTCCTAATGCAGAAGATTTCTTCTTCCTACTCTCTTCTTCTGTATGCCTTAAAACAATGTCCACTTTTATAACACATCACAGATTCTTAGAGTAATCTGACGAGGCCTTGAAGCGGACCTCCCAAGATTTTTTGCTCTTCAACCAGAGGAGAAGTCGAGTTGGAGACCATTTTTGGGTGGCGTTTTGTGAGATCACAAGGCTCTGGTTGTTTAGACCTGTTTTTTGCTGCCTTTTGGTTCCTCTGAGCACCTGTCCTTTTGTCTCCTGCAGAGAGTTTCTGTAATGCTGTGAGTTGGCTCCTGGGGAATTGAGAGCCTTTTCAAAGACTCCAGCTGGAGGCGTGTGTGAAAGTGTGCAGCCCTGGTCTTTACTAAGTGTGTGATGTTTATCTCCATGTAGTAATGGTCATGTTCAAGCTGGGACATTAGTGCTTCGAGGAAAATCCACAGCAGACAGGCTCTTGAGTTCAACTTGTGATCTCACCCTCTAGCCCAGTTGTAAAATGCAGCCAGAATGTGTCGCGGATGCTGCCATGCTATTCCTGAGGGTTTTAAGTCTGTCACAGTTAAGTGGACCCCTTGGTGTTCCCACCGCAAAGTAAAGCAGTTTAATTTCAAGGCCACAAAATAATCACGAAACACCTGCATGCGACCGGAACATCAACACATGCAGTGGGCTTGATGGTCCCGTAAGTGGACGTGTTTCAGCTCTGTCTGGACGATGACTGTACGATTAACCCCTGGCGCTGAAGTAAAGCTTAGCAAAAATGCCACATCTGCTTTTGAAGGAGTCAGAAAAGGAGCTAAATACTGTAGCTGTTTCTGATGAACACAGCAAGCCTTGTTGGAATGTATCACCTTCACACAAAAACTCCAAGATGAGCTGCCATTGAAAATACAGGTTTGTGAGAACTCTGAATGATGTGTGATTGCCGTGATTAGCATTATAGTTACCAAGCAGATACACACCTCTTTGTTTTAAAGGGGGATTTAGTTGGTTGTGTTTTGGGGTTTTTTAAAAACTTTTTTTTACTATAACTGAAATGTGGGGTCAAGATTGGTGGACGATTTATCAACAATCTGCGTTATGCAGATGACACAACCCTGCATGCTGAAACTGAAGAGGGCCTGAAGCACCTGCTGCAGAGGGTCAAGGACTGCAGCCTTCAATATGGATTGAGGCTCAATGTCAAGAAGACAAAGATTCTCACCACTGGACCAATTGGCAGCATCAGGATGGATGGTGAAGAGATTGAGGTTGTATGTACATAGCTTTAGTTTGCTTGGCTCCACAGTCAACACTCTTGGCACCAGTGGCCAGGAAATTAAAAGACGCATTGCCATGGGAAAGTCTGCTGTTAGGGACCTCTCCAAAGTGTTGAAGAGCAGTGGTGTCTCTCTGGAGACTAAGGTGCATCTGATACAGGCCATGGTCTTCACAATCACCTGTTATGCATCAGAGAGTTGGACAATGACCAAGGAGGATAGAAGGAGAATTGATGCCTTTGAGCTGTGGTGCTGGAGAAGAGTATTGAGAATACCATGGACTGCTAGGAAAACAAACAGATTTGTCCTGGAGAGGGTTAAATCAGGTAGCTCCTTGGAGGCAAGGATTCTGAGGCTCCGTCTAACATACTTTGGACGTGTTGTGAGGAGAGACCAGTCCTTGGAGAAGGACATCATGCTTGGGAGGGTGGAGGGACGGTGCAGGAGGGAAGACCCTCTATGAGGTGGATTGATTCAGTGACTGGGATTATCGGGATGGGAGTGTCAGAGACAGTGCGATTGGCACAGGACAGAGCAGAGTTTAGGGCTGTTGTACATAGGGTCATGACGGCACATAATAACAACAACTGAAAGTTCCTTAATCTCTACTGCCTTTAGTCTGTTAGCAACAACAACAACAACAACAACAGAATTACCACCTAATCTGTGCTTATCAGTAATGACAAGTTTTAAAAAGTAACTCGTGTATTTTTTGTGGGCTTTTAAAAAAAATCTTTATGAAACTATCAAAAGTTTTCATTTCTCTTTTTTGACTCTCCTCAAGTAGGGATCTGCTTTCCAGATTTACCCCCTTGATGTTCCGGAGAGCTAGGTGTCCATATTGTTGGTGGCTTGCACTTCAGTGACCTGGTGGAGCTCTGGTGACCTAGTCCATAAGGAATTGCGTTGCTAACCCAGAAGCCACACCTCCCTTGTGGTTTGCCCCCACCAGGGCTCCATAGGAGAAAGATGGCCAGTCTTCTCCAGTGCAGTTTACAGCCTCAGAAACCCACCAGCTTTGAGTCAGTTCTGATTCACTGGCAACATGTTGAGTTTGCTACGTTGAGTAGAGCATTATGTGTTGGGTTGATAACTGAAAGGTCAAGTCTGCCAGCATAGTCAAAGGAGACTCCCCCTATAAAAATTTACAGACTCAGAAGCTCAGTAGAGAACCATGAGTTGCAGTAGTCTCAAGAACAGTGCACTTGTGTTTGTTTTTGGATAGTAGCAGTTAGTGGGTCTCTTGGGGGAAGGAGAGGAAATGGTTAATACTCTTGATTATCACCCAGAGGCCATCCAGAGGTGCTTTAGAAGAGAGACCTGGCAGTCTGTTTCCAAATAGTCAACCATTGAAAACCCAGTGGAGTGCACTTCTTTTGGGAGGGGACATGAGGTGGATAGTAAAATACTCAAGATAAATGGATATTCTTATTTTCTGTAAAGAGTCTCACATAGAGTTTCTTTGCTTCCTTCAGCCCATATGCAGAGCTTACGTTTCTAAAACACTGACCCAGTAAGGCAAGCTTGCTTTTTAGAATTGATCTGAACTTGCCTGTTTCCCTGGGCAAACACCCAAGCTTGGAGGCATAATTCCTCTTAAATTGGCCCTAATCTTTCTTCCCAGGTTCATCTTTAGTCTTGGTAATATTACTCATGAGCGTCCCATGTCCTAGGGCATTGTACACTTTGTTCCCTCTGTTTTGAGTCTCCTGAAACTTCACTTCCACCACCTTTGACAGTCTGCTAGTTAGTGTAGACAGACGTCAAAGACTTTCACTTTATTGAGGGACAGTGACTAAGGTAACACTGACTCGGTCAGTCCCACTGCTTCCTAAGCATTTGAGTTGTCCTTCTGCAAAGCAGGTGTTGTCTGGAATGGGGCAATCTGTGTCTACCATCCCGCCACACTCACTGTGATTCAGTTGGTTAATTTTTGGACCGTTTGGGTCCCTTGTTGGCATTTAGTAGGTCTTGGATCATCGAGTAAGACTGTAAATGACCCTTTGATGTCATTTAACAGTCACTGAAATGATCTTCTGGTAGGATTGTCAATGCTGGGCAGAGATTTGGTAAAATATAGAGCTTGTGATGACCAGGAAACTAGGTAAAAAGTCATTCACTGTGTTGCTTTCCCTTTAATTTGCGTCTAGAAACAGATGTTGCCTAAATTCTCCTTGGAAACGAGGATGATTTTGTATGAAGGTATGTTATTAGGAGGGACCAGTCCCTGGGGAAAGACTGATTGGTAAAGTACAGGGTGAGTGGAAAAGAAAAAGACCATCAGCTTTGGATTCACATAGTGATGGGAAAAGTAGGCTGAAACATGGCAGTGATTGTCAGGATAGCACACGGTGTGGGCAGTGCTTTGTTCTGTTGTATATGAGTCACTTAGTGTCTAACCAAGTTGAGGGCCTCCGACAACAACAACAATAGGTTGGCATGTTTAGGTGAAAGCTTGAGAGTGTTTTAACACTTGTGGGTTTTGAAACAGTTTTAGGAGTATAATGAACCACAGTGTGATTCTACATAGATGGCTGATTTTAGTAGCACATTTTCTATTAAATATATTGGCTGGTTACTCTTAAGCCAAACCAGACACAAACAATTCCAAACCTAGATCACATCTAACCTCTACATTGGAAAAGCTTACAGGGCTTCATACTGGTTCAGTCATGGCTGATGAAGTAAAACCCATTCTACCACAATTTTTAAAGTTTGGATATTTTAAATGAAGCCCTGGAATGGGGAACTCAGAAGAGATGAACTTAGTCCTTTCAGGAGCTTGATGGTGAGATTATTGGCAGCAGAGTGGGGAGTATCATATATTCCAAGGTGTGTTGTGGGCCCCCATCTTTGAGCTGGACACCGTTGTTTCTGACTGTGTTTATCATTTGATTGTCTAAATATTTGGTGGTTATGCCCTGCACACGCCGCTCTTGTTTTCTTAGCGATTAAGTTTCTTTCAGGGCTTTAATAAGTGATTTTTAGTGTTTTGCTTGTCTTTTCAACTCACCAGACTTTAAAAACTTCGAATGTGCTCCCTTCTTGTTTTGTTGGCTGGGACTAAAGTGGGAGGAACCAATTTGAAGCCCTGCTTATGTATTTGTTCCTCTTGCTGGTGTGAGTGCCAAAGGAATCCCCTCCTTGTCTTGATTGAATGTGTGTTTAATTTCGGTGTGCGCTGCCCTTGTTAATAACCATAAGACAATAGCAGTCATTTGAGCCTCTGGTGAGTGTGTGCGAGCCATTCTGTTTAGTGCTTTGCACGTAGTGCATAATTCATCCCCACTTTGGTGCTCCAACTGGGAAAATCTTAACTAACAAACAGAGCTTCAGGGTTTTATGAGGGCTTTTAGAGGAGAAAACCGGGAAATGGAAGGAAAGTTAACAGCACTGTTGACAGAAATGGACTTTTGCTTCTCAGGGCTCTTACATCCCTATGAAACTACGGCTTCCTCATTTCAGTCTCCGGCACCTTGCCTGCGAATCACTTTCAATTGAGAACACCCATCTCTCGGCTATTTTGGGTTTTCTTTCCCTTTCCCCTCTGTGATGTAAAGAATGTGAAAATGATATCAGCAAGCGCTTTTAATAAGGTGAGGGCAGCTCGAGCTCCCTCAGACGCTGGGCTTGGTGAAGAATGAGAGCTGTATCGTGGCCTGGATTGTGAGACTCTTGTGTGGAGCAGCTGAGCTGGGCGGTGTTACAACTTGTTCTGGGACATGCTGCTACAGCCCCTTAATGGCTTAAGGTATGTGCTGCTGCTTAATTGTTTCTCTTAAACGTGAGGGTTGTGCTGCATCCCGACCTGGAAAATGTAAGCATTTGAAGTGGTCCACAGCATGTTGCCAGCACCGCTTAAAAACACAAAGCGAACCCCTTGTCCGTGGGTCGATTCTGACCCAGAGCGACCCTGTAGGTCATTGTAGAACCGCCACGTTGTTGTCTCACAGACAACCCGTGAGTTGGGACTGCTGATCTGTGGGTTTAGAAGCTGACGGCTTCACCACTGTGTCACCGGGTCCGACTGTGTAAAACCACAGGTCACCACAAAGGGACCCATTAAGGTAAGACATCCAGGACAAGGCAGACATTTGGCAGAGGCTACCTTGTGGGCCCTTGGAAAGCGTCAGAACTTACTTACTAAGGGTTTAAACTGGGGGTTGTAATCTCACCTGTTCTTAGAGCCCAAGCAGGTATTCAGAGTGGGGTGCAGAATGAGCCTGTGATGGTTGTCATGGGGGCACAGGGGTTCATTGGACTAAGATCATCAGATCTTTTAGAGAAATTGAAAGTGTAGAATTTTAGGTGAACTTGCCCAGTTTTTTAAAAAACTAAAACTCATTTAAGCGGTTAAAAAAAGAAGAGAGAGAAAGCAAAAAGTGCAAAGCTCAGGCCACACCAACCTGCCTGTGGGCCAGAATCAGCGTGCAGGGACTAGGTTTGTGACTCTTGGTCTAAGGCATGTGATAAACGGGCTTATTGATACTTGACTCAGTGGAAGCCGGGGAAAGGTTTAATCATTAATTGCAGGAAGCTGTAACTCACAAGGAGAAAGTCACGCACTCAGAATTAGTCAGAAGGTTTTGGTTCATTTTGCAGAATGCTGGACCCTCAGTGGTTGTTGGGTGCTCTGTACTTGGGAGCCAGGTGTCCGTGATGATAGTGCCGTGCTGCCCACCGTGGAGCTCTGCCAGGGGCCAGTGTGGTTTCACAACATGGGTGGGTCGTGAGCGTGGTGCCTCGGACTGAAGAGTATTCTTCAGTGAACCACCTTGAAACAGAGGCCTGAAATAACAAGATTGAAAACCCAGGCTGCTAGAATCCCTGGTGATGTGGTGTGAAATGCTTGGCTGATGAAGAAAACTGTGGGGGTTTGAAACTATTAGCTCTCCTGGGGAAGAAAAAAACAACAGTTCCCTTTTGTAAAAGATGTGAAGCTTTGGGGCAGTTCTCTTTTATCCTACAGGGTGACCAGGAGGCAGAATTGACTTGAGGACAGTGGGTTTGTTTTGGTTTTTATGCCTAGTTGCCTATGCAATTGTTAGGGAGCTCTGGTGGCCTAGTATAAGAACAGGTACTGCCCACCCAAAGGCCACTAGTTGAAATCCTCCAGCTGCTCCGCTGGAGAAAGATGGACAGTGTCCTATGTGATTTACTGCCCTCAGAACCCACTGGAGGGTCAACTATGACTTGGTTCTGTCTTGAATGTATATAACAACAGCAGAATATAGTTGTTAGGAGCTCTGCTGGCCTAGTCGGTAGGGGGTTGCACTGTTAATTCAAAGGTGGCACATCTCCGGCAGTTCGAATCCACAAGCTACTCGGGGGAGAAACAGGGTCAGGGTCAGTCTCCGTTTGTGTACTTTCCAGCCTTCTGACAGCTGCTGAAGGATTGACGATGAGTCCATTGCGCCTTGATGACGTTGAGTATGAGGACACCCTTGTTAGGTTTCGATCTTCATGGCGAAGATGACGTGTCCATGGGCTTTTGGCTGAAATTGGCAGTTTTTGCCATGTGTGAGCAGCTTTTAGGGGATTCTTTAACTTTTCGGAGAAATATTGGCCCCTTCTGCTTCTTGACGGGTAGGTAAGGTGGTTTGGCTGCCGAACAGGATAAAGTCAGTGACTTTCACACTTTTGCGTGTTAATTTGGACGTCCTAGAGAAAAGAAGGAGGGCTGACCTTTCTTTTGTCTCCTGCTGAAGCTCAACTCTTAATGCTCAGTCCCATCCTGGTGGATATTTCAGTAAGTTTTCCTTCCCGTAAAAATGACCAATCTTCTTTGTCTTCCTTACCCTGTGGGTTTGAGTTGGTGTCTGTGTCCATGTGTGGAAGGGGAATCGGGTGAGGTTGAAATTCTAGGAGGTGCATCTTCATGAAGGAACAGTCTGCGGAAGCGGCTAAACCTTCGAGTAGAGTGCCGTTTGTTTAGCTGCGAATCCTTGATGGTTTTAAGTATTCTGCCCTCATTGAGCCCCTTAGTACGGCTACTGACCTTGGTCCTAGGAGGTCTGAGTGCTCAATGGGAAGACTTATCAAAGACAAGTCATGCCCTAGCATCATTGTAACAAAAATGGGAAACGAACACTCACAGGTTCAACCCACACAAACTTATTGAACGCTGGTTGGGAGGTGTGCTGAGCAGGCCTCAGTGTAGATGGGCAAGGAAGAAAGGCCTAATATCCATGGTTTCCACAAAACATCAGCCAGTGAAAGGTCTGTGGGCCAGCCCACAGCCCATCTTGAGGCCCAACCAGCATTTTGTTGCCTTGTGCTTGGAATCCCCTTGAAGCAGGGTTGCTAATAGGAGCTGTTATGTTTCTCGGGTATTGGGCCTGGTAGCGAGGGCTGGTGGTGGGCTCTCTTGGAGTTTACTTTAGAGCTGGGGAATAGACAGTAATCAAATGATTACGCACAGGGGCATATGCAGTTATCACTGTGCTAGGTGCTTCAGTAGGACTTGTCTAAATTGGAGCAGGAAGGATCCTATCACGGGGGTCAGGGTAAGTTGTTTAGAATATGCAGGGATGTCTAGTTGTGGTGGGAGAAGAGCCTGCCTGTCCTTCTGTCTGCCTCCAGCTCCTGCAGCATCCTAGAAGCCGCGGTCAGAAAGAAAAGAATCCCTGGGGGTGTTTCTGCTGTGCATCCCGGGCCTGTTTAGAGGCACGAAGTCACACCTTCTCACTTGATCTTGGTTTGAGACTGGCGACCAGGTCTCCTGCAGTGTAGAATGGTGCCTGCCAGGCTCACCAAGCAGTTCGCTCCCAGCCAAGATGCCGATGCCACCAAATCCCCCTCCAGGGTCACCTCTCAGGGAAATTGTATATAATGACCCCTTTCTTTGGTACTTCTGACAGCACCAACATCCACTTCCCTTACCTGTCATCTCCACAGGAAGACTGACATCCCAGACTTCCCAGTGTAGGATCCCTACCTGACCTTCGTGACAGAGGGTCTCAAATTACAGGCCCAGCCTGCTTGCTCTTCACCCCCAGCTAACAAACTTCCCTTCTGAGCACTGTCTTTTCAGACTTGCCAGCACATGTGAACATGTAAGTGGTAGATCTTCGGGGCCTGATAGAGGAGGGGGTGGGGCAAGGAAACGCCATGTGATGAGGATTTATGATGAGCTTCTTGGAAACTCGTCTGGTTTTGCTGAATCCGTTCATTTTCTTCTCTGATGAATGAATAATCAGGTGACTCAGTGAACTGCTAATTAGATGGTCATGGCATGTTGTTACTAGTTCTGTCCTGTTAGACCTGGGGAAGAGAAGATTGTATTTGATGTGTTTTTAGGTCATCTATATTAAAAATCTATTCAATATGTTTGTAAATAACAATATGTTTAATAACACACCCATTGTGTTTATGCACGTGTGTGTGTGTGTGTGTGTGTGTGTGTGTAGATTTCTTCTCCCTTCCCCCTCAAGGAAACGTTTGACGAGTGTCATATAGATTTTGTTTGTGGTTTGGTTTTTAAAACTGGCAAAGTGTTTACTTCAGGTGAAGTTGGTTTAGAGACATTTGGTAGAAATAAGAGTTTCCTATGGAAGCACTGGAGGCTTTGCTGGTTTTTCTGACAGGTATTGAGAGTCATTGTCAGCGCAGTTAGCATGCATGGAATCCGTTCTCCACATTAGGCCCAGCGTTGAAGCTTCATGTGACCTCTTGTCATTTCGTCCTCACCACAGCCCTCCCAAGGAGGTTCATCTTGCATACTTTGGGCAGGTTGCTAGGAGAGGCTGTTCTTTGGAGAGGAACCTCGTGCTTGGAAAGGTGGCGGATTGGCAAGAGAGAGGAAGACGCTCAACCAGCTAGATTGACACGGTGACTACAGCAGTGGGCTGGGGCGTGTCGGAGGTGATGAGGTTGGGATAGCACAGGGTTCAGATCTCTTGTTCATACGGTCACTATAGGCTGTACTCAACTCTATGGCACCTCACAACGACAAACAAGTGTGCCCAAAGTCTGTCCTTCCCTCTAAGACAGATTTGTTTGTTCGTTATAGGAGAGTTTCCTGACCGCTGCCGGTGGTCAGGGGCTGGACTAGTTACCAGAATGTTGACTCTCTAGTGGTACCCCGAAAGTAAGGCCTGGTGGTCTGCTTTCTGAGCGGCCACACTCATGAACACCCCACAGACTGTGGCTCTACTATGTACACACGTATTTCCAGGAGTTCGAATTGACTTCGTGACAGCTCCCGACCTCCACCACCGTCATGCAGGTGTTTTAAGAGATGACCAAGAACAGTTGCAACGGAAACCACTAATTATTTGCCGAAAGAAGATAACTTGGCTCTTCTTCTTTCATCTTGAAGTCTTATGATGCGGCATACAGGCAAAGGAAAGGGAATCTTCCAGTCTTGCGCTCTCTCAAGTTGATTTTTAAAGTGCCCAGCTCTTGAGAAGACCTGTTAAAAAATTAATCCGAAATTAGGGTATTGAAAGATAAAGGCGGAAAATGGCACATTGTCAGTTGGCTGATTCTTCTTTTCCGGCCACCCAGAAAGATCCTCCTGTTATCGGAGAAGAGCGAGGTCTCCTTGAGCAGAGCAGGGAAGTGATAGCAAGGGCATGAAGTGGCCGTTAGCGCATGAGAGGCTGTGAGCGGTGCAGGAACGTGGAGAGTGGGGTGGAGAGTGGGGCGCCCTGAGGGAATTCTGTTCCTGGCGCTGAAGGAAGCCGGTGCCAGACACAAAGGCCGGCCATCAAAGGATTCGCAGCCGATGCTCATTCCAGTGAGACTTGTTCAGTGTCACTTGCCGTCTCCTGTGACAGCCAGGCTGTCTTCCATTATCATTCCTAACCCCACGCCGTCTGCTGCGTGCCTGTGTGAGGGGCTGCTTAGGAAATGTTCTTGGGGCTGTCTCAGGCTTCCAACAAATTGGCATTTCCTCACCGCTACTGGGATGGTGGCGAAAACAGTGTGGGGCCTGGCAGAATGACGGATGCATCGGTTTATCAAGGCCATGATTGGCATCTGACCCCGGTGTATCTGCAGTGCTAAGACAGACCACCCCATCACTGCTGAAACCCAGGGTTTTGCTGTCAGATTCCGCAGATTCCAAACACACCAGAACCTCCTCCTTCCTCAAGAAGAAGGCAGCCGATTTTTAAACTCCCGTGTTGCCTTCAATAGAGACAGATGGGCTGCCTCAATCCCAAACAGAGGCTATTTAATAACATTTGCTTCTTATCATTAACTTTCTTTACTCAGCTAATCGAATGAATCCAAACTGCACTAGAACAGCGTGTGAAATATTCACAAACCAAATGGGCTTAGTGGGCCCTGTATTTCCCCTGCAGAGGTGACTGTTAAAAATAATTTAAAGATTCTTTTCTCCTGCCCCACTCCAAGATTTGGAGTTTGCACGGTTCAAATCCACCAGGTGCTCTGCTGAAGAAGGAGAAACAATAGCCTCCTGTACCAGTCAGATCCAATTTGATGGTACACACATTAAATAAATAAATAAAAATTTAAAAAAAAAGATTTGGAGTTTGTTCTTTGTCCTGGCTGGTGTTCTGTGGGTACCAAGCCAACTTTAACACAGTATTCTTACGGGTCCTACTAACAATTCACGCTCATGTGACTGAATTGCTGCGTTTATTGGGTGTTGGAACCCAAATGAGAAGAATGATTTAAGGAATTCTCTCCAAATTAGGTAAAGTAAAAGGTAGGCATTGAAATGAAAACTTTTTCAAATCCATATCTTAAATGTACATTGACCAATTTAAAAAGGTGAGGGAGCATTTAGAAAATCAGGGAACGTTTAGAAAATCAGCATGCACATATTACACTGAAGCAGCCTGTGGGTTTTGGGGACCTCCTTCCCCACACTGTTCTCATTCATGGACAGAGGATACACATTGGAATCCAGGAGCAGTGTTCTGTGTGTTTTCTGTGTCTTTGTGTTCTAGTGAGTAATTTTGCTCGTGGTCTTCTGTTTCTCTCTGCTCCCCATTCTCAAAGCCTGGTGGTCTTAGGTTAAGGAGTTGCACTGCCACTCGAAGACAGATGGTTCAAATCTACCAGCTGTTGCACAGGAGAAAACGGGACATCCTCCTCCTGTGTGATTCACTGTCTCCTGAAAGCCTGTTGGAGAGTCAGCAATAAGTCAGCTCCTGTTCAATGCCACCTAACAACTACTCCCTATTACCAAAGACTAGATCACTAAGAGGTGGTGGGCATGATTCACCTACGGCCTTCACGGAAAAAGACGTCAGAAAGCATGAAAACTTCTAGATTCTAAGTCTAGATCATCTGCTCTTCTTAAAGCTGTCTTGGCTACCTAACTAGTGTCCTTGCCCTAGGTCACCTTGCTTAAGGACGCATAACCTTTTGCCAAAGGAGGGAAAGAGGTATAGTAACCCTTTTACCAATGGCAAGGTTGCGTCCGATTTCAAAATGTGGCCATACTTTTTGTGGCAAATGTATAGCAGAGAATAACAAGTCGTGGGAAGAAATAAAGCCAGAAAAGACAGTTTATTTTCCAGAGCAATTTAGTGCATGATCGAACCTCCGGATACCGTTAGTGTAGTGTTTATAGCTGATTGGGTTCACCGCAGGCACTGGCCACATTCTGCTCTTGGGGGGTGAAAAGCAGGGGTGTTAAAACGTAAGCTAATTCTACACTCTCAAATGAGGCGGCACTGCTGAGTTGGAAAGATGGTCTTACTCTCTTCTAATCTTACCAATCCCGCTGCTGCTTTTCCTTTTACTGGGCTCTGTTCTGTCCAAGCCAAGTCCTCCCTGCTTTTTCTATTAAAACTGGCTTTATTCAGTGTTCTCTTCCCTCCAGAATAACTGAGAGGTGGTTGTGCCCAGGATGTAATGTGAATTTACTGAATGCTTCAGCAACTTTTTTTTTAAAGGATGAATTTCTAAATTGTATGCTTATATATGGTGCAACTGGGTTTATCGTAATTAAGTTGTCGCTATATTTGCGTTTACATATAATAATTTTTCTGCTCTTGTCCACGGCTAGGATTTCCCACCTTCTCTCTTCTGCATTAATTCAGTGTGATGTGATGTAGAAAAGACTTGATCTGTTATGCTTTCTCAAAAGATTGTAAATAGAGATACCATTTGACCCAGCAATCCCATTACTGGGAGTATACCCCAGAGAGACCATGTCTACCATCCAAGCAGATATAAGCACACCCATGTTTATTGCAGCTTTGTTTACAATAGCAAAGAGTTGGAAGCAACCTAAGGGCCCATCAACAAACGAATGGATAGAGAAGCTGTGGTATATTCACACAATAGAATACTATGCCACATTGAAAAACAAGGAACTCATGCAATATTATTCAAAATGGGTGACTCTGGAGGACATTATGCTAAGTGAAATATCTCAGTCACAAAAGGACAAATACTGCATGGTGCCACTGTTGTAGAATGGGTCTAACATCAGGGTTGGGGTATGACAGAAAAAACTGGATAAATGATGTATATTATATTGAAACAGATGAGGGAAAGAACATATCAGAGGTGATATATGATTGAGTATTATGGTTAGCACAGGAATCCAGAATTAAGGTTCCATAGAGAAGTGTCCTCGGGGTGGGGGTGGTGGGGAAGGGATGGGGGAATTGTATACTAATGAAGGAATTTTTTTTCTTTTTCTTTTCGGAGGGGGGAGTGAACTGGTGGGGAGGGATGGGCAGGGAGAAAAGTGTAGCAATAAATGAATGGAAATCCAAAACCTCTGTAAATGTCTATTAAAATTAATTAAAAAAAAGACTTGGGGTATTAATGAAATGGGAATGATATGTGACATTGAACAATAACAGGACACCTGGGCCCCATCCTCCCCTCTCACTCGTTTCTTATTGCTGTGAGTTGCCATCCAGGGAGCTCTGGTGGCATCATCTGTAGGGACTTGGGCTGTTAACCCAAAGGTTACATCTCTGGAGGTTCACATCTACTAAGGGCTCCAAGGCAGGAAGATAGGCAATGTTCTACTGGGTGATTTACAGCTTTGGGAACCTCCTGGAGGGTCAGCTGTGTGTTGGTTCTCATCCCATGGCACATGAGAGAGGAGGGGAGCGAGGGAGAAGGAGGGAGGGAGGGACGGAGAGAGCGAGCGATGGAGATGCCGAATGTCAAGTTGACTTCTACTCATGGCAGCCTTTACAAGAACAAAACATTACTAATCTTACACAATCCTCATGGCTCTTAGAAATTAGGAGTGTGACTGTTGTGTTGGTTCATCTCACTGTTAGTGTCTCTCATTTTTTCTGAACCTCTCTGTTACCAAAATGAATGTCAGTTTCTAGAGATTGGACCTTTCAGAAAGGAGTCCTTTTGGCCCAGTGGTTAATGCACTGGATTGCTAACTGGAACCAAGTTGTAGAAAGATTTAGCAGTCCTAAAACTTTGTCTTGGAAACCCAGTGGGTTCTGTGTCATCCTAAAAGGGGCCACTGAGTAGAGCTGGGCTCCACGGGCTGTTCAGCTTCTGAGGTTTTGAAAACAGATCGGCAAGTCTTTTCCTTTGAAGTGTGTCTGGGTGCACATGAGCTTTCAGTCTTTTTTGTTTTTTTTAAATTTTTTATTTTCTTGTTTGTGTGTGTGTACTGTCAAATCAGATTTGACTGGTACAGGAGGAAATTGTTCCACCTTTTTCAGCAGAGCATCTGGTGGATTTGAACCATGCACCTCTGGGATTGCAGTGCAGCTTCTTGCCACTAGGCCACCAGAGCTCGCCGAGCTTCCAATCTTTTTGTTAGCAACTTAATTTGCTGATAGTTTATACCATCCAGAGACTTTGAGGGAAACTCATTCCTCTCTAGCACATTGTGCTGCTAAACAAAGGCCCCAAGTCTGGTGGTTCAAATCTGCAAGCTGCCCTGTGGGAGAGCGGTGGGCAGTCTCCTCCTGTTAGGATTCCCAGTTCGGGGATGACTTGGTGGCCAGGAGTTTCGTGTGTATTCCCCCCACCCCCCCTCCGCCCCCAACAGCACTGCTGCCTTTGAGCTCCATGGGGGCCACGAATAGCTTCCTACCATGAGAGTGAATGGTTTTGATCTTGAATGAAAGGAAAGCATAGGAGGCAACATCCAGTTGGTGGAACGTAGAGAGAAGCTTGCTCAGTGAGAGCATTGACCTCTGGCGGATGGTTCTCGTGACTTCCGGAACCCTCTGCAGAGTGTGTCCCCAAGGCTGACAGCTGCTAGGGAACTCCCTGCTGGCAGTCACAGGGCCGGCTTCCTTCTGTGGGGCTGTGGTTTTTACTGCAGGCAGGCTGCGCTGCTTGTTAAACCGATGTTGCTTTCTCACCTGCAGCTCCACAGACCAGAAAGAAAGCCAAGGTGCAGTGCTTGAAGATGAAGGCTTGCAGGCAGCATCTTCCGGCACGCATATCACTCCCTTCCAGACTTAAGTTACACAAGATCCCCTCCACATCCGCTTCCTTTTGCCTTTTAAACCTGGTGGCTTCATAGGAGCAGCATGCCAACTGCAGCCAGGATGTAGGGTGTCATGAGTGGGGTATACTTGTCCCCCTTCCCTCTTGTTTTGTTTTTTTTTCTCTTTTTTTTAAATTTTATTTTATTATTTTTGTGTGAGTGTACCATCAAATCACCCCCTTCCCTCTTGTGCCATCTCTTTCTGTGATAAAACTACTCCAGTGCTGCTCACCGCGCCCCTGTCCGATGGAGCAGAGCTGCCCAGAACAAATGATCTTTACAGAAGCAGATGGCCTTGGCTTTCTCGAATGAGCCGGTGGTAGAATCGAACTGCCAGACCTTTTGACAAGCTGCTGGTCATTTTAACCACTGTGCTTCCAGGGCCTCTTTCTCATGCTTCATTCGCCACCCTGTGAAGGGGAAATTTTGCTGACAGCTTGCTGGCGAGTCCCATGGGTTGGTGTCTGAATCTGCCGTGTGTCCAGTAAAATGAGTTTGTTTTTACGTGTGTTCTTCAGATACCTGCTTGTAGGAAAAAGATCCTGTGCCTCCTTGAGATAAATGGGGGTGAGGCTGTGTTCATGTGCTCATTTCTCTTTGGGTTTTAATGTGAGTTGTGCACACACCAGTGAATGGTCCACCTGTTTGAGTGCTTCACTTTTCCTTGTTGTTAAAGAAACTAGCTTCTCCTTTCCTATCCTTTTCTCCTCTTGTAAAAATATTTTCCTGTGACCAAGTGGGCTGAATCAGTTGCCTGTATAGGAATGAGGGTGTCATTTCAAACCTTCGTAACTTGGGTTTTTTTTGGGGGGGGCGGTTGTGAAGGTTGGTGAATAAGAGAGCTTTATTTCTTGTTATTGGTTTATGGTGATAGTCTGGAATTATTTTATAGATTGTGGTTGGCCGCCAGCACGGTGCTGGGGTGTGATTCATTTGTGCAGCTTGCCGTTGGATAAATAATATTCTTTCTTTGGATCCTTGTTCAGAAGAGATTAGCCAAGTCAGCTGGAAAGCGGGCCTTTGCTGGAGAACTTTCGCTGTTTGTGATAATCAATGAAGGATCTGGTGGCTGATTTAATTCACTCCTACAGATCCAGCTAACTCACTGGCTCTTCACGCAGCTTCATGCCTTCTGTAGTGTTTGTAATCTCCAGTTCCTTACCCACACACCAGTACTCCAGTTGACGTAGTTCAGAAGTTAACATTTCCCTGGGGGACTTTACTCTGGGACTTCAGAATAAACACTTTATGAAAATAGATTTCAAGAAAGTTGCTTTTCAGATAGGTCTTTACTACGTACTCTCCCACCCACCAGAGAAGCCAGAAAGCGACTCTAAAGGAAGGAGTGTAGAGAATAAAGTTCACTCTTTCAGAAAGCTAGGGTTAAAACCACACAGGAAATAAAACATGTGACACCTCTGAGACCAGTATGCCATGGAACTATCAAAGCTTGGCTCATGGCTTTGGGTTTTTGTATTGCATCATTTATAGGCCTAAATAATTTATAGCCAAGCATTTGCCCTGTGGGATGGTTGCAGTGTGTTCTACCAGGAGGTAAGAGTTTCTGTGAAAATCTTAACGTTTGCTTGATTTATGAAGCCGATAAGTGACTGCAGAGTCTAGAGGTCAGTTTAGGAAAGCTTTGTCCCTCCTTAACCCACCTTTGCCTGTGAATAGCTCTTATCTGTGCTTTGTTCAGCCAAGCAATGCAAGTCAATCCTTGACTTGCCCAGCCTGATAGAGCTGTGTATGGTAATAGTTACAAGTTAAGCACTGTGGTTGCTAACCAAAAGTTTAGAGGTTCAAACCTACCCAGGCACCCCAAGGGGAGAAAGATCACAGCCTGGGCAACTTGATAGGGCAGTTCTGCTCTGTCACCTCAGGGTCACTGTGAGTTCCAACGGCTCAGTGGCACCCAGCAACGACAGTGGAAAGCGCTGGTAAAAAAGGTCTTAGCTGCTCTTTCATTGATGCTCTGCTTCTGCTCCTGTTCCCCAGTTTTAGCGTAAATTTACATGGCAGGCCAGCGTAGGTTGCCAGATTGAGCAGCTAGAAATACAGGATTGTTATTGTTACGTACCACTGAGGCAGAACCAGC